>NW_009648876.1:10359054-10369886 GCF_000708025.1 Charadrius vociferus | reverse complement strand
CGCCTGTAATAAATGATGGCTATAAAGGGAAGTGATTGCAGCCATGATACAGCCAGAGGCATTTGTTTATATTCTTATAATATGTATCAGATTGAATAGAAATTATCACTTACAATTGACAAATGGAGAGTGGAGATAGTTGGTGAGTATGAGGGAGCTCAGCCAGAGCTGGGCCAGCTGCAAACTTTCTTCAGTGAAGGCTGTCTGCAGAATGCAGGTGTTGAGCCAGCCAGTGATTAATGGTGAAACTGAAGGCTCGCTTGTGTTAATGATCCACATATCTTTGTATAGTAGCACACAGTCAGTAAAGCCTCTTGTTGCTTCTCAGAAAGGATCCTGATGGGTATAGGCTGCCATTTTGGGGGTGGAGTGTGTAATGAAGTAAATGAGGGCCAAAGCAGACGAGTGTTCTTGAGCATTTCTCCAGCAGAATAGTACTGACATGTAGTGTTGCCCCTCACAGTTTAAGTGGTGTACAAGACCAGGATTGAGAGCACACCTGGCTGGATGCAGAGGTGCTATTGTATGTTACTGTAATGATAATACTGTTGTGTCAACAGAGGAAAGGGGTGTTCCCTGAATCTCTTTCAAATCAAGAGTCTGCCTTATATGACTGCTTTCCTGAATGGCTGCTACTATTTCTCCCTCTTGTCTCTGTGTAGACACAGCACTTTCACTTCTGGATCAAGAAGCTAAGTATGTCCAAATGAGAAGCCTAAGAACTGCTCAGGAGGCTGGAGAGAGAGCGCCAAGTGCATTCAATCTGCAAACAAGCTTAATGTTTTAAGCTGCCATTAGCATTTGATCCTTTTTGGAAAGTCTTGGGAGGGATACTGGAATTAAAGAAAAATCTTGGACCAAAGATAGAAAAACAATTTCTCAAGACAAGTGATACCATCTCTGCTGCTTGGCATAAATTTAAAACTAGACTGGACAAATCTCTAGAAAACACGCAGCTGGTAGAAGTGGTGAACTATGTGCCTTCTGTGAACTATTTGTTAGAAGAGCTTTTTGGATTCTACGTGTGAAAACCTATTCCTGCAGATATCTGTACTGATCTGCCATGTTCTTATCTGCTCTCTGAAGCTATTTCGAGGTGGGGTTGTTGAAAGAAATTAAGTAGGAGTGGCTAAGGAAGTGCAGGCAAGAGCGCAGTTCAGTCCCTTCCATTGTGCTTGCCTCCCATTTTGGTATGAAGGAGTAAAGATAGCGTCATCATCTATAGATATTTTGTAGAAGAAAAAATTATGGAACATGAAACAGGCTCTAGCATAGAGTTTAATGTCCTCTCACCCACCTGTTCCCCTCTGAATATGTTCCATATAGGACCAGCCAGCAAGGGTGTCTATCTGTGAGTCTATGGGATACAGAGCTAACTTGAGTGAATGCTCTATGTGAGAGGCCCATCATATAGCTACTGCCAGGAGTGGGAATACACTTGGTTATAAGCTGCCTTTGTGCTCTTCTTTCTATTTACTAAAGGGCTGCCTTGTGCCTGGTAAGGGAGGCTTGCCTCTAACTCTTGGAGCCTTGCCCTTAATCTGTCTTTTCAGTGTGGTAGAAAACATATGTCCCAAATCTCTGAGAACTCATTACTCCTGCTGGATGATAAGTTCAGGGAGTGCTGCCAGTCAACCCTGTGCAAGGACTTTCAACTTGGAAAAGAATGCTCTCTCTTAATTTTCTGCCCAGATACTCGGTACTACTAGGGGAAAGAGTTATACAAAAGTCAGGTAATGCAAAACAACATTACAGAAAGTGAAACATTTGAAAGAAGCATCAGTTTCCTCCTAATGTGTTAGCTCTATTGATGGCTGTTACTTTAAGTTTCCCCACCAGCAGAGGAAGCTATTGGATACAAATGAACTCTCATTTTTCTTCCACTGCTAACAACTAAAAGGCGAATGGTGCTTTGTTTGGCTTGCATGGGACAGTAAACTGTTCTGACTGCAGACCCACAGGCTGTTTTGTTTTCCTGTCTTAAATTTCATTTCACACCTCATGTTTGTGCAGTGTGAAGGCTTCTCTCCAGAGATCTGGCTTAGATAGAGTGTACTATACTCACTGCTGCCTGGTCTTGATAGGACAGACAGTTCCTTGCATGAGTTCATAAATCACATAACGCATGATGTGATCGATACATCCCTTCCATATGGAAATTCCAATAATCAGCTTGCCCGAGCAAGCAGGAGACCAAACCTGGTACATATATACCTCAAATCCTGTTATGCCTATCAATATGCTCCTTTTAGGGATTTTGTCACAGATGCTGGTGCTGTAAATTCTCTAGAGCAGTAATTTTGATGTGTTTCTGCTTGTGAAGCATCATTCAACAGTAAGACGTTATTTTTATCCCTTTGCTCAGAATTATGTACTTGTTTTAGCTTTAATGTCACAGCTGTGGGCTTGTATTCCTAGTTTTGTCACTGACTCCTGTGCCCTGGAGAACTCGCTATTGGTCTCTGCTGTACTTTTTGATGGGACAGCAATGCTTTCTTCTGAAACCACTCCAAAGTCTTCAGGTAAGAAGAAGCATGTAAGCAATGCTTTGTGAATAAAACTGCTAGGCTGAATGATAAAGGAGAAGTTAAAAAGACCCTTTGCTGGTTTCTTAATACCTTTTTCTTCAGAAAAAAATAAACTGTCCTTCTTCTAAAGCCTACAAGAGCAGAACTTCAACACTTGTTTTAAACCCGAAAGTCCTTACAGTAACAAAAAACACCCTACAACCTGTTTATTGCCTTAGCTTTACCACACTTTGTGTGTTACATTGACCAATTCTTGTCCTCTTCTAATCCAGGGAAGCACAAAATGATGTTTTGAGGGGGAATCTTAGGCAGTTGGAATTTATCCACTCAAGTTTGGTACTGAGAAGAGGAGGTGATGACTAAAGTACTTACAACTTTGCTTAGATAAATGCCACTTTGTCACGGTATCGTAAATAAAGTCTGTGCAGTTGTAACAGTTAAATTAGGTACTGGCAGCAATTAGGTGTTATCTCCTAAATATATTTGTTGGCAGGTGCTGACACATACCTATAATTGTGATGTGTGATGGGGTGGAAGAGATGTTTTTTAAAAAAACCTAAAACAACAAAAACACATAACAAAACAATCAACGCCTCCTGTTCTTTGGTGGTTCACTTTCTGATGTCTGATGGCACATTATTGATCTGAAGGGCAGTGCTGTTCCATTCATCTGACTGGTATTTAAGTAATAACTTAATTTGCTGTACCTTCAGTATAGTTGTGCTCATCTGCTTTAAAGTTTAACTGAGTATTATCTTGCATGTTCTTACTTTGAGCACTTATAACTGAATTTGAAAGTGTCTAATGCCATATTCATTTGGGAACACTGACTTTCATACAGAGATACATTAGAGCTATGGAAATATTTAAAATCAAATAGAAAGAGACAACAGGCAGTGACAGCATATCTCAACAGTATATAGTGCTGAATTCTTTAAACACTGTGAACTTATAGGTAAAGTTGTGGGAGACACAGACGACCATGATATATATTGATTATGTAGCTACAACCTGGGTATTTTCATAGCTGCAAAGGCTTTCCCCCAGTACAAACTGCTCTGTGCTGGGTGTGAGTTTTCTTTTTCCAACCAGGACTTCTGTATGTAGAATCCCCGCCTTTACTCCAGTCTGGAAAGTCCTCCCTATTTCATCAGCAAAGATGTATGAAAAAAGCTGTGGAGAATAAGAGGAACTGAATCAAATTAGTGTGTAGAGGCTACAGTCAGTGAAGCTAAAAGTAAGTGTGATCTGATAGAAGCTGTTGCAGTGCTAGTAAGAAACAAGGGGCTGAGCACAGTTCTTCAACATGGTTCCTAGAGGAGAGTATTGTAACTGCTTTTGGTAGTGAAACGTTCTGTCTTTGTCCTCTCTTATCCTCACTGAAAAAAATCCATGGGAACTATGGCAGTATGAAGAAGGTGTAAAAGTTTGAACATGAATTTATGTAGCTTGGTGTTCTGTTTGATAATGGCGCTATTGCATACTTCTGGGAAGAACAGTAGCGTTTGGTAATCCAGCAGTTTAGGGGCTTCCTGAGCCAAATGTTTTATGTTAACTACTGTGATAAAAGGTCCTTACAAAGACCTGTGTAAGTCTAGGCTGAACTACATATAGCAAAGTAAGAGGGAGAGCAGTATGAATTAGATCTTCTCTTCATCCCTGAGATGTACACAAGAGTGTAACCAAAATACCTTCAGTCAGCTCCAGAGTAGCTTGGAGGGCAGCAGTGCCCTGTCTGTTTTGATGAAGTCAGATTAAAAATGCAAAGCTCATCTTTAAAATAGGTGGGAAGGAGTTCAGTGAAGCCCTGTGACCTTGAAGAAAGGAGGACCGGAAAATACCGTCTGTATGGGGCAGTGTTTCAGACCAGAAGAGTTCTTGTTTGGTATAGGATTTGAATCACAGGAGGAACTTGTTCGCATTCCACAGATGAGTGGTTACTTGTCTTGTAATGGAGAGCAAACATAGCCTTGTTAATATGGTTGCAAAGAGCCCTGCCATCAACTTAATCAAAAGTTTGGATTTAATTATACCAGGGACCCTCCAAATTTTACAGCTTTCTCAGAGCTCGTGGCACTCGTAGCTCCTATATGAAACAGAACTGATTGTAGCTACCTGCCTTCCTTGCTCAGTACAGGGCAATGAGGCTTGGAGTATGAAGGAACATTCATGTATGAGCAACTGGGCTGAAGATGTACAGTGGAGAAGGGATAATGCCTTAGATGCGGTACAAGAGCCTGCAGACTGTTCTTGGTTGTACGTGTTATAAGCCCAAAGAGGAACAGCCTGTTCACAATCTAACCAGCTCTCAACAGGCTCAGCCACAGATTCCTGGCAAGCTGATGCTGTTTAGAAACAACTCTGGCATCTATTTTGAAGAAAAAATGAATCAGAAAGCCATTACTTGTTAGACAAAGTGATAAAAGCCCTAAGTTAGTGTATGGGATTTCCTCTTTCTTACAGGTATACTTCTTGTTCTCTCTCCCCTACCTTTTAAGGAGAATCAGGGATTTGTTGTTTGTTGGCTTTTACACGTGTGGTATTGTTCTCCTCTTGCTTTTCCCCCACCTGCTGGTTTCTCTTCTCTGTATCTGGGCCTTCCAGGCTGACATATACCTGCAGCATGAATGTGAACATGTGCAGTTCTGGCACAAGGCCATCCCCTTTCCCCTCTTTACCACCATAGCATGTGCCAAACACGTTAAGAATCAATCAAGAGTACTGCTACAAAATAATAACACTGGTATTATCTCTGCTCCTCCTACTCCCCTAGGGCTCCCAGTGCAGCATTTATGCATTGTTGTTAACAGGATGGTGATCCTACCTCCCTCTATGGTGCTTGGAAAAATGGTCCCCTTAAGTGATGTTAGACTTTTATCTCACTCCTGAGGTTTTGGGTTTTTTTTTTCCCCTTTCACACTGTCTCAGCTGTGTACTTATTCTCAGATTTCAGTCTAGAATGTGACATCTGCGTTTTGCCCTATTGTGAGTAGGGTACAAGGGCTCCCTGGAGCACACTGATGTTCTCTTTCCTTTCTTTCCCCAGAGATGCAGGTGACTCTTCTTCCCATACAGGACTGATGGCAGGTTCCTCTAGCGCTGCCCCTACCCTGGACTGCTGGATAGGAATGAGAGGTATAACATCTCTGGTCGTCCTTCTGTAACAGTTTTGCCCCATGTGAGGGGTGTGTCCCATGGTAGTACACCTCAACGTATCCTTAGTGTATAATTATACTCTGGAGCTGACTTTTAACAGTGATAATTACCTTCCCTGTAGTTTTCCACTAAGGAACTGCCACGTGCTTTACATGGGTTAATGAATTAAGTACTCCATGTGACATCGGTCTCTCTCATTATGCTTGTTGCAGGGGGATGAAGGAAACTAAGCATTATGATGGGAATTGACAACAGCTAGTTGGAGCTACATGCAGACCAGCCAGTTCTGTCCACTGAGGAAAAGTGTACATTCACTCTGAGCTGGATAGCTTTTGGGTTCTGACTTGTAGCCACTAGCTCATGACACAAGGCAATGCTTACTGTTCTCCTTGCCTCTTTCCTTTTCACTTTGGCTCTTCCTTCTGCCCACCTGCACCAATTCCAAGAGGAGGCAGCTAATAACACAATAACTTGGGGTGGGAATCTTTCCACTGCACCCTCTCCCCACCCCCACTCCTGTCCATACAAGATTGATAATGAAACCGATACCTTTCACCGGCGTAATTTTCATATTTAATGAGCGTGACTCAGAAACTATTACATTAATTAGTCAAATCCCACAAACCGTTAATGGTGCACGCAGTAATTAATATTGTATTCAATTAAAAGCTGACCTGTTTCAGGTGTCTTCCCCTGGTTTGGGGGGCTCTTTGCATACAGCGTATGTTCCAGTGCCTGAGGCCAAGCCTTTTATTTTGTTCCAGTGGTGGGCAAGGAAGGTACTCTTTTTTCCTGTATTGCTTTTATGGGTTTCTTCTCCGTGAACATATGCCGATTTCTCCCCCCGCCTCCATCTCCGAACGTGGCTGCTCTCACTATACAGACAACCTGCTTGCTGTGATTTATGGGTTAGCACAGTGCGGGGCTCACAGACTGGAAAATTTCCAGTTTACACAAGAATTCCCTGAAAAATGAGCTTGGTTAATTTATTTCTTTCATTAACGAGTTCAAACTGTGAGATAATCTTTCTGAAACCCACTACCCTCGCCTTGACAAACCCTCAGAAGCTCAAAGGGTCCCTGTTCTGCTTCCACAGGGCTCAAATTCACACCTTAACAAGCTGCGGACAAAAATGTGAGATCAAAACTTACTTTTGAAACTTCTTTAAAGTGGTGGGGTTTTTTGTCACCTGAAGGTGAGGGGTGCAGGTCCTAGATCCTAATGTTAATGTTTCAGACCTGCTTGTCTGAATTAGCTTACTGCTGTACCCTGCTCAAGTCTGTGGGTTTGCTACTCGTTGGTTTCAGCTAAGCCTCCGTATTGCATCAGCCCCCTCCTATGCAGTTGTGGTTCACGGGTCACCTAAGACCCACAGACCATATCCAGTAGTTTCCTGTGCTGTTTCCTCCTGTTCAGTAAGAGGAGGAGTTGCGCATAGGTCCAGTCCTGATGGTCCTGTCTGCTGATGTGATTTGAAGACCACTGGATACAGTGACCTTGCAGTTGGGAGTTGTTGCTTGAAATCAGTTTGGGCCATTCCACCAGAACTATTAACAACAAATTTGTGGGTATTTTTTTTCCTCCTCCTTCTTTTTTTCCCCTCGTTGCTGTTGTCACAGTTATGATCTGTTTCCAAGTGCTCTGCAATGCCTCTATTCCATGCTGAATGGCGTGCAATATGCCAGTTAAGCCCTTCAGCAGATTCAGAGACCTTGTTTGGACTCTCTTCGATTTTTCTATGTTCTGCCATGCAAGGGGGCAGTACTGAATACAGCCCTAAACCTTCTCACTAAAGTTGAATGAATAGGAGTTGTCACCCATCTGTCTCACAGAAATTTTGTCTGTAGATAAATTTAAACCAGCGTTTGTAATAAAATCATCCTGCTTGCTTCTAAACAATTTGGTATCTGCTCTGACCAAAGGCTTTTCCAGTGAATCGCTGCTCTCTCACCAGATCTCTTGTTTTTTGTTGCCGTATTGCATTATTTTCCCCTACAGATAAGTATGCTGTTATCCATACTAAGTTTGTGCAGAACAGCAGGGAAAAATAAGTTCTTGTATTGAAAATCTGCTAGTGTTACAAAGAGTTTGAACCAGAAACACATGGATATCACTGTGATTTCTTCTTAAGTAAGTTTAGTCATCTTTTAAGAAAATAAGAAATGCTTTGAAACAAAATAATATAGATGTTTTGTGAACCTCTATTACTATCCTTCAAATCAGTAGACTTTACTGAGAAGGAGTTTTACTTATTGTCATTAAGGACTTTCACAGCAAATCTAGTAATTGTGTCCACATACTGATGCCTGTTTATCAGTCCAGCTGAAATGTTTCAGTTTATGTAGTATTTGGCACACTTATGATGTCTTTCAGCATTTTTTTATGTTTGTGGACCTCTGTTGTGGTTTAGGCAGAGTTGGCCACCAGGCAAAGGACAGATGCTCCCCCATACCTCTCTTCAAAAAAAAAAAAAAAAAAAAAAAAAAAAGAGAGAGAGGTGGGGGGGAGAGAGAGACTCATGAGTAGAAGGAGTTAAACTGCTTTAATGAAATATTGAAATATTAATAAGAAAATAAAAAGAAAATAATAAAATATATACAAAACTATATCAAGCTCCTACGATGACAGTCATGTCACCAGCTGGCACTGGAGAAGTCCCAGACCGGACTCGGTGACTGGTGGGAACTGGATTCCAGATCTGGATTCAGGATCGGGATCAAAGGCAGATGAATAAACAAAGTCATCCTCGGATGCCAGCCATTGAAGAAAGAGGCTGACCCTTTGATCCCTCAGCTTTTATACTGAGCATGAAGCAGATGGGATGGAATACCCTGTTGGTCAGTTTTGGGTCACCTGTCCTGTCCCCTCCTCCCCGCAGGTGTGACCCCTCTATGCTTTTCCGCTTCTGACCCTCCAATGGGGCAAGTAACAAAGTGAGTTACCCTTGGGTGTTATAGCAATAAGTATAAGCAAGAGCCTCTCTGCATACCATTCCTTGGCATAGACTATAAACATAGGTTTTACCACTCTGCGAGCGAACAGTGTCTGCACAATATGCTGTTAATTTCAGTAGTTAGAAGAGGCCCAGCTAAAAAGTAAAGTACCTGAACAAAATTGGTCCTGTTTTACCTCAAACCAGGACAATCTCTAAAACACTTTTCCACAGATGTGTGGGATCCTGTATAGAGACACTGAGCCTCCTGGCAATGGGATTGCTTCTTATAGATCTCTTTAGTGATTCTTTTGGAAGTATTTTGAGGAATCCTGGTGGTCTGCAGACTGTAAGCAGAAAACTGTTAGTGTGGAGCGTGCAGGCATGCAGTATTTGACTTTAATGCTGTATAGGGCATTCTATATCATAGAATAATAGAATCGTTTTGGTTGAAAGAGACCTTTAAGATCATCAAGTCCAACCATTAACTTAACACTGCCAAGTTACCACTAAACCATGTCCCTCAGCCCTACATCTACATGTCTTTTAAATACCTCCAAGGACGGTGATTCAACTACTTCCCTGGGCAGCCTGTTCCAATGCTTGATAACCTTTTCAATGAAGAAATTTTTCCTAATATCCAATCTAAACCTCCCCTGGCGCAACTTGAGGATTTTCCTCTTGTCCTAGAGTTTTTGTTTCTTGTCAGGAATTATTATATACTGTATTAAATATCTCAAAAGTACCAGCTGAGTAAAGTATCACTAATCCTTTTAACCTGCATATGCTTCCTTTGGAAGGGGATGACTAGGAAAATGAATGGCTGACTGAAGGTGCTGATATTCATACTTGTGTACTCTGAGCCACTACCACTCAATTTTCACTGAGGGTCTGGGAAATTTAATGAGGCCCACTCAACTGGAGTCAAAGGGCTGTCTACAGTTCTGCCCAGATGGCTACACATTGCATGTCACTGCTGTGGCTGGCAGCACAACAGTGCAACACAGTGAGTGCCTTGGGGCTGGGTGAGTACTGAAAAATGTGGGATCTTACACAGGACCATGGTAAACATCCTGTGATTTTGAGATTGAAAAATTTACTTGCAGGTGATTCCTCCCCTCCCCATGCCCCCATCATAGCTTTGAACTCAAACTGGGGATGAACTGTTCAAAATTACTGGAGGCATGTTGGTTTGGGAATTGTTGTCTAACTTCCATAGGTCTCTGCAAATCTCTGTGCAATGTTTGTGGAAAGCTGATGGGACTTGCTGAACTGCTTCAAAAAGTATAGTCTATATTCATGTACCATTGTTGACCAGTACCTTGACAAGCACGTTGCCAGATACAAGCACAAGTTCTCTGTGAAGCTGCAGATTTAAGTAAGTGCTGCACACATTCATACAGCAGGCAAAGGAAGAGCATGCTTCTTAATTCCTGAATACACCTTAAGTGTGACATAGGTATTTCCTGGACGGCTGGATGGGTTGCTAGCTGGCAAGTTGTGCCCTCTGTATTCTTTTCCTTCAAGAACAGTTTGGAGTTTGCTGGCAAAACAAGCAAGACCTTCCTACATGTTTATATTCTGTAGTATAGCGACCATTTTGTTCATATAATCTGCAATGCTTTGTGTTGAACTGAGAGACAGATCTTTGACTTGGAAGGCTGGCTTACCGTGCTTCCTTGCATTGCTATGCTGGGCTGTGTGGTTAGAGGAAACCAAGTGAATTTTCTGTTAATTACAAGAGCTGGAGTTTTCCCCTGAGGAACTGGTGATGTTCACTAAGAAAAGTCAGGGCAGAGCAAAGTTGAGTGCATATTGAAGCTGAGCTCTTGTCTTTCCTCTAGAGACTGAAGTTAATGGGGTGGCATGTGGAATCCTCCTGATGCACAGCTATACGGTCACTGAATATTTGGCAGTTGTTTTTCTCCCATCATTAGGAAGTTTATTGTGCCTAAATGAAGGAAAGTCTGATTTTTTTTTGGGGGGAGAGACAAACATGAAAATGTACAAACATCTAACAGGAAAAACAAGAGAATTCTCTAAGTCTTAGTCACTGTGCTTAAGTAGTCTCAGTCTAAGTGTAAGCTCTAAGATAGGTGGCAAAAAAAGCCTTTGAGCATGTTGTGCTAAAGTGTGGAAGATAAGGCAGCTAAACTGAGAGGAGAAACCATGGCATGACTATTGCTTGATAAACTTGGGATGAGTGAAGGGAAAGA
>NW_009648876.1:10332623-10359031 GCF_000708025.1 Charadrius vociferus | reverse complement strand
GGAAAGAGTCCTTTATATATGCACTTCTTATCATTATCATTTAGAAGGAACCCAAAATTTAAGTAGGAAAATGTTTCTTCTGCCTCTAATTCCTAGGACAGTCCCACTTCTTTAACATAATTTGCAAATGAGAACAAATTTAAGTAAAACTAATTGACCATCTCTAGGGAGAATCAGAGAAATGAAATGCGATTCAGCTCTTCTGCCTAAGAAAAAGACACTTCTAGATAAAATGTCATTAGAATGGTAGATGTCTGCATTTTTTTCTTTCTTTGTAGAAACACCTTCATTTAGTTTGCGAAAATATTGTTATGAAGAGCTGAGAATATTACTTTGCTGAATAACTAATTTGGAGGCTAGATGAAAACAAATAATCTGGATGCATCTACATTTTATTTTTTAGAATCTTGATGAATTTGTCAACCACAAGTGATTGGGGTCGACATATTTATAAAAACAGGAAAGAACGAAGAACCTTACCAGAATAGTACCATACCGAAGCAATTGTCCGCTATATCTGTTCATAAATATGATGCTA
Source organism: Charadrius vociferus (assembly GCF_000708025.1). Classification (NCBI taxonomy): domain Eukaryota; kingdom Metazoa; phylum Chordata; class Aves; order Charadriiformes; family Charadriidae; genus Charadrius; species Charadrius vociferus. The sequence continues at coordinate 10,358,493 of NW_009648876.1, read as the reverse complement.
TTTTTTAGCAGGTCTATCAAAGGTACTTCCCAGAGGATCCTACTGGGTAAGACCCATGTACAGTTCCTAGCATTCACTGCTCACCCTTTGGAAAGGCAACAGGGTTTTAAAAATTATTCGGATCTGAGTTTTTCCCTTTTGTCCTTCTCCTTAAATCTATTTGCCTTGACATTTCTCTTCATACTAATTGTCTCTTGTAAGTAGCTGTTCTTGCTCCTACTTTCCTTGAGGTCTAGCTGACCCGGGGCTGCTAACTTGTGCCCTTTTCAGTCAACAAGTTTCTTCAGAGACCTGTGTTTCCTTACTGTGCCTGTCTGTAGGGTAAAGGGCATTTTTCTCTGCCACCATAATATCATGCTGAGCCCATTGTAGTTGAGTTTCTAGGTGACTTTCATTGGCATAATCAGTTCTGTAAACCTGCCTATAATATGTCCATACTGACAGACATGTAAATACAGACATGACTGCCAAAATCTGATCATGCGCAACCACGAGGACACTCTCTCTGAGACCATAATATTTCTGTTACTAGTTAGCTATTTTCAGTAGAGCAAATCTACAGTTAAAGAACTTAATACTAACATCCCTCACCTTATCTTTTCTGTTCCAGCTCCAGCCATTTGTTCTCTGGCTTCTTATAAAGCATAGTTCATTTTACCAGTGGCTTCTTCATTGCATCTGTGGCTGACAGCCCTTTACATGATATCTGCTAAATCTTCTAGCCCTGAGCCCAGAGACTTCTCTTTCCCACTTTTTTTCCAGAGACTGAATGAGTAACTCCTTGGATGATGCCCAAATTTGTAGCTACCCAGAAGCCTCCTGGTTTGTACCTGCTTTATTACATATTTACATATCTTATTTCATAGCTAATGTGAACAGGGGCATTGTCTTGTCTTTTACCAACACTCCTGCAGGCCAAGAAGATGCCTGAATGTGTCATAGCTGTGAACATTCATGTACACTGTCATAATACGCTTCTCTTCTTAGGAAGGTTACCCTTTCCTTCTCTTGCAGTTGAGGCTCTTCTCCTTCATCATCTGTGTTGCTACACTTCCATCATGCCCTAGAGCAGCTGCGCTCGTTTCATTATGCACACCTCTGTTGCCCGTCCATTCTGCTTGAAATGGAAGTCACCAAACACTTGTCCTTGTTTGAGACTGAGCCAGGATTGTCAAGAAGAGTGCTGTGGTCCAAAGCAGTGTGGTTCTCACAGTTAAAAAAGAAAAAAAAATGGCTGGGAAAGTGCTATTTTTTTTTTCTCATTTACAAAGAAGGTACATAAAGCCTTATTTCTTGAATTTAACAAGGGCAAACACAAGGCGTGGTTTTTGTCCTGATAGGACTGGCTATATCCCAGCCCAGGTCAAAGCTGTCTCTCACCTTCCTCCTGAGGCCCTCTCCCTTTGCTTCCATGATTACCTTCAGCAGCTGCTATATGCATCTCGACCAATACAGGTTTTTAATACTGCATTTCATTTCACTTGGAGACCTAGGCAAGAAGTAACTCAGATTCAAAAGATTTGCCTTTGTAGCCCATCATTTTCGATGGAACATCTAGAGCTGACAAATGCAGTGTCATCCACAATTAGGCTTGGAAACTGGTGTTTGCCAGTAACCTCAAGTACAACGTAATATGTTGTGATCTTAAACTTTCTAAGAACTGTTTTGATACTCTAAAGATGAGAATCTTCTCATTACCCCTATTTAGTTAATGGTGGATGGATTAAACAGCTCAAGATTTGGCTTGCTGGACATGGATACTTTTCAGAAAGCAGGAGAAACCTACACTTTTCTGTTCACAATGCCAAAGAGCTGCTTGTGAGGATGGTAGTACCCATGCCTAAGGAAAGCAGTTGTGAACTCTGTGCATCTGTATATATGTGTGTGTGTGTCTCCATTTCCAGCACAGGATAGAATCCAACAATATTTCACCCAAATGAGAAATGTTATTCTGCAGATTAAAGCCACGCAGTGCCTGGTTTTGTCTTTATTTATGCCTTTCTATTTCCTTCTCTGCTGACATGGGTGCACATGCCGGGAAGCACTGAAGGACATAATTGGCGTTGTGAAAAATTATTGGGAAGCCAGGACGTTCCCTTGCAGTGATCCCCCCCTTCTCTTTCCCATCTGTCACCATCTAATGTGACAAAGTTTTTATCGGGCATTGAGGCAGAGGAGATTAAAAGTAAATACTGCAATCAGGAAGCAGCTGGGGGGAAAATGTAACACATTTCACACTAAGCTGAACAGCTCATCAACTTAGCCTTGTATATCTACGGCGGATGAGAGGGAGGGAGGGAGGGCTGCAGGGGGATGGTATGGTTCAACATGCTCCTCCACGCTGGGAGTCTGAAGGCGATCGTGTGTTTTTCTATACGAATAGGATTCATGCTTTCTGGCACTTGCTTGCTTTGGGAAGGAAAAAGCCCCAGGAGCGCAGTAGTTTTCCACTTGCTTTTGTAACAAGCTCCTGTAAAACGCTGTTTTTCCAGGCCCCAATTCACGTATTTTTGGACTCTCTTCCTGCTTGAGTGATGATCCTGGGTGCTGTCATGTCCTATTCATCTAGGAGGGATTTACCAGACATGTAACTCTTGATGCTGTGGGCTCCTGTCGCACCATGTCTGGGGAACTGCAGGATGGCAAGTTTGTTGGCTAAATGGGAGGCACTGTCTACTGGCAGATGTAATAATGTTTTAGGCTTATGTAGCTGGACATTGAGATCCTTGGTACACACTGTGCTGGGCACTGTTATATTCTGTCCAAACTGATCTGCCTGCAAAGTCCAAGAAACTTGAAAATTTTGTGCCATGTTGCTTTATTCTTATTTGTGTGTATAAAAATTAAGGTATTTGAGCACTACCAGTCATATTCATTTCTTGCAAAGCTTTTAAAAGTCTTTGTTTTCATTTCCAAAACTGCTGCCTGTGTCTTCTTCCTTTTTTGCAGTGCTGATACAATGTGAACTCAATGCTGGTGAACGAGAGTAGACTGATGCATGGAGAGGGCTGTCAGAATCTTCTTTTTATCCTTGGGGTAAATAAAGCTTTGGGAAGTGATGCAGGCTTCCCTGGCATCCCTGCCCCTGTGAATGTGTCTCCTGCTATGGATAGACGGGATCTTCCTAGATCAGGAGAATCTCATTTGCCAGCATTTTTTGGTCCTTGGCTTTGCAGCTGAGTGCCAGTAAAAGTCCAGTCTATATCATTTATATTGGCATTTCTTGTGAGGTGGAAAGCTGTTTTGCCAGGAAATGGACACTGACCCTGTTGCTTTAATTAATTTGCTGCAATTTCCTTAATTTACAATTACTTTCAGGCTTTTTTTGTCACCTGTTCTTCAATGTTGATGAGATGTCCTCTCATTGTTAGCAAGTTTTCCAACTTTTTTATCAAAAAAGTCATAAAATCTTTCCAACTATTTGCTGAACAGTTAGATTGAACAATATCTCCTCACATGGGGTGAACTTCTTTTCCTATGCTAGGTAATCTTTCAGGGTTTCTGAAAGTACCAAATTTGTTTCCATTATAGTCTGATCCTTGGTTCTGAGGTAAGTTACTGTTACTTTTTTTTTTTTTTTGGTGGCCCTCAGTTTCCTAGCATTCCTGTCACAGCGGTGGTCGGGAGCCACCTGGGTTGGCATTGTGCTGCCATTGGGTGCCCTGCTCTGGTGGTGTCAGCCTAGGATCACCCAGCTAGAAGAACTTGGTCAGGTTGTGGAACACATGGCTAGGAGAAACTGCATCCCAACCTCAGATAGTAACTATGGGATGATTCTGTGGCTTCTCTAAAGCTTCCAAATAGCATATTGTAAGAATTTCTTGCTATTCTACCAGCATGTCTGTTCCTCCTTATAAATATTCATGTTGGCTTTGATCTCATGAATTAGTAATTTTTGTTGGTGATAAAATGCACCAAATAGGACAATTATGGAAGCGCATACTTTCTAAACATTTGTTTGGTAACAAAAGTAGAACCTGTAATGTCTTCCAGTGTGAACTTATTATTATAAAGGGTCATTATTATACTTTTTCCAGTATCCCTGCATTGTGAAAAATAGGTAAATCATTGAGATTTTTTTTTCCAATAGCTCATATGATCTCAATAGCTGCTTGCTAGTGTTTGGCAGCTAAATTCTGATAATGCTATCTTCAACAAGGAAGTACCTGCCCTCATTATGGAACTACTCATTTGCTTCCCTGTTGATACAGTTACATGCTTTGTCTTAGGTTTGTGGGCCTTGATCTGGTCTTCTGTGTCACTTTTTCTCCAAACATCTGAAGACCACTATCATCTTACAGACCAGAACTGAGAGTCTTGCTCTTATTGTCACTCCACTCCTACTCCTCAAAGCCAGAAGAAGAAAAAGGAGCCACACTGGCACGCAGAGCATAAGACACAAGAGGAATTAAACAAATTGAGGGATGGGCTTGGGAAAAGTGCTAGATGGGCAGAGGAGTGTGTGCAAGAAAGATCAGGCTGGACCTTGAAAACCCCCAAGAATGGAGATTCCACAGTCGCTCTGGGTTCCTCTGCTTATTTATGGTGAAAATGTTTTTCCTGATATTCAGTCAGAATCTCCCTTCTTGCAATTAATTCCGCAGTTTTTTGTTCTCCTGCCATGTGCCTTCATGAAGATCCTAGCTGTATCTTAATAACCTTCTTTTAGGTGTTGGAAGGTTGTTTAGGGTTCCCCTCTTGCTAAGGAGGCCATTTATATCAAAATGTTCCTCATTTTCTTGCTTTGTTTGTACAAATACAAAACAGCTAATGTAAAGTTGAAGATGAAACTGAAGAATTTGAATTGAAGTAAAAATGAGCTGAAATTTAGCCACACAAAAGTTGTGCAAGCTGGGCTGATAAAACAGGCCTTCATCACACCATGGTGGTCCCCTAAAAATGAAAGAATATGTGATGTAGGCTTTAGGCTGTATCCCTCATCTTGCAGTTCTTTAACACCATGAGCTTCCATGCAGATATTTTGAAGAGAAATTTTGTAATGTTTATGACATATCTAGGTATTAGAGGGGAGATGTCCAAGAAAAAAGTGATACTCCATTTAAACCCTATGCTAAATGCAGCTGTGCATTAAATGTGACTGAGGTCCCCACTTAAAATGGAGATGACAAATGGAAATACGGAAATGCTACTCTGTTCACTGAAGTGGGAGAACAGTCTTCAGAGTGGCTAGTGGGGTCTTATGCCCTAGGTGAGCAGCAGGGACAGATGTCCTGCATCTGACTGGCCTTAACATCTACTGCTGGGCAATGCTTTTGCTGTATTATTTCTGCCGATACCACAGGAAATTTCTAAGCCTTCCATGTGCTTCAGCATCCCATTTGCCATGACATTGACCATAACCAGCTTTGACTGAGATCAAATGGGTGGGATATTCACAACAGGAGGAGATAGGAGGACATCTCTACCTATGGCCTCCTTAAAACCTCACTCACTTGTCCAAAAGATTTTACTGATATTGAGCAAACTGCTAGAGCTGACCGAAACAGCGGTGGGACATGCATGACTGGGGAACTGACTGCAGCTATACTGCCCTGAACATGTTATGGAACTGCTGGATAAATCCTCCTATGTTTCCTGTGTGATTCCCCCTCCCCCTGCCCCAGGAATGAATGTTACATGGAGCCTTTTGGACTGATGCTGTCAATCCTGCTGCTAGTTTTATTTTTCAAAATACTCATGTCTTCAAGAAGGGATTTTCTTTTTCCAGTCTTAACCTTTGTCATCTTCCTTTTTTGATCTGACATGAATAAAGAATTTGGCAAACACTCCATAATGTAATAAAGGAGGGAAGGTTTTGTTCTCTCTTTCTCTTTTTATTTTTTAACTGTACTTATTGCAGCAGTATGTCAGCATGGTAATTCTGATAGGCCAAGAAAGAAAAGACAATGGTAAAAACCCAAAAGTCATATGTAATTCTAGCACTAGATTAATACCTTTTACCGTCAAATGTCTGTAAGCTATTCCTTTTTGGGTTCCCAGAGAACATATTTTAATCAAAATTCCTTAGAAGGTCAGTCTTTCACACAAGCATTGGATAACTTGACATGACTTTGTCTTTCATCAGATTAGAACCAGGATTGGTACCACATTTCAGAAGTGATACAGTGGGGAAAAAAGGTACTCGGGAGCTTGTTCAGCATACACCCATGGCATACTGGTAAGAGCCACTATTGGCATCTCATTTTCATAGGCACAATATTTATTTGAGAATTTCTGTATTTGTTTTTATGCACCTCACTTAACTCTCTGCCAAAGTCATGGAGGTAGAGATGCTCTTGCTCCTTTAAAAATTTTAAACTGAGTGGAGAATGTGGAAAAAGTACTCAAGGTGATTACCTTTTGTTCCAGTCATGAGTTCCCCACTTCATTCTGTATCCCGCAGACTTGGAAGATATGAAGGCTAGATTCCAGATTTGGGAGTCCCTTTTGCTAGCCATCAAGGTGGGGAACAGCAGCAGTTGCTGAAGCCAGGCACATACTTGGTGCATTTCCTTCCCCACCCCAAGTTAAACAGAGGAGAAGGCAACTGGGTAATTTGCTTCAAAATATTTGTGCAGAGCATCCTGCTGTGTCTAATTATTTGCTCAAAATTATTGCCAGGAAGGTTGCCTGAGCCTTCCTCCTGTTTCGTTCTTCTGCAACCCAGAAGAAACCCATGCAACCTATATTGATGGCGTCTGATGGTCAATTGCTAGTAGCTTTCTGTTTAATAGTGTTTTTTTAAAGCAGAAGGAACTGATTGTCTTTAGCAGCTACTGCCTCAGGGTGCAATCTTGTGAGCAGGCTCAGCTCTTGCTGGTGTCCTCTCCAAGGAATGCTTTGATGCAGAAAGCTGGGTTAGTAGTGCAGAAAGTAGCACTTTCCCTGGGTTAGGTGGATGTTTTGCTGCTAAAGATTCTGCCTTTTGGATAAGACATAAAACTGAGGTTCTGAACACCTGCATATTTTTATAAGTGTTCCCTGACTCTCTCCTAGGTGTATTATAAAGACTGCTTGTGCTTTGTTTGGGCAATACCAAGTACCGTGATGAAGTGCAACTAACTCAATGGGATTTATACGAGCTTATGAAGCGGAGAATAAACCCCATAGTTTGCACAGTAAATCAATTTGTAAAGCGCTTTGGGATCTTTCTGGATGAAAGGCGCTATATAAATGTAAGCCATGACCATTCATCATTATTGAATATGAAATAGAGATATACACTCTATCAAGCTAGCAGCAATAGGCTTGGGCTCGTGATTGCTCACAGGACCCAATCAATCATCAGATCACGACATAATGCAGCTAGAATAAAAAAAAGAAAACCCACAGCAAATCATTCCAAGCAATGCAATTAATGGGCATCCAGTATAAATAGTGATCTCAGTCAGGGAGACCAGGCTTTTCCTGAACAGTAGAGTTGATGCCAGAGCCATACAGTGTGAAAGAGAGAATTACTGACCTAGTGTTAGGAGGGAAAGGAAAGATTCCTTACCAGCAGCATGCCATATAGACGTTCACTACAGCTAGACTAAAGACATTGCTTCTATGCTTTTCAGAACTGGCTCTTTTTTTCCCATTTGGGAAATGGAACAGAAAATGTTTTTGTATAGAAAATGTTAGCCTTTGTTCTACATTGAGTCACAGAGATGCTGTTCATTTTTTGCACCGTGTTGTAGCCCAGGCGCCTAGTCCTGTCACCCAACCTTGGTCATCATCTGTAGCATATATGGCTCTTGCAGTGCAATACGCACAAATCCACAATCTTCATAGGATGCAAGTATTTGGACCAGACTGTGCGTTGCACACCAGGATGTATAACCTGTTTCTGCTGCTTGGAGACACTGACTGCCATAATGTGCTCCATTTTATGCCAATTAAGTTGAAGTGTAGACTGCTCCAGTATTCTGCTTCAAGAGCCAAGCCAAACGAGGGCTTTCCCCACTTGTGCAAAAGCTCCTTCTGCCTGTATATTTGCCTTGTGAGGGAAGGCAGTACTTGGTATGAGCTTCCCCTCCTCCCCCTTTCAGTTGTGCTGATATGTCTGTCTCTCAAGCTGCTGTCATGCTGTGGGATATAATATTCTGCTCTCATTTTATGTTTGTTCGCTATTACCAAAGAGAGATTGAAATTTAATAAAATATAAGGAAAGGGGGTGAAAATTGGAATAAGAAAATGGGGGGAGGGCATCAACGATCCCATTACATAAAATCTGTTTTACCACAGGTCAGCTTGGGAAGAATGGGAAACTCTTCTCAGCTCTTCTACTGCCATGATCACCAAGCAGTAGCCTGCAGATTATATACAATCTATAGTGCCCTATATTGTCACCTGCAGCTATCTTCATCTTCAGTACAGAGGTGTAGCCTGACATGTTCTGGAATCAGCAGGTGGAGCAGATCCACAGTGCCTCAGACACCCCTTCTATGCCAGAGGTGCTGCTATTGCAATTCAATATCCCATCAGAAGTATGACTGTAGGATTGGGAGATGAAGGATCCTGAACAATCAGCCTGTAGTTCTGGTAAACCCTGTGCACTAGACCTTCTGGGAGTCAGCAGTGTGGCTGCTTTCACTTACACTTTCCTATAGCTTTAGAATCATGTGTTTGCTAATAGCAGATGAAACTCAGCTACTACTTGGCCTTGTCAAAGTGGGGCAAAAAATCAGCAATTAGAAGGATCAGGTCAGAGAAGTTACTGAAATTAGCCGCAGTCCTGCTCTGTAAGGTGTATAGCTTCATAAGGTGCACAGGTTATAAAACAGATGGCCTAGTTACAAACAGGAGGTAAAGAGTAAGTGGATGTCTAACTCACCTGCCCTCAGGGGAAATTGCATTCCTGTCCCGAGGGCTTGGCTGTTCCACACTATGTCCCTTAGTGAAGGTGGGAAGGGTGTCTGTGCTTCTTCTATTTTATGCATATCTGGGTGCAGCTTGTGGTCCCCCCTGCTTCTGAAGGTTATGTCACAGGCTAGCAGCAAATCTCTCGCAAAGATGTCTTAGACTGAATTGAGTCATGATCGTAGAGTGAGCAGCATGTATTGAGCAAGCCATTAGCATCCTCTCATCAGAGATTAATTAATTGGTAAATACCCATTTTAGTTCTTATCTCAGTAGGTCTCTGAGAACCCATAATAAAGGCAACAGCTGATACTGAGGCTGATAAATAAAGTAGAAGTATGTTTTCTTCTAATTTTTCCTACCTTTTCTTCAGGATGGGAATTACTTGCGTGGCAGGATCTCAGCCATAGCTTGTTCTTTTGTGTTTGAAAGTGGTGCCATTTCAAACAACCCCTTACACTTACGTTTGACAATACATATTCTAGCTCTTTTTCGGTTTCCAATGCCACACACCTTTAGGGTGCATCTCAAATCCATACACGTGAATCCTCATAGATCCGCAAACTGTTGTTTCCCAACTCTGAAATTCTAATCTTTTCACCACAACATTGCAATTGCATTGTTATTTCTAGCAGCAATCGATATCCTTTCAGTCAGGCTTTTAATAGCTTCTTGATTAATTAATTAGTTAATGTAGCTAATTTTATAGCTTCTTGATTAATTGATTAATCAAGTAATGGTTTTTGCAGTACTTCTAAATGTGAAGTGTGATATAAGTACTAAGCAATAGGATATTATTAATTATTGTTTTTGTTTTAATACTGTCCCGATTGTCCAAATCCTACCAAACAGCTTATTCAGACTGAGTATTATTCAGACTGAATATTTTAATACTAAGTCTACCACGGAGTTCTTTCGGTTTGCGTGAGTGGATGTTAGCTATATGTAAGATCAGAACAAAAAAAATAGGTACCACAAATTAATTTTGTTGTTACACAGAGGTAATCTGTACAAGGCAGAGTAACAAAAAAAGAGAAATTGTTAAAATGATCAACTCTCCATTAAAACTCTGCCATGTTATAGGAACCTGTTGGCAGCATATGCTTCTACAGTTATTGCGTGTGTCTGTTGTTTAGACTGTGGATTCATATGGGCAAGGACATATTCTTATGGAGTCATGGTCCCCATACAAGACAGTTCCTGATATATAAGACTAATATATTTAAATAAGTAGGTCACCTAGTGACTTTCTGTATTTGGTGGCAGTAACTTTCTTTCCTTGGTTAAGATTATACCTGGAAAGCTTTACCATACCCTGCAGCCAGTACTTATCATGAATGCAACTATGATGGCAGCAGATGTGCAGCTTTGTTGGTAGGGCTTGTACCAGCCTCATCTTTTCCCAGTCACCACAGTTCCAAAAATATTACTAAGTTTGCATTAGCAGGTTTTGTAAATGTGTCTGCATTCATCACAAAATCACATCTCATTTAAATCACAGGGAAGGAAGGTGGCAAATATACTACCTAATTCCAAAAAGAAGGAAGGGAAGTTTTCTAGGCCAAGAAAATCACTAGAAGCCATAATGGACAATTAGGTGTGTTGATATGTGAATAAATAAAAATGGAAGAATCACCATGACAGAGGATTTTACAGTATTGAAAAATTTGAAATCATGCCCCGGGCAAAGGCAGGGAGTGAAAGGAAATGACCCAAACTATGCTGTGTTTTCTATTACCACCTGGAAAGGATTTTGTGGCATTGTGGTTAGATCTCCAAAGCATCAGCCCAGTGGCCCAAGGACACAGTCATTCCATCCCTGCCCTGTCTCTAATCAACTTTCTTTAAGTATCTGCTCTAGGCCATTGCCACAGGTAATGTTCTAACATTGATTGCACCCTTGACTGACACAGCTACAGTGCTGGCCAAAATGGATCTTGTCTTAGGACATTATAGTGCTTCGGCAAAGTAGAAAATAGAGCAGATAGAGAGGAGAAAGTGGCATACCTGCAGAATGTGAATTGTTTAAAATACAACTAGGTAGAACAAATACTTTATTTAAAGCCTAACAGCTGTGGAATCTGTTCTAAACTACCCACAGGAAAAAGAAACATACTGTGAGTTAAAATACAAATAGTGCCAGAAATCAAATGAGTCAGAATATAAAATCTGATGATATGTACACGGGGGAGTTAGACATAACCAGGTATGGAACTAGATTGAGGAGAATTGTTGTAGATCCTGGGGCAGTGCTAACATGTTTAGGACATTCTGGTGGAAGAATGCAGTTTGGTGAAAACGTAATGGGCTCCTGAGCCACCTTTCTCCTCACTGCTCCCTGCTGTGGTCTCCTCCCCAGAGAGCTGCACTGTTTTCTGCTATTCTCTCAAACCGCCAGGTCCTCTTTCTTCTCCTCCTCCCTCTGTTCATTCAAACTCAGAGTCAGAAGATGGAGGGGAGTGTTCAACTCCTGGCCTCTGAACCAGATATTCTGAACCAGAGAACTTTCTTTTGCCCACAGGTTAGAGATTGTGGTGCAAGGATGAGTCCCTTCTGCTTCCTTTCACTCTGGTAGCAGATATTTGCTCTTTGTTCCCTCTCCCCAGTGGACCCCAGAGGGTCAGGATGTCCTGCTACATCCGGTGCATGAGGCCTCAGAGAAGGCAAAAGTTGTGGCATCTCACACAAATGTGTAAGGTGCAGATACAGTACTGGGAAAAGAAGTGAAGTATGAGGTGGGGGCATACAATTTGTAAATTATGCCTAAATACCCCCTAAATTGTCAGTTTCAAGCAAATTCAGGCACCCCCACAAACCATCTATTTTCTGTTCTGCTCATGAAGTGTATTTACTGCCCTTGAATGACAAATTGCATGCTGATTTTGTGATGTTGCTAAGGCGTTTCAGAAAGTGAACGTTGGTTTTGAAAGAAGTGTGGGCTAGAATCCACATGGCTGGAGAGCAGCTCTGCAGAAAAGGACCTGGAAGTCCTGTAAGACAAGTTGAAGATCAATCAGCAGTATGACTTTGAGGTAGTGAAGGCTGAGTACATACTAGGTTGCATTAATAGGATTGTATCCAGCAAGCCGAGGAGTGATCATTCCCCTCTATTCAGCAATTGCAAGACTGTACCTGTAGTACAGTATCCATTTTGGGGCTGCCCAGTACAGGGAAGATGCTGACAAACTGAAGCAAGTCCAGTCAATAGTGACAAAGGTGATTAGAGGACTGGAGCACATGAGATGAGAGGAGAGTCTCAAAGACCTGAGTTTATTCAGCTGGGGAAGGAAAAGCTAAGGGAGGTCTAATTGTAGCCTTCAACTGCCTAATGGGTAGTTAAAGAGAAGACAGAGTCAGTTTCTAGTTGGAGGAGCACAGCAAAAAGATGAGAGGCAGTGAATACAACCTGCAACAGGGGAGTTGCAATAGCTATAAGGAAAAGTTCTTGACAAAGGGAGTGGTTGCAGGGTGACTCTTCTTCAGAGACAGTCACAATTTGCTCTGAGCAGCCTGATCTAAGTTCAAAGCTGGGCCTGCTTTGAGCAGTGGTTTGGACCAGATGACCTCCAGGGGTCCTTTCCAATCCTATTTCTGTGATTTTAAGTGTGATTTGTGAGACAGCTACAATAAATTATGCCGTGAATTAACTTGGAATATGGCAGACCAGAATAAAACTAGTTCCTGGCTTTAGCAAGTTGAGTGGACAAAGAGCCAAACAAGGTACATGAGGTTTGGTGCTTTGGCTTTCTCTTGAACTGAATCAGAAGCATCTCCTGAAGAAAAGGCTCCTTTGACTCAACTCTTTGTTTGGTATTGTACAATATGTGTTTCCTGATAGATGGTTACATGTGTATGAGCTGCCCTCATACACCTAACTAATGATGAGTTTCAGTGGCATTAATTAGAACTAGAGGATGCAAGTGTCCCCCTGTGAGTTTATTTACACTTGATAACTTCCTTGGAGAACTGAGCAGTATAATTGGGGGGCCATAATCAGAGATTGAAGTCCCTGCTCTGTAAACTGGCCTACTGAACAGAAGACGCTGTGGAAGCTGGGCTTGCGGTCAGACATTGTTTAATGTCCTCTTGATTGTTTTCATATTCTGTCAGAGGGAGTATCAGAGTACCATAATCTTTCTTCAGTTCTGCTGACTGAGAGAGCTTTTGAAAACAGAAATCCTGAAGGAGTTCCTGTAGTTAGTGCTGAATTTCAGGCAGCATGAGAAATGCATTTGTACGCTGTTTTTGTGAGCCTGTTTCCAAATGTTTGCTGATTTTTGCTCATTTTGTGCTTACCATTTTCAGAATAGTCAAGATAGGACTTGGTCTTCTGCCAGCTATGGCAAGCAGTACATACTGTGACTTGGGATATTCAAACTAGGCATAGGTAAAACTTCCCTAGGGGGCCTGTGCTGCAGTGAAACACGTTACCCATAGATATGGTGGAACTTCCACCCTTGGAAGTTTTCAAGACTTAGCTAGACAAAGGCACGGCTGACATATTCTAGTGGTGGTAGCAGTCCCACTTCATAACTGGACTAGATGTCCCCCAAAGGTTCCTTACAAATCGTTTGATGAGCTTGTTGCATCAGGACAACTCCTCTTCTCTCAAGATCCCTGTTCTCACAGGAACAGCAGATCGGGGTAGGGGTAGACAGGTGTCTGCCATCAAACACAAGCTGCAAGGACCTCTTGAGCTGAGATAGGTGCAGTGTACTGCACCTTGGAGCTGGTCTGGGTTTGCTGGAGAAGTTGTGGTGTGAAGGGGCTTTAGTTGCCATATCTGCTTCCTGCTGTGAAGCTGCTGACTTGGTGCATCTCCACATCAGCTTGTATCCCGTTTCTCAGTTCTGTGTGTCAGATGTATGGAGCCAGCAACAGACTTGGGCATTGCTAGAGAAGTCACAGAGAGACTAGAGAGTATCACAGACCTCTTTCATTGTTTTGCTTTTGGACATTTTGACGTTGTTACATTATACAGCTGCCCCTCAGGTATTCTGTCAATACAGGATATGCCAAACCTGTCCAGGAGGGAGCATGGCAGTTCTGCAGAGCCACACACCCCATTACTCACATACAGTAGCTGTGCGTGCACTGACCAAGTACTTACCCAGGTTTCGCACTAGGATCTCTGGAGGTACAGCCCAGAGTTCTCTGTGTTGCACTAACTTGAAAAAAATCTTGTTAGGAATTGGTTTTCACTGCATCTTGCAGGAGTTTACCAGACTTCCCTGAGCCTAAGTGCACAAGTGCTTTGTTTGCCAATATACCAAGGGAGTCCAAGTGTGCTTCCCCTTTTGTCCACCCCAGCTCATGACAGATGTGGAACAGCACATGTGCAAGAGCTGTTCTGTTTGTGACTACATTTCTTATTGCAAGTAAAGGCTATGGAAACATGATTGAATGATTGAACTGAACAGTGCAGTGAGCACTGAAAGTTTGACAGGCTTGAGATCTTCCTCTATAAAACAAAATAAATAAATTTCAAGAATTGGTGAGCCATGGGAAAAAACTTGTGCAGATATTGACAGGATTATGTTGTAGGAAACACAGATGCTGAGGCTTGCTGGCAGCAAAACAGTCAGACCCCAAAATTATGCTGTGCAGGGAGACTATGAGGATGTCAAATGCTGACATGAAAGAAAGGTCTTCTTTCATGTATTACAGCCACAGGACTTGATTCAGGTTTTTTGGGGTGATTCTGTCATGCTATGGAAGTATATATGAAATCCATCTGCGGGTCCTGAGGGAATTGGTGGATGAAGTTGCTAAGCTGCTTTCCATTATATTTGGAAAGTCGTGGCAGTTTGGTGAAGTTCCCACTGACTGGAAAAGGGGAAAAGTAAGCCCCAGTTTCAAAAGGGTAAAAAAGGAAGACCCAGGGAACTACAGGCTGGTCAGTCTTACCTCTGCCCAGCAAGATCATGGAGCAGATCTTCCTGGAAACTCTGCTAAGGCACATGGAAAATGAGGAGGTGATTGATAACAGCCAACGTGGCTTCACCAAGGGCAAATCATGCCTGACAAATTTGGTGTCCTTCTATGATGGGATTACAGTATTGGTGGATAAGGGGAGAGTAACTGACATCATCTACCTGGACTTGTGCAAAGCGTTTGACACTGTCCTGCACGACATTCTGGTCTCTAAATTGGAGACACATGGATTTGATGGATGGACCACTCAATGGATAAGGAACTGGCTACATGGTTGCATGCAGAGTTGCAGTCAACGGCTCAATGTCCTAGTGGAAACCAGTGACGAGTGGCATTCCTCAGGGGTTGGTCCTGGGTCCGGCACTGTTTAACATCTTTGTCGACAATGTGGACAGCGGGATTGAATGCATACTCAGTGGCTTTGCTGATAACACCAAGCTGTGTGGTGTCATTGACACACTGCAGGGAAGGGATGCCATCCAGAGGGACTCTGACAGGCTTGAGAGGTGGGCCCATGCCAACCTCAAAAAGTTCAGCAAGGCCAAGTGCAAGGTTCTTCACCTGGGTTGGGGCAATCCCATGCACAAATACAGACTGGGCAGAGAATGGATTGAGAGCAGCCCTGAGGAGAAGGACTTGGGTGTGTTAGTTGATGAGAAGCTCAACATGAGCCAGCAATGTGTGGTTGCAGCCCAGAAAGCCAACTGTATCCTCAGCTGAATCAAGAGGATCATGGCCAGCAGGTTGAGGGTGGTGATTCTGCCCCTTTACTCCATTCTGGTGAGACCCCACCTCGACTACTGAGTCCAGCTTTGGAGTCCTCAGCACAAGAAGGATGTGGACTTGTTGGAGCAAGTCCAGAGGAGGGCCACAAACATGATCAGAGAGCTGGAGCACCTCTCCTATGAACACAGGCTGAGAGAGCTGGGGTTCAGTGTAGTGAAGAGAAGGCTCTGGGAAGACCTTATAGGAGCTTTCCAGTATCTGAAGGGCATGTACAAGAAAGATGGAGAGGGACTTTTCACAAGTGCATGTGGTGATAGGGTGAGGAATAATGGCTTCAAACTGGAAGAGGGCAGTTTTAGATTAGATATCTGGAAGAAATTTTTCACTATGAGGGTCTTGAGGCACTGGAACAGGTTGCCCAGAGAAGCTGTAGAGGCCCCCTGCCTGGATGTGTTCAAGGCCAGGCTGGATGGGGCTTTGAGCAACCAGGTCTAGTGGGAGGTGTCCCTGGCCATGGCAGGGAGGTTGGAACTAGGTGGTCTTTAAGGTCCCTTCCAACCTAAACCATTCTATGATCCTGTGAACCCACTTTCCAGGGGCACTTAACTGTTGTGAAAGTTTTAGAAATTTGTGTGTTTCCTTTATCAAATTCATCTGACTTTTAAAAGAAGCTAATTTTCCTGTGGTATTGTCACAAGAGGGCACAATCGGGGTTTGTACATGCAGTAACATTTAGCACAACTGAACAAATTGCTATGTATCAGCTGAGCTGTGGTAACAGCTGTGTGCACAACTAGCCTGCAGCAGACACAGGGTAATTCCACTTAATGCTGTCTTCTCCTAGGTTAAGTCAGATGACCTTGCATTTATCACATGCCAGGAGCATGCACGTGCTCAATTATCAAGCTAAGATTATATGCCACGACTTCTTAAGGCTCAGTAACTTAATCCTCTATCTGAGCCCCAAAGGCTGTTCGTGTACCTTGAATAGGTATCTTCCTTAGGTATTTTTATAAAGCCAAACCGCACTGGTAGTCAGAGTAGTATATTGTGCTATGTGGAATGCTTTGAAGAACCTGTAGCTCATTCTCTTGCTAAAAAGCTGCCTTTAGAAACCTGGGACTATGTGAGAGCAGTCCAGGCCCAAGCAAAGATATCTTCACCCTCTGAGTTCCCCAGCATGAGCTACCTCCTTACACACAGATGAGTTACTTCTGCCACTGCAATAGTCTCAATTTAAGGGTGACTAGAGCTGCTGACTTAGATCTGTCTGGCTGCTTTGATAATCGCAGAGATCACTTTGAAATAATTCACTTGCAAATACATCCTGGTTTGCTTAGATACTTAAAATGTCACAGAATTTTAATTACTAGAGAAATTTTAAATAGTCTTTTTTTTTTTTTTTAAGGCTATAAAGACCAACACCAGAACTACATTTTTAAAGGATTCATTCATTGTCATTCAAAACAATTGTTGTGATTTTGTTTCCCATTGATAACAGACTTTGAAACTTTCTTTAATTTATAAAGAAACTGGTCACAGCTTTGGAATTAATAAAGCACTCAGTAAGAAGTGTCTACTGAACTAGTGTGCATCAATTTGACCAACGTCTAAGACAATTAAGTTACATGGATACACATTTGTCTGTACATAAACAAGGCCTCAGATATGGTAGTGTTAATTTTAGAGTTAGTTCAAAAAAGTAGGCAAACCCCCACGAGAACACTGACTCTGCTAAATAATCATCAGTGACAGCACAGAATTGCATGTCCTCTGCTTTCTGGGTGAGAACTGTGAGAATATAGTCCAGTTAGGACATAAACCCTGTCCTTTAAGATGGTGAAGTCTTTACCAGCAGGTGGCACAGCTACCAGAGGTGCTGTGTTTAATTTTTTCTTGCTAATCATCTGGAAACTAAGCATAAAAGGAAAAACAAATAAAAAGGAGACTAAGTTCATGAACAGACTTTATGCTTGAGCTATCCAGGTTCCTGAATGAACCACATCATATCTGATCAAATACATTCTTCCCAAATCAACACCTCTTCCAGTTTGCTAAGCAGAGCCTGGAAGATTCTAATATTAGTAGCTTCTACAGTGCCCCACACAACTACATCTGTAATCATCCTTATTCAAAAAGTATCTCTACAGGGACTACAGGTCCCACCATGCAATAGGGAAGGCCACTGAAATAGAGGTGACTTGTTGGGTGGGATTTGTAGTCTCTGGGAACGGTGCCACTCTACAGAAGGGGCGCATGTGAAGGATTTTACTCCACTAATGTGAATTAGGAGCTTGTCTTGAGCTCCCAGCAAGTTGCTCTCATTCAGGCAAAGTTTGGGTGACCTCAGTTTGAATCATGGAAATTGTTCCTCCTGTTTTCCCTTTCTCCCAGCTGCTGCTTAGCACTTGAGATGGCTGTGCCTTGTTATCTGCATTCCTTTGTGGGGACAGAGGAACCTGTGCTCTGTGTCTGTGAGCATGCATGTGTGTGTGTCTGGCTGCCTGTCATTACAGCACTAATGGAAATACTGCACGGATCACAACTCTCAATTAGCTCCTCGGGAGATTGCTGTGACAGCCAGTTACTGAACAGCAAGGCCTGAAGGAATGAATTAATTTGTAGTACACGGCAGTTAGAGTCACAGTGTTAGCAATGGAATGAGACAGCAATAGACCCTTATTAGGCTCAGGCTGTGTGATGCAAGAGACTGTTACCTGGGGGACGTATCTTTTTTCTCTATCACACCCCCCTAGGGTTAGGAAGGATCTTAGTCCATGAGTGAATGAGTTTAGAGCTCTTAGTTTGGTCCTTGGAGTCACTGTCTGCCTGAGGCTATTTGGCAGCCAGCAATGGGCTTTCATTCAACACAGACAAGGGCATGCTACTCTCCTCCTGGATTGGAGCCAGGCCAAAGCCACTAAGTGAGTGGTATTCAGGGGAGGTAAGGCTATCTTTCTGTCCTCTTCAAACAACATCTTTCCTCCTTATTAGTTCAGATAACTGTATATCACAGAGGGTATCCTAAGGCTGCTGCACCAGGGGATGCTAGAGTCTTGCCTTTGCAGTGCTACATTTATACACAGAGATAGAGAAGCAAAATGTTCTCGGTAAGGCGTGAGCATGCAGGCAGTCTCCGTACAGTGTTCCTAGAAAAACTGTGGATCTTCAGAGACAGCCTGAAGTTTCAAGAGCTTCTGCCCACAAACAGCCACACATTCCCTGTAGCCTGAAATACCACACTACGGCCCAGCAATACAACTTTGTATTTCCACCCTCTTATTTTTCAGGCCTGCTGACCAAAGATTTGCAGTCTCTTATTCTGACATTTACAAAGCTGAATACAAAGCTAAGTCTTGTCTTTTATCAATTATGCAATGACTTTTTCTTAAAACTTGTTTTTAACATTTTTTATAGACATGGATCCTTAGCATGCAGAGTGGATTTGTTACAGTGGGACATCAGCCTTTCTCTTCCCTTGATCAACCAGCTAGTGAGAAGCAATGCGAAGCCAATGAAGTATCGAGCATGCTACTTGTTTTAGTTGGGACAGATTTGATCTCCAGAACTGTGTGACATGCAGAGCTGTGAAGGAATAAGGTGAAAATAGAGGAATGTTCTCAGAGCAATCCTTGCAGAAGGTAAGAAACAAGAAAGAGAGTTTGCTATGGACTGTTCCCATACTGAATTTGGTGCTTGAGAGCAGAACTCTGTTGTGTTGTTCTGGTAGGCTGAAGAATGTGCTAAGTACCACATGAGAATAAATGGCCTGTATCTTAAGTTCTTTAGTACCGGAAAGAAAGATATCTGGGTGGTGAGGAAAAGAGAAATCGTTCACTGACAATGCAACCCCTAAAGGTGATTGGTCTGCTTATCTGCTAAAAGGGACGTGGAGCACCACCAGCAGAGCCTTTTTATGCCATCCTGGTCTTTATGCACAAGAGGAGTCTTTTCTTTTGAAGGAATGGAGTAATTCAGTCTGTGGTCCTTACATTGTCAACCAACAAATGGAGCAGTTAAGTTACCAGAAAGCAGGAAATCAAGCCCAAGCTGCTCTCAGCGCTGGTGTCTTCATAACTTGCAAGTCATCAAAGTGGTTATAAAAGGGTTTTCAGCTCTGGCAGTGCTCCTCCTGTGGGCAGTATTGCCTAGGTGTGTTTTTATTTTCCTTCACATCGGAGTGCAAACGAAAGCTGTGGTCCAAACAGTCGATCCTTTCCTTTTTGCAGCCTGTGGCTCTTCCTTGATCTTTGTGTCTGCTCTATGTATTAACTGTCTTGTCCCTTGCTGCACATTCTGGCCAGTAAGTGGTGCTCCCCCCTTCCTTCCTACAGCGCTGTTCTTTGCACAGAGCTAAGAAGTGCTGTCATACATTGCTGTTCCTTTCAGCTATGTCTCACCCAGACACTACGTCATACTTTGATGTAGTGTATTGATACAATAATGGTATTTCTAATATGAGTCTTAACGGAGTGTTTTTAATGATAGAACTTCCTGACATTGTCCTGTTGTCCATACTGAAGATTTTACGTACTTCTACAGAGGTCCCTGAATAGGTTCCTCTGATGCCCACCACCAGATGAGCTGGGTCCCAACTGGATTTTCATGCATAATGTTGAAAGTGAAGACGAGAACATTTATGTGGCTGACATGGCTGTAAGGAGACTAGAAATCTTAGGAAAATGAGACGTTGGGATACAGTATTTTTTGGATCCACAGTGATGTATTCTTCCCACTTAAAGGAACATGTTTCATTGCAGGAATATGTGATTTCGCTGGGATATGGGATGGGCCTTCTCCACTGGCCCTTTACAACCAGGATCTTTTCAGTAATGCAATTCCACTCTGAATTTTGATGACCACAGTCCAGATTTTTCCATTCTTGATCACTATTTTGCTGGGATTTTTTCCTGGATGCTAATATTCTGGCTTGGTACCTGTGTTGAGTTTGTTCTTCTAGATACAAATGATGACACCAGGACCAAGGCAGAAGTAGATCTGGTCTTCTGTTTTGTCCTTACATGATGGTACAGTTTTTGGAAGCAGCAAATAGCTACCCAAATGGTTTTGTTACAGAGTCAGGGAGTAAAATGTATATGAAGAACAGGGGGGAAGAAATGGACCAAAAGAGAGAGGCAAAGAAGATGGGAGTACAGAAAGAGAAGAAAATTGATAAATAAAAAAAAGAGAAGTGACTAAAGCAAGAGAAGAGAGAGGGAGATTCTCTCCTGATTAGAATTCATGAACTCCATTCTTACATTAAGTCTATATATGACACCTGGCCTTTAATGTGAAGCTGCCTACGAGCATTAAAAATTAAAAGCAGAAGGTAGGATCCATCCATCTCGGGCAGCGCTGCTCCCCTCCTATCTGAGCTCTGCACAAAGCTATTACACATTGATAAATTATTTTGGGTAATAGCTGAGATATTACATTGTTTCTGAGTGAAGGTAAAATCTCTCCATGACATGGGCATTTATCAGGAGCGCATTTCATCCTATTTATTATGGCCGAGACGAGATCGCAGGCTGCGGGCAGAGCTGGCACGTCGTGCTGATCACCTCCCCCATCGCCTCCCTTCCCTCTGTCACTTAGATGATGGGATATTGATGGAGCTCATGACAAGTTAATTATTAACTAAAGATATGCAGTTCACCTTTGCCAGGGGAGGGGGCATAGAAGAGAGCAACGATAGTTCTTAAAAAAATAAATATATCCATTGTATCTTAGGATTGTTCTCTCCACCTTCCTCTCCCTTCTACCTGTGGTATTTTACAACCCCCTGAAATAAATCAGATAGGTTATTTGAATTCCAGTGTGGTCTAGAAGGTAACAGAAATGGAAGAACCTCTAAGAACTTTAAGTCTTGTTCAAAAAAAGTTTCCACAAAAGTTTTTCTCCATCGGCTTGGCATTGGAAATAAGTGGGGAGAAATTGTCACTGTCCACTGAGAAACAATGACTTTTCTCACTCTTGAGAGGGCAAGAAAGGAGAGCCAAAGAATTTTGATTCTGTCCCATAAATGAATGCTTTTTTTCCTTTGTAAGGAAGGGATGTCGTGACATCCTCTGAATATTTCAGCTATTCCTTTCCACTGAGTGCTGGGTGTTCCCCTGAAGGCTAGCTGGTTTTGCAGGACAGAGGTAGGAAGGCGATGGCCACAAAGATAATGCTTGCTTGCTTGTTCATCTGAACTCCTAGGCTAAACAGGATGAGTTTGCCAACACATGAAGGACTGTGTCGTATTTGCATCCTGGAAGTCTTGAGCGCTGATGGAGACAGCTGCTATATGTGCGCCTTTGGGTTACAGTATCAGACACACTGAGGCATAATAAATAAGAGTTGCTCAGTTGATTAGCTGTGGATTGAGCAGTCCTTCAGTCTGCAGCATTCACCTTGCAGTAACACAGCCAGTCAGTGCTACCTTATGGCCATGTACTATGAGTTAGTGTCCCAGCTGAACTAGTGTCTTACTCATTTTGCAGAGAAAATGGCCAAGAGTTGCACTAAGAAGTTTTCCTGTCAGCGGTCTCATCAGGATGGCTGAGGTGCGAACGACTCTCTGACTCTAATTCTGCAGTTTGTTGACTAGACTGGAGCCAAGGCAATAAAAAGGCCATTGGATGCCAGAGGTTTACACCGTTTTATGCTAAGCTGCTTCTGGTTTGTCCATAAGCTATCTTAGCACTGTGTTGGTCAGATAGTTCTAGAAGAAAGAAGCAGCTGCTGTAAGCCACCATGACAGCGGTCATTTAGAAAATCGTAAGAGAAAGTATCACAGTCTAACAAAGGAATCATTGCCTCCATATGGTCTGTAGCAAGACCTGCCTAGTAAGTTTCCACCACTTGAGTGTCCTTCAGAAAATAAAAGTTTGTGTTTATTTTTCAAAACCCAAGCTGCTCTAGATGCCAGTTTAAAACTACAGGTGTGCCAAATTTCACTGAGGCTGCATTTGAAGAATATAGCTCATTTAGGCCCCATCTACTTCACATCTTTAAAGAAAGTGTAAGATTATTACTTCAGGATTGTGGCCTGCTACTTTTGAAATTTTCCATAGAATGAAGCTTCTGCTTTTGTCCTGCTTGTGTTTTCAAGTGCTGTATCTCCAATCCCAAGTCTGTCAGTTGGGATCCAAGAGTATACTTTCCTAGTTGTCTTCTTATGGGCTGTGGTAAGGGATGCAATGTTACTACCTGGTGTTTCTGCAACAAACTGGTCTCCCCAGAGAAAAATTTCACATACTTTCTTCATGCTTTTCAACTTGAGGTATTCCAAAACTTGTGAAAGCTGCTGTGTGCACTCTATTCTATTGGTGTAAAACATATGATCCTGTGCAGCAGCGCTGTGCAGGGTAAGGGAAAACAGAGTACTATTCTTTGTAATCCACCAATTCTGTTCCCTTGGATTAGCGCTCTATGCTGGAGTTTTAGGAACAGAATTTTTTTCACTGATTTTTGTTTTATCATTAAGAGAAAAGTAACATCGGCTTGTCATTATGAGAATGAGAAAAGTATTTAGCAGGTAAGAGAAAGAAACCCCCAAAATAAATGTTTTCTTTGGGACAATTTTTTTTTTTTTTTTTTTTTTTTTTCCTATGAAAACTGGCAGTTCCTATTCTGGGCTAATTCTGAACGAACCTTTTTTTAAACTAATGTTATTAATTATTTATTTAAATCACCTGCATTTCCTATTCCACAGCTTTGAGGAATAGCTCTTTGAAAATACAGATTTCTACTTCTTTGCTGTAAACTGAGGAAGTTAAGTATATTTGAAGCATATGGATTTGGATTCTTAAGTCTTTTCTGAGACTATGCTAGATGCTGTTGCATTGAAATTGCTGTGTATAAAAGCAAAACTTTCAGAGTCATTTTCTTTGCACACTTTTGCTTTCTGAAATCTCCAGAAATCTAGCTGCTTGCTATCAAAGGTATGAGAAGGAGAGATGGGATTGGGCTCTCAAGTACAGATAAAGTGAGCGCTGTCTGAAACATGGTGGGTAGATTAGCTGTCTGGACTCCAAGTAAGAAACTGCCCATCACTGCAGTAAGGCTAATCTCTCTGTCCTTGTCTGGTCATAGTGATCAGTTTGCCCTCTACTTAATATAATAAAATATATAATAAAAATGTATTAACAACTGTGAACCACCCTCATCCCCTTTCCAAACCCCCCTGGGATCCTCCAAGGTTAGAGGATGTTCAGTATACTCACCTCAAAGAAAATGCACGTTCATTATCTTCACCCTCTTATTGCACACCTTGTCCTTGCCTGTTGCCTCTCTTGCAGCTGCTTTTTGCTCTGGGCCTTGGTCTGCAGTCCCTGCCTGCACAACGTAGTTGTGTTGACATCATTGGCAAAACAGTTACGGTGTAATACCTGGTGGTCCCATTTATCTTCCAAACATACCTTTCTGGTGAGTCTTGTGAGAACCACATCAGGCTGTGAACTTGTAAATATGTGCTTCGGAGGTCTGGGCTCTTACACTGTCTGTGACTCCTTCAAGGCAGAGACTCCATCATTGTTTCCAAGCAACCTGCCCACCTGCTGTTTTTAGTAATGACAATGCTTATAGCTTTTTTTTTCTTATTTTTTACTTAACCTAGACTTTCTGCCTAAACACCTCATAACTCAAGCTGTAATTTCTTATTCAAAGAATGCCTCTCACACTAACATAGGTACTAGCAGGACGTCAGTGCTACCAGGTTGTTTGTGTAACACACAGTTCTATAGAAGTATGAATAAGGAGGCAATGCAGATGGGGTTGCTCTGCTTGAACTTGGAGATCATTATGTTTATAGAATAAGCATTGAAAGCCCATAAGAAAAAGGCCTGTATTGAGAGACAGTTGTATGCATACATTTTGTTGAGGTGTATCTTCTCATTTCGAAATGTACCTATTCATAATATTAATCTTTTCTGGCATAAAGACGATGACGTGTGGTTATACTGCCTGCTGGACACAGAAATATAAGAGAAACTCGAGTTAAGTTTATACTAGCTCTACTAGAATTAGCTCAATTTTGAATGTGGCTTGGTATGATTTAACTGAACTGTAAGTAGGAGAGTGTATTCAGGCCGGCAGTACAGGAGGTGTCACAGGGCAGGCAGCAGCAGCAAATCAGACAGACAACACTCATCAGAATATGACTCCTTCACAAGAGTTGGAACTGAATGTGCAGTTTAACTGATGTTGTGTCCTGTCATATGTAATAGAGTTTTCACTGAGTGTAACCTGTGTCGGGCAGGGAGCATATTTGTTCAGCAAGGCTTTATGGCTGTGCTGTCCTATGTGGGAGGTCATGCGCTGCTGTGATGTGTTGGATCTGGTGTCCTTTGCTAACCTGATACCTTGTTTTTTGCTGTGAATGACAAAAAAAGAGTTGAGAAGGTGCAAAGACTACAGTCGGGGCAGTTAAGGAACAGCTGGTCTGTGGGGTCACATCTGCTGAGACTGTATATGTAGAACTTGTTTTCTTGTGCAGAGGCTTAGCTGTCGGTGTCCACACCAACCAACATAGGTCTAGATATGTCCTTACACCTGCCTTATTCCTTTCAATTGTGCTAAGCTCCTGGCATTAATAGCAACTGAGGTGAAGACTGCACTAGCTAATTATTTGTATGTGGAAAAATTACTTCGTCATCTTTTAATTTCAGTGAATAACCCCTTAGTGTTTTTATATCCTAGCTCTAGACTAATGGCAATAACAAGCCAACTCCTGGCTTGTCTGTTCTTATACTTTATTCCTCAGTATTCTCAGCAATTTGCTCTTCATATCTTTCTCACTCATAAGGGAAGGTAGCAGAAACCTAGCAGGTCTGTCTCCTGTGGTACCCTTTATACTTTGTCTTTTGTATTCCCTGAACTGACTGGCAAAACCGCTTAATCCTTCAAATCTTTCCTTGTGATCCACTTCAGTATTTTGATGCTGTTAGGAAAATAACTGGTTCTGATGTCAATAAGAAACTTGATATTTGTTAGCATTTATTTGTCTTACAGTTTTTTATTAAAAGCATATTTTTAAATGAGTTTGTCTTAAAATCATCTACTTTTGCTTGTGGCAAATCCATCACTGTATGTCACCTCCTTTCTGCCACTTGTTTCAGTCTTGCCTGTTGTGTCTCACCTGAGTCTTCATATGGATTTAGGTGGTAAACTGAACAGTGAGACCTTGAGCCTGAGGAAGGTGCGATCGCTTTGGGTGGTACTGTAAAATAAATCATTCCTAGTAATAACCTGATGTGCTCTAGGCCAGACATGCTGCTGCTTTCCAAATGTGGCGAGCACACACGCAAATGCTGGAAGCCATGACATACCACTGTGCTTGTTCTGTATGCATGCAAGCGTTGTGCGTGTGCACCACCACCCCCCC
>NW_009648876.1:10330332-10332458 GCF_000708025.1 Charadrius vociferus | reverse complement strand
CCCCCCCCCCAACACACACACCTTCCCCCCACCATAACATAAATGGAGGATCATGTTCCATATGCTCCCAGGTCAACCCTGAGAAACAGTTTAAGCAGATCAGAGAAACACACAGCAACTTAAAGAGTTAACCCTACGGTAAATGGAAGGTGTGGGGGGAGAACAGTGTAATGGAGGGGTGAAGAGTTTCCATAAACCCGTTGCCTCAGCTCAGAGAACCTGCTAAGGGGCAGTGGTCAGAGAGAAACAGAAGGAGAGAGAGAGATATCAAGTGTAGTAATCAGAATGAAAAATGGAGCTCCGGTTACTTTAAACAAGAGCTAATTTATCACAAGAACGAGTGGATAAGTAGCTGAGTTTCAGGCGTTCAGTAAGTTCCCCGTTCTGCTCCAAAAATTATTCCACCCCTGTCTCCATGCTCCCATAAATCATCCCCTTCTTCACTTCTGCTCCGATTACCAATTACTCCTGCCTACGACACGCTTTCCCCTGCCCGACACAATCTGATGGGGCCCTGCCTTTTAATTTTACAAATGCTTTTTTCTTCTTGCTTCTCAGCTCTCCTTCCCTACTCCTCCCCTCCCCAGTTTCTTTCTGTATCTTTGTTTCCCCTTTCCTTCCTCATCTACTTTTTTTTTTTTTTAATTTGAAGAAAGGGTGGGCAGTAATGTTTTCTGGCACCTCCCCCCATGAGGTTGACTGAGCTGAAGGAGAGGAATAGAAATTAATTATTCCCCCCAACCTGAACTCTCTTTGGGTTTGTGAGTCCTTTCCCTAAGCACATGACAAATTCTAGATCCAGTACAGCTGTATCAAAGGTGAAAGTCTTGTTCTTGAAAGGATGTGTTGCTTTTTGTTGAGTCTTTGAAGGAAAACATAGTTTTTTCCTTTTGTCTCGTTTTCTTTATTGTACACAGAGCTTTTTTTAGAATAGAGATATTTTGTGAGCTGCAGAGCTGCATGCAGGAGAATTTTAATTTCTATTGCAGTGTGTTATTTTTCTGCATATGTTTCACCGCTGCTAATATTTGCACTGGAGTAGTTCTAGCTAGCTGTCATACAAATATGGAGGCGCTGATCTGGACCCAAACCTTGATAATTTAGACTAGGTCCACACGAGAAACTTCTGTTGGCTTCATTGATTTCATACATGAAATCAACTTAAACCAAGCTTGTACTAATAAGCAAATGTCTACTTTAGAAGACTGTGTTGAATTTATTGATATAGCTATACCTTTCCAATCTAAAACCCTTTGATACTGCTTATGAATCATATGGTAGTGTACCTTAAGTCTGGTGCACTGTTTAGATGCTAAATGGATATGCACATGGATTGCATATATAAAAATCCTAGAAACAGATTTCAAACATCAAAGAATTTGCATGCAATAATGCATTGTTTTGCTTATATATATTGTTTCACAACATAAATTATTGCTGATGCTTGCACAAGCTACAGTTGGAGCATTTGAAATCACTGTATGTCATGTTTATCAGTTCAGTGTAGAGGCAACAGATTGGTTTGACTTCAGTAAACTATTTTTTGGAGTCTTCATTAATTGATGCTTAAATAGCCTGTGGAAAATAAAAAAGGTTCATGAGGGCTAACTTGCATGAATCTTACAGATGTTGGCAAGTCCTAAGTTGGAAGAGCCATCCCAACTGAAGAGAAATGTCTCTTCAGGTCATCAGTCTACCCTAATGTGCACAGACCTGTTATTTCCACCCGTAAGACATTCAATAAAATTGCCACGAGACTTACTGAATCCAAAAAGACAAAATTCCCTTGCCCTGCTGAGAACAGGGTAGGCAAAGTGACAGCTCTGCCTGCTATGCTGCAGAGAAAGTGGCTGTCCAGAGCTGACTTTTGTGCAGGATAATGGATGGAGGAGATGGATTACCAGGTGATAAATCACATAAAGGAATTGGCTGGTGCCAGAACCCATGAGCAAGGAGATAGCTGGCACACTCTGCAGTGGGTATTGCCATCTCCATGTGAGGAGCAGTAGCCTTTATGCATAAACAGTAAAACAAACCAGGAGTTAATTATAGCGCAGCTTCTTGCCATAAGGTCTTTACAACAAAACAAGGGTGGCAAAGGGAACATACCAGCTCATGTTTATCTG
>NW_009648876.1:10321392-10330315 GCF_000708025.1 Charadrius vociferus | reverse complement strand
CTTCTGTGTTCTCCTTTTCCCTCTTTATTCTCACTTTGTCTTTATTCTCATTCTTTAAAGCCCTTAGTGTTATTTTCTAACCAAGGAATATCACAGACATCTTTCAATAAAGAGAGAAGCTAACTGAGCATGACTCAAGTCATTCCTATCCCACATGGTTCATATACATTCCTTCTGACCTGTCAGGCAAAGAATGGTCACAGGCATTCACTACATAAATCAGTAATCAATAATACTGCTCCACATCACCCTAAAGACCAATGATACTCTGAGCTCTGTGTACTCTGGGCTGGGCAATCCATGCATAAGAGTTACTTGGAGATGGTGAAAATTTGGCTTCATCCAACAGCATCTTCCTGTGGGCCAAAAGACAATATTATGTTGAGCACTGTTAATTGCATCCAAAAAGTGTGCAGTGGTGCACTTTACATTTGAAATCTTTTTCCATGAAGAGCAATACAAGGCA
Source organism: Charadrius vociferus (assembly GCF_000708025.1). Classification (NCBI taxonomy): domain Eukaryota; kingdom Metazoa; phylum Chordata; class Aves; order Charadriiformes; family Charadriidae; genus Charadrius; species Charadrius vociferus. Next base: position 10,329,849 of record NW_009648876.1, on the reverse strand, counting down.
ATTCTTAATTCTGCTATTGACTGTGCACATGAAAATAGAGCCTAAAAAGAGAGACATGCAGCAAAAGCTGCTGGCTCGTGGTCAAGACTTGTCAGGATGAAGTGTGTTCTATTTACCTGTTTTTACTTTAATAATAATACTTTATTATCATTAAAAGCATAATGGAGAAAGGGGTTATTGCTACCATTATTTAAAAATCCATCTTCACTGAAGAGAGAAGAACCTGTGTGATAAAGAAGGATACCATGTTTCCAGGTGTCCAGCAGTGGGCTGACATGGCAGTGGAAACTACTAAACTAAACTGTATTATTCCTGACTTAGGAGTAGCCCAGTCCCCACTGCCTCTGTAGGCATGAAGATGACAGTGGTGATGCTCTTTGGATAGAGCTGCGGAGGAAAGTTGCTGGCAAAGAATCAAAGGGGAAGCTACAGAAATGGTGCTAGTGCAAGGTGTTTCCAACATGTCATATTTCTTGACATATGCACCAAAATTGCAGCAAAAGAGAGCTTGTGCAGCTCTCTAGGAGGCTGGGGAGGGGCTGAGAGCCCCCAAAAAGTTAGTGAGAGCAAATCTTTGAACTCATTTTTTTAGGACAGTAGTCCATGGACATGTAAACTTTGTCCCATGAAGGTTTTGGGTATAATCTCTAAAGCCTTGTGTGACTTGAAACTTCTTTAGTAATTGTAACCTGACACTGTTGCTTTTAATAATGTAAAGGCTTTGACTGAACCTTGGCAAAGTCATCCATTACATGTGGAATTAGCCCATAACTTGTTTCATGACTTGTAGGGCAACTGAGATTCACTCTATACCCAGACATACGGGCACTGGGTTATCATCTAAAACACCAGCAGGCTGTTGACACCGACTGTCTTTTTTAGGTAGCGATCTTTGAAGCTTGACTTATATATTTTGAACATAATTTAAAAAAGGTAGTTCAATAGTAGATTAATCTTCCAGCTGGCTCCTCCCAAGGACCTGGCATATATGGAACAGTGACATGACAGATCCACTACTTTGCTCTGCTGTCTCGTTGTTGAAAAACTCTGTATGAGTGATTTAATGTTTAGAATTTTCCCTAGAAATCCCTATTATTTCACAGCAGTCTCATTCTAGAGAAAGAGGCAGTGACCTTAGTTTGCCTTGAATCAAGCTTTTTTAAACTTTTAGATACTCTGACAGCTCCACTGTTTCATGGCAGTATGAAATTTTACAGGGAAAGAACTTTTAAAAGGGGCTTTTTTTGTTGTTATTTTCAGGGTTTGGCTGCTAGAAATCAGTTTCCTTCCTGCAGCTTGTGTTTTTCTGGACACCGATATGGTATCAAGGCAGTAAGTAAACACGCAGGCTCTGTGTCCAAGCAGAGGCAGACAAATACGCTGAGTAGTCTAAAACCTGGCATAGTTGTGTAAGACTGCGAGCAGAGACTTCTGGACTTGCTTGGACTGCCTCCCACCCCACCTGACCTTCCTTTGAATCTGTTAGGTAGCTTCCCCAGGGCCCTCACATACAAGAAGCAAGGGTCTCCTTACTGCCTCCCAACTCTGTGTGACACCAGCCGTCCATTCCCGTCAAACAGCTATCAAACAGCACTGACTCTGCTAGCTCGGAACAGGAGCAAATCTGAGAGCTTCAGTGGTAAAATACCGTTGGATTTGAGATAGAATAACTATTTTGAAACCCACATCTGACATGGGGGAATGGATGTGCCTGAGGCATTCTCTGCAGAGCAACTATGGCATGAGCAATGGCCATCAACGTTTCTCCCTCCTGCTTGTTCTCAGTACTGTCCCCCTGCCTGTGAGAACACTTTGCTCAGGAGTCTGGAGAGAAGGTTTGTCCCTCCCACCCCAGCGTGTTTGTGCACCGGGAATGGGGCTGAGAACTGCCTATTTTTTCCACAGAAGGATGGTGGGCCTTGCTTAGGTGACTGGATATTTATGATACTATCACTGAGAGAAAGGACGCTTCCCATATCAAGAGATCATCAGACTGTACTAATGCTACCTGTCACATCCACTGTGTCTTGAAAACAAATCTCAGTGAGGAAGGTTATCATGGAACTCTTTAACCGATCCCCTCATATGTCCCTTGCATCAAAGAAACCAATTAGGCTGTGCTGCCTGCTTGCCTAAACCTCACTTAGGAGGGAAAGGAGCTGGCAGGATTAGGGATACACTGGAAGAGAGGAAAACAGCTATATTTCAGAATCCCTGCCTAGAAGAAGTCACTAGTACCCTTTTTTAGTTCTGTTGTCAGTGCTAGTAACATTAGTGTAAAGGAACAGGACTTAACACTTGAGCTGCCTAAAGCATTCCATTTGAGTGATTCATTTAATGCATTCGGTCTCTCCTACCCCGATACTTACTCGCCAATTACTACTTAGCAAACATTGACTTTTCCAAATAATACTATATACTTCTTAATTTTCTGCAACGAATTTATGTAAAGAAGCACATTTTACTCCCCCAGAGGTGAAAGTGGAGTTTATGTGTGTTCTGAGGAGAGATGCACAGTTTCTTCAAGCATACAGCAAGACGTATGCTTGTGAAAAGTTTAGCCAGAAGGACAGCGAGGCACAGAGGCAAAGTGAATTTCAGAAGTAATACTCTAGTTTATTAAAATTTTTCACTTAGCATTTTCTGGAAGTTGACTTTGGGATTTCTTACTTTTGTGACATGGCAAGCACAACTGTAACAATGACCTTTCTAGAGTCTTCGAGTAGCAGAGTTTAGCTCTGCTCTGAAAAGCGATCACTGTCAACTTTTCATTAATAAAAATACTTAATAGAAATAATTAATAGAGAGTACTGGGATGCCCCAGATAATGGGAAAAATGGAAAATACATTTCTGAAAACTGTCTTTGAATATGTTACCTTCTTATTAGCAGTTATGTAGAGTTAACCTTACTCATTCTGGAATCAAAAAGAACCATTTTTGATCTTTTACTTTGTAGTTCAATTGAGGCAGCAGGGCCATAGGGAAGGATGCAGCATTCTGCTCCTCCCTTACCAACTGAATGGGTCCAATCTGTGACTTCCCAGAAGACGCGTGGAGGGAGGCAGGGGAACTGTTGCTTTGTGCCTGTAGCATTAGTCAGGGACAGAGACTATTTAAACAGCAGAGCATTTCTTACTGACAAGGCACAAGGAATCAGAATACAGCATGATTTTTGTGAGACTTGGGTGAATTTACATATGCCAAGTAATGATAGCCTTATAAAAATAAGCACATTGTGTTTGGATTCATTAGGCTTCAAGTACTCCCACCTTCCCATATGGTTTTAGCCACCATTTCATTTATGGAAGTACAGGAGAGACAAATAGATTCATGTTTACATTGCAGTTTGCACATATACATGCACTGATGGCCAAATGTTTTCAACAGAAACCATTCATGTGGTGCATCAGAGCCCAGCTGCAGTGACCTTAGGGGTTCTACAGGGCTCATCTATTTCTTCTGCAGGAAAAGCCTCCAGGGTTTATGGCAATAGGCATTCAACTTCTGATTAGGAAAGATTTTGAGCCTCTCTACCTTCCAGGGAAGTAGCTGGTGTTTCCAGGTGCTCAGTACTATTCTGAATTGGAGCTTAGCTAGATTTTGGAGTAGCCTGGCTCTTTTTATTCATGTACTTATGTTCTGGGAGGGTTTTTTTCATTCCTTTTTATGGTGGTGCCCGGATTTTTATAATAAGATGCATCCAATAAATTAACAGATAAATCTTTATTGCGGTCACTCCCTGTGATTCACAGTACAAAAATGTGATGCTTTGGTTTACCAACAGTCTGTCTAATTCAGCTTGCTTTCTTGAGTCTCTCCTGCTGTGTTAGAGCATTTCTCAGACCACCTACCAAGCTGCATTTTTATTGTCATTAAATGCCTCCGTCCCTAAGTGCTAGAAATATATCCTCTTTAATTCCAGGCACTAATATCTCTGGAGAAACGCTTTTTATATTAATTCAAAACAAGAACAGGCTGGATAAAAAAATGGATGGGTACAAAGAGTCTGGTTATGCCGCTGAGACCCTAAAGAGTGTGTAAGAAAATACAAGATTTTCTCATATTATAGTATAGTAAAGAGACCACTGCATATCACCATTGCTCCCCTCAACAAGCCCAACAGGCAATAGGGATTTTTCTCTAGCTTGTACAGTAGTTTTATACTCTTAAAGGAAAAGGACCTGCACAAGAGCAAAATAGAAGATGGGATAAAAAGCAACAAGATAGCTGGCTTTGATAAGATAACTGGCTAGAGCTTGCTTATCACAACTTCAAAAAAATCATTAGATAAGGTGCCGCATGGTGATTAGTGGAGGAATCATAAGGGTGATGGAAGGGGGGACAACAACAGGTAGTGCTGAAAGTCAAAGTATTGTGCTGAAAGGAAGGCTTTTCTCAGGACTGATCTTGTCTTGACCATTAATGGCCTTGGCCAAATGATCAGCGTGGTGCTGATGAAAGGTCCAAAGCTAGGAGGCATTTTCAGCATAGAGATGCTTCCAGTAGAGAAATGGAACTATTGTGCAATTGTCCGAGAGCCTGTTATGACCACTCCTGAAACAGCACATACAACTCCTGTCACCAATATCCCAGAAAGATGGGTATGAAGTGGAACAGAGCACAGAAAGGTACTAGGATGACCAGTGAATTGGGGAATCTGTTTTACAGGATATTAAGAGCTTTGGTAGTTCAGTCAGGCAAAATGAGGAAAGAGGGGATATGATTTCTGTCTATAAATACATCAAGCCACAAAACTCTCAAGAGAGAGAACAGCTATTTAAGCTTAAGGACAATGTTGGCACAAGAACAAATGGGTATAAACTGGCTGAGAATAAATTACTCTGGAAATTAAACGAAGGTTTCTAACCATCAGAAAGAGAAGTGAGATTCTGTAACATCCTTCCAAGGGAAAAGAAACAGAATGAATTTTAAGATGCAGCCTGATCTTTTGTGAAAGGACTTCTGTGATGGTGCTGGTAGCAGGAAGAGTGGACTACATGACCAAGGACTGTCCTCCAGTCTGTGCTGCCACCCCGCTCCCCTTCCCTCACCCTATACCATGCCCCTTCTCTTTCCTGGTGCTCTGAGCTCCACCTGCTCCCACTCTGAAGGCACCATGGACCCCTTATCAGAATTCTGCATTGCAATAGGTTGTTTTTAATCCTCCCCATATCTCCCTTATTTTTTCCTTGCCGAGCTTGCTGGGCTGTAATGTTTCCCTTCGTGTAATCCATCACAGACACAATGTCGCTTGTGCAAATTAAAATGCACCTCAGAATAATAAAAAAGGGGCTTTTTTTTTTTTTCTTCCTTCCCAGCAGCAGTTCCTCAACACAAACCATTTGTCTCTGGGAAGAAATTCAAGAATGTTAACCCTATGTGCTCCTGTGGGGTACACAGCACCTCCTGTGGGAACAACACTTAATGGAGACTTGTTCAGTGGAGCAAGCTGCCTTGTGTTGAGGACTTTACAGATAGCTGGAACTGTAACCCCCTTCTTTCCTCATGAACACATTGATGATAGGGTCCAGTGCAATGAATTAAAGGTCCTCCTCCACATCTGGACAAAGAGATACAACCTAGGAAAACTACATAACAAATCATGTGGTGCTCCACAGAACTCAAACAAATGGTCTTAGTTGAGCATTGTACATTGGGACCTTTAGAAAGAATCACAGGAAACTATTAGACTGATAAAAGAGTCACCTGCCTATCCCATACTGCTGTACAGTTCTGGAGGCTATCATTGGCCCCTGGGTCAGGCACTGGTCACTTGTTATTTAGAAATAAAGCTACAATGAACTGTTGGTGAATGAATTCCATCCTCGCCGAGACAGTGCATGTAAAAGGCTAAGTCAAGGGCAGGATTTTATTTCTTCCTTCTTTCATTTGGGAAGAGGGTGTGAATTTCTCCTCAGTGGCATATAAATTCTATGAAGTTAAATATGCATTTAAAAAATCCATTTTACGTGACAAGAAAGGTCCAGAATTGAACTGAAAGGTAGGCAGGTACTAGAGGATCTGAGTGCTTGTCCATAGAGATGCTGGGGCATTGCCCAGCCATCTAGACTGAAATTGCATGGCAGTAGCAGTGGGGACAGTGGGCCAAGACTGACTACACTCCCAGTGGAGGAGCACTGGTGGTTGGATAGAAGATGCCTCCATAAGGTCATTATTGAGAGTTAAGACATCTTTATGGTTTATGGCATAGGCTTTTGGTTATGGCTTAGGCTTTTATGCATCCTAGAATTTGCTTAGACACAGCTGAATGATTTTTCTTACTTCCCCAAACAACTGTTTCACCCCAGACTTTGACTCACATCACAGATGTTGTTTTATTTACAATCACAGTAAAGGGTCCCAGTGGGTCACCTCATACTCCAATAGGACCAGTATTCCTTATTCTCCAACTCCTCTCTTGCTCCCCTTTTTCCCATTCAGGAGCTTGCTAAGCTCTTCAGCGCGTTACCTTATTGGGAACTAACGTTAGCATTAGTGCAGTAGCACTTCCATGGATTTCCATGTCAGGCACAGGGTTTGAATCATCCACTTTGACCTGGGAAGAAAGTATGTCCTCAGAACAGGAGCTAGACTAAGCCACGCAGGATGCAGAAAAGACAGCTGGTGAGTGAGGGGGAAAAAAGGGCCAATCCCAGCATGAAAAAACTATTTAAAGCTTCAGGTCTCTGGCAGAGGAGATATCTTCATTGTTCTTCATCCTTATTTGGAATAACAAGGCCAGCAGTGGTTTGAGAAATGGGCATGTCTCCCACACTGGGGAAACGCACAGGCATGCTGAACGTCACCAGCTAGGTTGCCAGAGGAAGGTCTTCTCTCTTTGGGCTGGCATGATTTTGCCCTCACTAATTCCAGTGACCTCAGCCATTTTACTGTGTTGTAGAGGCTGGGTAGGTGGCTGGAATTCACTCTGCAGAGCAGCAAATTCTATTTCTATAATGTGTTTTGTCTCAGCAGCAAGGCTGCTCTGTTCTTCATGTTCTTCAGGGGTTCCAAACAAATGACATAAAATCCTGGGAGATTGTTCTTTTTCAATTTATTATTTTTCCAGTTCTTCCTACTGTGAATCTTGCTGTCTCCAAGCTTCATCCTTATATCTGAAAAGAATAATTCCAAGTTGGATCTCTGCTCAAAATTCTTGGTGCCAAAGAAATAGTGCTGTTTTCTTACAGTGTCATTGTCTTCCTTAATCTCCCTCTTATAATGCAAATCTTCTCATAATTCAAAGACCCACCAATTTTCTGGTAAGCTTCCTATTTCCAGTAGATGTAGAGAAGATTTTAATTCCTTCAGGCCTCATTTCCAAATGAAACAAGGCTTAAGTGATCACACTGTCTGTCTGTGACTGTCTTTATCTGTCTATATTTTTTCACTCATTCTTCACAATAACTTTTGAATTGAACCTCTCACCCCCAAATTAATTTACCTGAAAGACATGCAGAGATCTTAAATGTGCTAGGTACCAACAATTTCCCTGGACAGAGAAGACAATTTTTCAGTGTCTGCACTGAGTGGAAGTTTCCTAACCTCACCTTTTGTTAGATGGACAAAAGCCAGTCCTGCAAAAAGGGTGCATGAATGTCCTAGCTGTGGGAAAAGCTGTGATTGGAGCTCTCCTGTTTTTATATGCAGCATTGCAGATTCAGCACAAGACACAAATCCATAGGAAACTGGAATTCATTCATCCCACTGTTCACAAAGCTACTTTTAATGGGTTCAGTAGACGGTTTCAGGATTACCCTGACATGTTCAGTTCTACCTGATGTGGGAATTTGTGTGTTCCTTTCTATTGCCTTCTTGCAGGCTGGATTTGCATTTTCTGTTGTGTTTTGTCACATGGCACATCTGGTTCATGCCTGATGCCAAAGGCCTTTTCCACTGAATATTCACACTTTTCCCATTTTGTTTGTGTTCTTGAGCATAGAGTGTCTTTAGCAAAGCAATTCATTCTGTTTAAGTTTCTGTGTCCATGGCCACCCCTCACAGCAGGAGGAAAAGTAGCCAGTGGGCCTCAGAACCAAACCAGGATAAGCCCAAGTTGGTATTGCAGAGCCTTCTTGCTTCGTGGGGCCTCACAGAGTTGTTGTCTGCAGTGAGATGAGGAGGATGTCTACCCAGTTCATGGCCAGTCCGGTAATTAAGCATGTGGGTTGCTAGATGTTTCAGATCATATTGAGAGAGAGCATTTGCAAAACAAAGAGATGGGAAACAATATGGAGAGTAGGGAGATGTGAAAGCCTGTGTTTGAAGCCTTGCTGTGTTTGATCTTGGACTCTCATTTCCCTTAACAGCGTCTCAGTTTCCCCACATGCAAGCTAAGAACAGTAACAGCTATCTGTGTCTCTTGCCATTAGTGGAGGAAGATGAGATGAGGTTGTCAGGGGAAGAATCACCAAGTCTTGTTCCTGTTCTGTTAAAGACAACTGGAGTTTAGCAGG
>NW_009648876.1:10314610-10321381 GCF_000708025.1 Charadrius vociferus | reverse complement strand
CAGCACCACCTAATACTGAGAGGAATGGTCTGTCAGGCCAGTAGTGCTTCCTGGCTACATGCATGTGTGTTCACTTAGTGTCATGTTTTCTGTTTGTTTCAATGTGGGAACAGGGCCAACTCTGGGCATAGAAGGAGACAATAAGAAGCTGGTAAAAGCAAAGCCAGGCATGACAGCCCATCACATTCTTAATTCTAGGCTGGCCATTAATCTTTTCCTCACTGCCAAGCCTTGGACTACAACAAAGGCAGGAGGGCAGCTGCACTGAGCAGAACACTAATTCACTGAACCTGCTCCTCACAAAGCCTGACAGAGGTGACTGCTTTTGTAGCCCTGCCTTCACCAGCTACTGCCATTGGCCTGGTGACCTCTCCTGTTAAGATGAGGTAAACCCCAGGAAGGGATTTTTATTCTCATCTACAGGATGGCAAAGCTTTTTGTGGAGTCTGAATCTGGGGGAACACTGTGAAGGGTATTGAACACTGTGAAAGGTATTGAACACTGTCAAGGGTACTGGACGCTGTGGTCCTCATCTTTTAGACTGCTCTCTTCTCTGTGTTAAGGCTGCAATGCTATCATCTTCCTCTGCAGTGTCCCATAGTACCCTTTAGTAACTACTAGGGCAGCGTGGGAAGAAGTCCGTGATCATCTAGAGCTCTCCAATCCACATCCTCTTATAGCTGTCCCGCACTGGCATCCAGTGCTGACCTGGCCCTGTCTTTTGAATTCAATGCACTGTGGAGCAGCTGAAGCTCTTAGCTAACTGGAGAGAAATGACTACCCCTTCGTCCCCTGCCCCGTTCTGCAGGAACCCAGGGAAGATGAATTGGTCTGTTGACTCGGAGCAGAAGTAACTTGATAGTTGTGGGCTTCTCTGGAAAGCAACCGCACTGCCCTGTGCCCACGTCTTGTTATGTGCTGGCTTCATTGCTCTGACAGCATGAAAGATGTTTGGTTTTGTTCCTAATGCTGTTATCATTTATCATCCTCTTGTAAAGCCAGAACCTGCTGCTCACCCGCCCTCCCTCTATGCCAGGTTTTCTGCTCCCCCTCCTCTCCTGCCCTGGTAGGGAAACAGCTTGTATGCCAGAAACAAACTGTCTTCCACTGGGTACCAGAAAAGACACAGCATCCTTTCTGCTCCCTGAAGTGACTGCTGTGACCAACGGTGATGGTTTGACTGGGTTGCAGCTCTTGGGCTTTGGAGGAGCAACTCCAGTCATGGAGGGGAGAGCTGAGAGTAAGCTTATTTGATAGATGATCTTTGTCCCATAGAGATGGTAGCTGGTCCGGAATCTACGAACTCTTATACAGCTGGTGCCTGTGGAAGGACATAAGCATTCAAATGCTAGAGATGGAGAAAGAGATGCAGTGTGCAAAATCTCGACCCTTTAGCTTACTGTAAGTCCCTCAAAGCTGCTTGGGCTATAGTATGCCTACATCAGAGCTGTGGAATATGTGGGCTAGAACATAACTGAAAGAGCATCCTGCCATCTTCAGTCTTGCATCCATATCCCAAAATAATCCACAAGCAGCCCTCTAACTGCATATCAGTGGTCCATCAGTTTCTGTGGACAAGCTGAAATAACTCAGAAGCAAGCAGAAATACCTGTTGGGACTTGGAGATGACAGGATGAAGAAAGGAGACTTAGCATTCACCCGCTCTGGCAATCATTTCAGATAACAACAACCTGAAACTTGCAAAAATGTAGTTTGGAGCTGGAGGTATGCAGCATGTTGCTACCATTTGTCGTGTAAACATGAACTGTGGCAAAGGATTTGTTTCTCCTCCCTTCCCTGTCTCACTCTTGGTTCAGCAGTAGTGATGAGTCTCATGTCTAGAAGCCTACGAGCATTGTACTGTGTTTCTAGAAACATTGTGTGCACCCTGTATGGGACTCCTCAGCCTGCTTGGAGACTCAGGCTGTAATGGTAAGACTGCTTGCAGAAGGACCAACTTTGCTAGGCTTTTAATGATGTGAGTTCCTTTCTTGGGAGGACTGGGTCTGGTGTCCTCTTAGTGGTTTAGAGGTATACGCATTACAAATCTGCAGCTGGGTTGGTGGCACGATCTCTGATTTCAAGCTCCTCACGGACCACGTTGGCCTTACGCTATTAGATGTTTTCTAGGAGAGCAAAAGTTGCACTACACTGACTGGCGTATCTGGACAGTACTTCTCATACAAGCTCTTTGTAGCTCTGTATTGCTTGCCAGGTGGAAGTGCAATACTGAGAATTGTTGCATTAAATCAGCTCCCTAACACAGCACTAGCTTTGCTTTTGCTAGGCTTAGAAGGTTTTTGATAGGTATTGGACTCCAGGCAGAAGCCTGATTTTGGTATGAAATCTTCCAGTAAGCAGAACGATCTCACTTCATGGGCAAGCCATCATCCTTTTCCTATGCATCTGCCAGAGCTTCTGGCATTAGACTCTTCCTATCCTTATTTATAGAGCAATATACATGTTCTGAGCACTTTACAGATACATAAAAGAGAAGACTCCCACTCCACAAGGAGCTGACAGTAACTCAGATGTACAGGAGTCATGGGACAATAAGTCAAGTTCTGAGAAGGGCAGACATGGTGGAAGAGGAGCTCAGGGCAGAAGTCTCTGCAACAGGAGGCTGTGAGAAGATGGAAACTATTGACAACAATTTGGTGCAGGAAGCAGGTGTGGGTGATGTGGCCAAGGTGATGATGGGAGAAGCTAAGTGAAGGTGGCAAGGTAGAAGGCTCAGGAGTTCACTAGAAAGAGAAAGGGGAAGTGGAGGCAATAAAACTGCTATCAATGGATGGATGAAAAGCAACCTAACTAACAGTGCTCCATTCCCTTTCTGCTCCCACCACTGAGAAAATTGAGGACATCTGTCCTTCTCCTACTGCTCTGTCTGCTGAGAAAGAGAGGGAATGATGTTAACGACTATCATTAGCAGTACTTACAGTTCATCTGCCAGGATGGGAGAAGGGCTGCATTTGCCAGAGAAGTTCACTTGTATTTGGTATTACACTCTCCAGCCAGGGCCTTGCCTTCATGGATTGGATAGAGATCACCTGAAAACCATTCCTGTGCAGTCATGGATAGCCCAGTGCTGGGATTTGTGCTGTCACCTCACCAGGTAAGCTATGGGCGTTGCAGGCCTGCCACCATCAGCCTCACAGAGCTGGCATGAGAATTGCGGTGCTTTTTTCCTTGGTGACTGTGAGGGCCTTTGTGTAATGTGTCTTTCTCCTCCTTCACGATGTGCTAAGAGAATCTTTGCATTGTTTTTCTCTGCAACTCTAGTTTCCACTGTCAGCTTGTGGGTCCCTAGGCTGGATGCAGACCCCTGTTTTAGGTACGTCTAGGCTTAACAGCAGCAGAGGTGCTTTTTTTTACCTCTCTTTTACAGATTCACGTTCCCATGTGAAGGGAGTTACAGCTTGCAAGTCAGCAATGTCTTCTATCCAAGTTAGTGCATGTTGTCTTTGCTGACCTTCCTCCACAAGCACGCTGGTGATTGTGGAAGAGGGCTGAAAGGTTTTGCTTTTCTATATGTCTGTGGTAATGGGCAACGACTGCTAGACAGAAAGACACCCTTGTCCTCCCCCCTTGCCTACCCCTCTGACTTTGTGCCCTGCTTGGGGCTAAGCACTTCTGTTGCCTTTTATTAATCTTCTCCTGGGACAGCACTATCAGCTGCCCATCAGCATTCAACATGCCCTCAGCCACTAGCGTTAACTCGATTAGGGCAGTGAGGAGTGACTTACAGGGGAAGCTCTTCTCCACAGGCAGTATTTGCATACAGTGATTGATGCTGATACGTCCTCTAAACACATCCACATTTTGCATTTTAAACAAAGCAATTGCTGTAGAACCGCTCCCTGTCACTCAGTGGGATTCCCAGTGCCAGCATAAGACATACCTTCCCTTTCTTAAAATGGCCTCTCTCTTTCCCAAGAGGACGCTCAAGTGGGATGAAGAGAAGGTCACTGACTCCACCTTATGTTTGGAGGGGAAAGACAAAACCCTGCTGTGTGTCTCGGCTTGTGAAGTTGTGGACAGTTCTGGGCTGTATGGGTAGTGTCACACAATCAATGGGCTTTCCACCAAGAAGGTCAAGCTTGAATGGGACACATAGTCTGAAGCCTCCCGTGTTTCCTTTAAACAGTCTTTCCTGGTCAGATTTCAGGGTCAGGGTAGGCTCCCCCCACATTCACCAGTGTCTCTCTGTTTTGGGAATACATGAGCTGGCTGGCACCCATGCAGCACTGAGTATATGTGTGTATTAGCCACATGTATTATACATATGTACAATATATATTATATGTATATATTATGAATGTATACACACACACACAGGTATATAAAAAAATTCCACCTTGCAAATTGTCCAAAGAAGCAAAAGATGCCATGCTTTCTTCCAGTTTCTACTGGGGATTTTATTGGCAGGGCATGTTCAAATGAAGTTCTGATTTGGAGATGGTGTCCTGAGCCATGTCTTCCTCTGAAGAGGAGAGTGTGCAAGGGAGGAAATGAGTGAGTTTAACTCCTATTTGAAGAAAGGGCAAATGGAACAAAATTAAATCTGTGGTGATATTGCTGGTATTTACCAAGGGAACACAGCTTGATTTGCAAAGGCAGCGGTTGTTTTATCATCTTTGTTATATCCTAAGTGTTTCCTTTCTTTCAAAGCTAAGGGAAATTTGCCCAGAAAGTAACCCTCTTTGAACAGCAGCAGGGACTTATCTGTAATTTAGGCTGTGGAGTTCCTTGGAGCAAGCACTCAGTCCTCCCCTTTGTCCATGGAGCTTAGGGATCACTGAGGAGGTTAAACAAATAAAAACCATTTACATAACACTGTCCAGAGGTCCCAGAAAGAACATCTCCTGAGGCTGTCAGTGCTCTTTGAATTCCAGGTGCTCAAGTCTCGCTGCACTGTGAGGACTTAACACTTTCAACAAAATTCAGAGGCCTGTTGGCGCAGTGCTCCATAGAGACCCAGAAAAGTTTTACTTAGACTTAAGAAACAGCTGTTTTCACCCATTCCTTTCATTACTTTCTCATCTTTGTGCTTATCTCAGAGGACTTGCGATGTACTGCTGGTTGCCCAATTTGTGTCTGAAAACCTTGTGGTTTTGCAAAGCTAGGCACTTCATTATTGGGCTGATGCTGTCTGGCTCCATAGACGTGGGAGCTCCATGTAGAAGGTGGCCCTTTCATCTCCTGCCACACCATATTAATTTTGCAAATGTGACAAGCTCAGCTTTGCAAAAATAACATATTGCCCACGTCTTGTTCTATTTAATATTGTATTCAAATGGTCCAAGTACTCAGTGATGTGGGCTGGGGGAAACAGCTCTGCAGACTTCTTTGTCACTTGACTGGCAGCTGGCTTCCAGAAGTAATTATAGCTGTTCAGTGCCGTGGTACACCAAACCTCTTGGGGATTAGTGAGGCATCAGGTGCATGGTGAGCCAGAGGAAAGAACAGAGATGCTCCAGTTGCCAGGTCTTAAAGGCCATAAGCTTTATAAATCTTAATGTCTACTTGGACTTGGGACTAAAGTGAAAAGGAAGCATTGCAGTGATCTTGCAGAGGGTGTTCTAATTTTCCAGAAATCCAAACTGGGAAATTTAGACCCTAAGAGTTTGAAAGTGAATTGCATTGCCATCATGTGGATGCATGGAAGCTAATGTCTACTCAGAAAAATTCTGGGACCTTTCTTAGAAAGGAAAACAAAATCATGATAGTAATGAAAGTTGTTAAGTCAGAGTGTTTAACAAAATGTGGAGTGAAATTGTAATAACGATTTAACTATGGTAGTGTCCGAGTAAACACTGAAGTTAGTTTGATCAAAGTGATATGGGTAATTAGTATGAATTATAGTCTAATGTGTTCATTAATGTCACTACTTAGTGGCATTTGGTGTTTACACAATTAGGTCTTAGAAACATTAAGTACTTAGAAAATGAATATGCGAAGTAGATAAAGTAGTACAGGATCAGCATGATTCTTTGGTGCCTTCTTCAGGGTGGTGTTTTCAGACACCAGACTGGATAAAGAGGTATTAGGTAAAATCCGATCTGCTTTGCTTGAACAATAAAAACTGTTAAAACTGGTAACTTGTTAAGTTTCTACTTAAGTAAATGTGATTTTCTGTAGTAATCACAGTACCAGAAGCAAACCTGCCAAAGTAATGAGTGTTAATTAGGCTCTCTGTAATCTTAAACTAATCTAAGTCCATAATTACTAGGCAAGAAAGGGTAGGCTTGCAAATACTAATGGTGCAATGATCTAAACAGAAGAAGGGAAACTGCAATAGTGTCTGCCTGTGCACCTTTAGGGCATGTCAGCTGCAGGCTGGGTGCCTGTGTGCCTCCAGCATAGGTTTTTGCGTGACATACACCAGAGCTTCTGTGTTTTCTGATTGGGGTCCCTCTGCCTTTAGCCTCTGATGTTTCCCCACAGGTAGGAACCTAGACACATTGCCTGGCTGTCCCAGAAGAAATGCATGCTGGATTCTGTCATCTGCTTCAGGCTCCCCTGCTCCTAGTTCCTTGAGTGGAACTTACTCTGTATTTATCACCTGTTCCACTCCTGGCTTGTCACTTCTGGCTGTATCTTTAATAGCCTGGCCATACCATGGCCAGCATCTTTCATAGGTCACTGCTTCATCCCCACTACTTGTTCAGAAAAAGGAGTTGTGCTGCAATATAAAAGAAAATCCTGAATCAGTGGGGACGGAGGTGGGGTGGATGGGAATGCTTATTTCCAGGGAAAGATATTCCAGGC
>NW_009648876.1:10308032-10314586 GCF_000708025.1 Charadrius vociferus | reverse complement strand
GGAAAGAGTTTCCAGGCACAGAGCCAAGACATATCTCTGCATCTTGCTAAGGAAATCGAAGAGATCACCTGGCCTTTTGTTCCATCCTAAAGCTTCCATCTGGATTGGGCATCGCATAAGGGTTCATGTAGAAAACTCTAAATGTTCTTAGAGGCTGTTGCATGGTCTTCACATGGTAAAGCCTAGTTTGCAGTAGTTTAAGTAATCAACCTCCTAGAATATATAGTTCTCATCTGCTAAGGTTGGGACAAGTGAGGCACCAGTGCTGGATCACTAGGACATCAGGTATGATTTCTGCTATTGATGCTTTTCTCTGTAGTACCCACAATAGCAATACAGTTATTACGTGAATAAATACAAATATTTTGCTTATGCATTTTTTCCCAGGCCAGAATTAGGTGCAATGAGGGAGGATGAAAAGCAATTTTTCTGCAGAGCATAGCCAAATGTGTAAAAAGCAATGAGGAATGATCTAAGCAGATGTCAGAAGAATCAGCACGACTTTTAAGGTACTGAGGAGCAGTGGAAAGAGGGCAAGGACACTGGAGCAAAACTAAATGAATTCTTTGTGCCAGTCCTTTCCTGTGATTCTAATTTTACTTGATAATTCAACCAATTTACCTGATTCAAAGTAAAGCTCGGTGGTCTGTGACTTCCCAGATCACCCTATATGCCTTTTTTAGAACAACTTACAGCATTGCCTTGGGCAACCTGGTCTAGTGGGAGGTGTCCCTGCCCATGGCAGGGGGGGTTGGAACTCAATGATCTTGAAGGTCCCTTCCAACCTAAACCATTCTATGATTTGCTACCCTTCATTACTCCAGTAGAACAGCTGATTTTAATGAGAGAATTCACGGTTTTAGCAGCTCAGCCACCTCCATCCCAAACCCCAACAGATCTCTTGCATGTACATGGTACACTGTGCTGCTCATTGGTTATTCTTTAGCTGTTTGTTTCAGCATCTGTCCTCCTGATGCTTCAGTCTCAGAAGGTGTCTCATCTTCATTACTTGGTAATTCTAGGAGAGAGGTCTCTCTCTGGTGCAGTCTGGCACAGAGAAGCACTATCTTTTGATGTCTGGATAAGTACTTGCCTTTAAGGCCTGCTTGTCCAAGAGAGACTTTCTTGTGTGATGCAGCGACACTTATAGCCATTCCTTTTCCTGATAAAGATGAGTACTAGGAACAAATGAACGTGGGAGCAGGAGGGACCGTGTGGCTCACGCAAGTGTATAAAGGTTGAGCTCTATTTCAAAGGTAACTGTAGTTTTTGCTGTTCTACCTCCTCCTAGGAAGCAGTCCCAGAACTTCCTTACTCTGAATCTAATGCCCCTCATTCCCTCTGCTTTGGATTCTTTGCTCCTGTCTATCAAAACCCAGATTTTGGACAATAGGTTGAATTCTGCTTCTCAGCCAGATAGATGATGATTCCCAGGGCACAGAGCATGCAGTGAGGGTATGGGGAAATCTCTTGCTGATGGGAAAAATATATTTCAGATTTTCTGTTGGCTTTGAAGAGTGCTGGGCTCTGCCTGCCTTATTCAGATGGACTTTTCTCATCCTGCTTAATATTGCTGTCCCATCTGGAAATACAGAATGTGCAGTAAAAACATAGTAGTTGTCTGTCACCTCCCCCCCGCCCCCATATGTGGGAGTCTGATCAAGCTTCATTGATGTCTCCAGGAAGTCTTCAGCCTCATTGATGCTGAAGCTCTGAATTGACACTTTCTCCCTTTTGCTATGTATTTTTTCTTCCCTTTCATTTCCTGCATCTACTAGCAAACCAGGAGAAATAGTCCAAGATTCACTCTAGGAAGGGGAGGAACAGAGCAGTCATATTGAGGGCTAGGGTGAGGAACAAGGTGACATTAGTGTTTTCCATTGTTAGTGGTTGCTTCTCTCCTTTTTTTGCCAGGAGCATGTTGGCCTCCCATTTGCATACCGCACTCTCACTGATGCAAACGTTATTGGTGAAGGTAGGGCAAAAATATTCATGTCTATGTCATGGTTTTCTGCCAGGCTGATGAATGGGAAATAGGTAGTAAAACTAGTTATGCCAACTAGTTAAGGAACAAACTGTATCATGTTTTCTTATCTTTGTCCGGCTTCTCTCACTCTTTTCTCCTTGAAAGCTCAAAACACATCTGAGCACAAAAGCAGGAACCTTCCTAGTCATGAGAAATGATCCAGCAGAAAAAAGTGGTACCTATGGTGTAGACTGGCAGGGAAATAACAATACTATGTCCACATCTCCCCCCTCCCATTAAGAAGTGGATGTTGGGGACTGTGAAGGGAGAAGAGTAACAGAAGAGAGATTATTTTTTTAACCTGCTTAGCAGCAGTAACTGTGAAGCATAAAGCTAACTGCAAAGGGTGTTTGACTCCTCATCCAAGTCTGAACCACAGAGATGCTGCTTAATGTTCTTTTTGTGTTATCACTATATCATATTTTTTCTCTCCTTTTTGTTTCAGAGGTACTATGTGTTCCCAACTTGCTGTGTAGCTAGTTACCTGATGAGTGCTCACGGAAAAGATTATTATCTCATTTCTCAATCATGGCTGGGAAGTCACCAGGACAATTTCATGAAGGACATTTAGCCAGCTCTGCTCACCTTGTGAAGCATTGTCCCAGCGCAGGTTAGCCCATCTTCCTTGGCATATCACAGCTGAATTGCAGCTACTCATAGACGTAGCCCAGAGAGTTTCTGTTACAGTTTCTGGCTTTTGACTCTTGATCTTTGAAAAGAGTAATGCTTATCTGCCAGATGAACAATTCGTGCTGTGGAGAGTGCAGGGCCAGACTCGGTGAAAAGGGCATTTGCTGTGATGGCCTGTGTAAGAATGAATTTAACCAGCAGAGTGTAGAACCTGGTACCAAGGAGGTGACAGTGTTTTTACTTAGCATGGTATCTCACTGACAACCTGGAGGTAATTCATTTATTCCTTGCAGTGGGATAAATAACATGCACAGCAGTCAAGCAGCTGTAGGTAGCTTGGTGCTAACTTTGTTTGTGAGAATGTCCAGAGAATTGACAGGAGCAACTTAGCAACATGCTCTGGGACACACGGCAATCACAAAGTCCAGGATGAGTCATTGATGCCCCCTTTTGTGGACACGTTCCATGTGAAAAGCAAAAAGCAAACACAGTTCACAAGTCCTGGTCCAAGCTGATTCAGCCAATGCAGTGATTAATTCTCCCAGAATTTGAGAGGTCCCAGGCATCACTTATCTGAGGTTTCAGCCACTTTTTAGGATATATTTATTTGCAACATGCCCTGGCGAAGAAGAGGTGAGCCAGGCGCCTGCTTTATGTGCACAGAACAAAAAGGAGACTCCTGCTCGACATGCTTGCAGCGGGCAATGGGTGGCAGAAGGAAGTGTTGAGCTAGGGCGGCTCAGTGTGCTGGGCAGCAGGGTTATCCAGCTGCAGGCTCTCTTACAGAGTTGAGAATACACTCAGGGTAGGAAGTTTTTCCTCTCATGCAGCTTTACTCTCTCTGCAGCACAGGCTAGCAGGTCCAGGGCACATCTGCAATATGGGGTTGCATTTGCTTTTCTATCAATTAAATTTTTACATAAGATTTTCATAGTTATGATGATAACCTTATTGTTTGTGTAACCCCCAAGCATTTTGTTTGCCTGTCTACTGAGGTTTTGTTTATCTCTTGCTTATTTATAGCTAACAGAGTACATGGGTCCTCAGGTATTCCAGGCATTTTCTTTTTCGTTTGAAAAGGTAAGGTGCCTTCTTGATTCACAAAAGTTGAGAAACAGAGCTCAGTGTATGTCCAGGCTTTGGTCTCTCTTCTTGACTGCTTGTTTCTCTCACCATTACATTTCTAGGCACATTTAGAAGTTGTTTATGATTTATTTGTAAAACGTTTTTATTTTCTGTGATCGTTGAATGTGAATGTGGTGGTGTTTCTGTAATTGCTGTAACTCAATTTGGGTTAGTAACTATTTTGGCAAGTGAACACAGCATCATGGCAATGCAGCTGTTCTAGTTCAGCACTGGCAACACTGCCTCGCTAGGTACTACCCTGCAGCATAGCCTTGCTGACTTATGCAGGCAGGATTTTGAGGTTCTTGTGTGTTGTCCAGTTGTTCCAGTGTGTTGTCCAGGAGCCTGAGGTGACTGTGGTGTTCCACTGGTTTGGCATAGTTTGTCTAATTAACTGCCACAGAAGCTGCGGTGATCTGGTCTGACTGTGGACTGTGTCTCGGGCCTGTACCTCATTCCTGTCTGCAAATATAAGCTTGAGAATGAAGGGGAAGGATAACCTGGCCCAAGTGGCAGTAACAGTGCCATTTTGCAAATGCCCTGCTGTAGCCCTCCCCTTGGTTTGGTGTCACTTCAGTGGCACTGTATTCCTTGCAGAGCTGGAAAGCCAGGACGTCTTAGCAGAGCCTCAGCAATGGGAAACAATAACCATTGTTAATTGGGGTGACGTGCTGGCTGCTAGCCATGGGGGCCTTCTTTTCAAGGGAACTGGACCCGTCTATCCTGCAAGGGGTTTGGAGCAGCTCAGTGTGGTCGGCTGCCACAGGGGAATGCATATTCACTGGTGGCCTCCCCACCCACACAGGCGGTGTGCCAGAAACAGGACAGGAGGAGGGAAGCAGGAGAAAAAGAGACTACCACAGTAGTGAAGAAACAAAAACGTACCGAAGATTAGCCAAAAAAACAGGCCGGATCATAGCAGGTGCCTCATCATGAGAAATCATAATGTTTTAGTGGAAAGAAGAAACACGCAGAAGTGGCAGTAGCGACTTAGGATTTTCTGCAGCTGGAAAAACTGAGTCTGAGCCAGAAGTGCTCAAGGCAGTGGCAGAGCTGGGGATGGCACCCCAAAAAGCTGATGCCTATGCTAATGCTGTTCCCATAAGCATCGCCCCCTAGGACACTACTGTTTTTTTATGATGTGATGACAAAAACAATGGGGGAAACAACAAAAACAATGGGGGAAATAAGTGATTACCCGAGGCTTGGTTACAAGGGTTCATTAAATTGAAAAATATCTGATGAAATTATACTGCTTAAGACTGATCCAAAGGATCGTTGATTTGCAGTAGCATTAACCACTGACAAAAATATAAACAAGAGTTTGGTTAACGTGTTTGAGTTTAATAATGTAAATGGTAATAGAAAATTACGTGCAGCATTGACTGCTTTCAGTGTCATGATGGAAAAGAATTTACAATGCTGGAAATGTAATTATTGAAGGTGATTATAATTTTGGCTTCAGTTAAATCATTTTCCTTCCAAATATAACATTCTTCACTCCAATGAGATTATTCATAACTTATGTATTGCACTTGACTTAATTGGCATATGGTGTAAATTAACCCCTCTCAAAAACATGATTTATGTGCTTTGTTTTAACCGATCCATTAAATGTAGCCTTGTTTTGTGTTGATTCTTGCCAATTTGGGCAAAGTGATTTCAGTTTGCTCTGTCCTGGCTTCTCCTTATCTGATCACTGCCCTGCCTTTTATTATTCAACAACTGCAGTTACATCGGGGATGTGTGATAAAACTTATTGAAAATGTAATGCCAGTTTCTTGAAATCAGAGAACAAAATATATAATAGTTTCATTCATCAAAATAATGCAGTTGATTTTGAGGCTTTTTATAGAATGGTCAACGTGCTGATTTTAAGCATTTAAAAAGCAAGAGTTTGTTGTTTCTGAATTAAGCAAGCTGGGATTTCTAAACAGAAATCAGTTTCTTACTATGCAATACGAAGGAATAAATGAAAAAAAAAATCTTGTTCAATACACCAAGGAATGCATTTAAGTCTTCTGTTTGTAAAACATTCCTTTGTGTTATAATAAAAGGATTCTATCAGAGAAAGGCCAAGGTGCCTTTTTATTTTCCTCAGTTTCAGATGGATGAAAAAGAGAAAAAAGATCTATTGGGGAAAAGGTCACATCCACGTAAAGGAGGAAGAATTCCAATCTGCTGCTGTTCTTATTGTCAGGAAAATATGGTCTAAATAGGCTAATCTTGTTTCTAAGCTATTTGGAAGGCACTTGTGAACTCCAGTAGTGCTGTGAATGAAAGCACAACCAGGAGATGCAATGCGTGTGTTTGTGTAGGCAGCTACAGAAAGAGAGGTCTAGATCTGACTTCGTATCTCAGATAGGGACTACGTTTTTGTACTTGTCTTTAAAGCATCAAGATCAAGTGGTGGAAGGCAGCCGTTTGCCTTTCTCATTATCACATTTTCCTAACTTAATTGGTGCAGTGTGTACCCAGTGAAGGAGTAAGGCTGGCAGCTCTGCTACCTCCCTGAAAAGAAACGATTGTGGGTGAAATGGAGAGACCGGGAAGATTGTGAATGGTAGGGAAAAGTGATCAAGGGACTGTTTGTTTTGCCTTCTAATATAAGCTGTAGGAGCATGAAATAGGATGAGCTGATGGCATGTTCAGAACAGGCAAAGGAGATACCTCTTTTGACCACTGGCCCATGGAACTCATTGCTGCAGGGGCCGAACCCTTGTTGTGGTTGAAAATGGGACTGGAGAAATTAATGTAAGAAAAATAATTGGGG
>NW_009648876.1:10265719-10307982 GCF_000708025.1 Charadrius vociferus | reverse complement strand
GGGGGGGGAGGGGCAGGGGGAGGTGTTAAATGCAAAGACCTTATCTCTAGCTCAGGTAGTCTTTTTTCCTGGGAGACTTAATTATACCTCCTTGCCCTGTTTTTATGTTCTCCGGTCATCTGCTGCCAGCCACTTTAGCAGAGAGGGGGCACTGGACTAAGTGGGCCTGTGGTCTGAACCAATACAGCTGTTTCTGCGTGTGCTGCATGTGCTGCCAAGAGATGTCTGCAGTCAGCATGTGACTGGTTAGCTTTATGAAGGGCTCAGTGAAGCACTGAAGTCTTTAGCAAACCTGTGGTGTGTCAGTGGTAGCTGTTGTCTGTCTTCGTAGTTTTTCTCACAAAAGATGCTTTAAGCCCTTGGCCAGTTCTGATCTTTCCCGTGACTTCACTCCTACTTATAATTATTTGGATGCTGCTACTCCCAGAGCTGAAGACCTTTCTACCCTCACCCAAGCCTTGCAGAAGGAAGCACACAAAGACCAGAAGCATGGTGGGCCTCTCCAAGCTGATTAGCACTAATGTAAAGACACTTGCTGGCTGCAGTTCTCTTGGAGCAAGGCTGTTTTTTGGCTGGCTGGCAGTAGTGTTTTGGGTCAGGGCCGTTGTGTTTTGCTGAACCATCCTTGTGCTTTCTAAACCCAACTCTCATTAGTCGCTTATCAGCCTCTGTCTCTTCCAGCCACTCCAGCACACTGCTAGGCTAGTCCTCCTGCTCCCCAGGTGCAGGCATTCATGTTTTGCCGTGGTGTCATTTCAAACTGGTTGCAATGGGAGAGAATGTCTTTGTAAAAAAAGGCAGGCACACAGCACAACCTCACCAGCTTTCTGTTACTGGGAACTTGAATACCGACAATTTCTGTACATCAGCTAATGTTTGCTTTGATTCCCTGTGTGATACTTTAGCCTGAAAGAGCAAAATCTTGTTGATTTTCATTTTATTTTGTGTGCAGGGAGCCGGAACAACTACTGCAATCGTGGTTTAACATTTGGATCTTAAGAACATATCCCAGCAGTTAAACATGTCTTTAACTTGGGGGAGAGAAACGTGTTTAGAGGACTCAGCATTGATTAGTAAAGAAACCTCCTTCCCTCCTCGGCTAATCAGAGAAAATAGAATATTTTTCTAATATTTCCTGTGAAGCTCTTCTGTAAGAGGACATGTCAGGTAGCCCTCAGTTTCTCCTCATGCCCAGCGTGCTTACTATAAAGACACGCCATCCTTTTGTCTTTTCTAATTCCAGTGTGATTGAAAAATAATAAGGCAAGTAAAGGAAAGCCTCAAAAAAACTAGACTAAGCAGAAGGGTGCCCAGGCAATGTAAGGAAGGCAGCTGCCACTTTAGAGGTAAGGGACAAAGGAAAGCTTATGTCCCTTGAATGGTGTTTGAAGAGACCAGTGGGGCCCGGGCTCTCCGTAGTCCTCTGTCTACCCTTACCGATCGCTTGACACTGGCAGCTCCAGTGCCACATAGACAGTTCAGAACCCCGAAACTGCTGCCTTTCGCAAAGCCACAGATTGATCAGCCCCGTGCTATTTTTAACCTGAAGTAAAGTCTGTTTTAAAGTCCTACTGTGCTGGCCAAATCCAAACATTCTGTGAATGGATACAACATTTGGAGGGCCTAAGCACTCAATGCAGGTGGGCTATGGGGGAGACGGTGAGTTCCCTCTGTGAACTTGGAAGGGGATTGTGTTGGTTCAAAGATTGAGCCTGTCACCGTCAGAGTGGTGGTAACTGTGGGGCTGTGAGCAGCTGTTTTAACTGCAGAAAAATCTTGTGCTTCACCTCCCTCTCCAGCCTTGTGCTCATCTTGTTTTTTCAGTCAAGCTCGTTTCTAGCCCGTGGCCTTTCCTACTGGCCACCACTAATTCAGCTGCCTCCTCCTCCTCCTGAGTGCAGGCTGAGAGGCCTCTTTGTTGCCTGCTTTAGACACATCAGCCATTGCCTGGAAGAAGGACCTTAGCAGTGCTGGAAGTGAGTTGTGTGGAGATGGCGGTGCTTACACAGGGTGTGATGCTGTCTGTGCTCAATAGTCAGAGGTAGACTAAAAACCTGGACTCCTTGTTTCTCACATCTCTGCCCAATTACCACAGTGTGTTTCCTTCCGCTTTCTCACGCAGGCATGAGCTTGCCCTCCTGCATGGCCTGACCACCAGATCAATGCAAGTGCCATGACTTCAGCACTTGCACCCACTTTGTACGCACTGGACAGCCTCTGTAATGCTTGCAACACCCATGAGGTCACTGTTGGGTTTAAGCCAGTGGTCTATTTTATGATTAGAGATTTTGTTTTTCACTGGAACAACTTCAAGGCTTTTTCATCGCTAGCTCATTTTTATTCCTTGCACCAGCAAAGTGCCGAATGTGGGGAGAAAATGGGTGAGTGGAAGAAACAGAGCAGTCCATGGCAGAGACTGACAACAGTGCCTGTCTAACCAGTCCTCAACAAAGCTAATCTCACAAAAACACAGAAGCTTGCCAGGTATTTCTTTTCTGGCTATGGGAAAAAACAAATGAGTGTTTCTATGCAAGAGGGCTGGGGCTCTCCTCCCCTTCCGCAGCATGCACAAATCACGCCTTCCCCCACCCCAGCCTCTTCCATGGGGCTCTGTGCATCCCGAGGGACAGAACAGAGCAGGTCCTAAACACAATAAACATTACTCTGTCTGGATTAGTTTTTACATTTCTGTGTTTTATTTCTTGTTTTGTTTGAAATGACCTGTACCACAAGAATACAATTTATTTAACAGGTTTTTTTCTTTTCTTTTCTTTTTTAGGAGCAGATAATAGTTAAGTAGATACTGTTTATTTCACTGACTGTCTATAAGTCCCTGCATCATTCTCACAGCCTCTGTCTCTCTGGCTTCTCCACATAACCCAGCCACAAGAACAACAGAGCGGCCTTTGGCCATATGATTGATTACAGCTTGTGGATACAAAGTGGAAGCTCTTTTTTCTCAGCTCCGATTTGTAATAAAAGCTCAACAAGTTACATTCTAGGGTCTTTCTCAATGACTTTCCCCTCTTAATAGCTGCTTACATGTTTCTGGTGCAGCATGTTTTATCTTATATATTTGTAATAGTTTAAAAAAAAAAAAAAGATGACTTAGCTTACAAAGAGAAAAATAATGCCCCCTTAGCATGAGCAATACTGCAAGGTTCTGATTGTTGTGGGGGAGTTTCTTCTAGCTTCACAGTTTTGCTGCGAGGTGTAATGCCCAAGTTTCCCCAGAAACCTAATTCTGTGTGGTATTTTACCTTTTCTTTTAATTGATCCCCATGAAATTTGTTTTGCATTACAGGCCAGACATCGCTGTTCCCAGAGCAGAATGTGCCCAAAACAGAAGAGCTGGTCACTTGGGAAGAGTCGCCTTTTGTAGCAGCTGACAGGTATGTGGTTTCTGTTATCCGCACATGCAAATCAGAGGCTGGAGCTGCTTTTAGCATAGTTGCTGGACGTAGGCTTCATGCTTATTCACTGTCACTCATACACTTACCTCTATCGCTTTGCTTTTCTTTAAGTCATAAAGCCCATTTGTGTCCCAAGGCTCAAGCTCCATTTTTTGCCCCATGTAGGACAGCTGTATGGCACTGACTCTGTGACTCCTGTATTACAAATGAACGGCATAAAGAGCACTGACCCAGAACCCATTTCCTAGTTCATGGCTCAACTTCCACATCTCCAGACCTTTTTGTAAGAGATTGTGAGTGTTCAAAGACCTAAGCAGTTTCTGAAGCCCCATTTCCTACTTCAAAGTGCAGTGAGAGGACACTAAGACATTACCCTTCCCTGCAAGCCCAGCTCACTGCATCACTGGACATGCTCTTCAGGTGTGGCAGCGTGACAGCACTGGTGATGCACAACAGACCAGAATAACTGGGAAGTGATAGGTATGACTCCTGCACTGGTCTGAAGGGCACAAGAGACCTGACCTGGTTCCCAATATAAGATGGTACAAGCCTTTAAGAGTTAAATCTAGACAGGTGTTTCTGTCCCAGTTCCTGGGGAAGAGTTTGCATTCCTTGCTTAAAGAGATTAATATATGCTAATTACTGTCTCGTTCAGTTCCCATCCTATTTCAGAAGCAATGCAAACATTTCCAGGCATATTATCTTTAAGCAGTGGGGGATATCCATATGGATTCCATGCAGCTGTATCAGAGAAAGAAGGTCCTGGAAAAAAAATGCATTTGGTATCTTTATAGTGTTCTGCCAAGGCAGGAGTTGCCTCCATACCACAGCTCTACTCTAAATAGCCGGCAGTCTCTATGGGCTAGAAGCTAACTCGGCAGCTCTCCATAATCATGTTTTGTAGATAGTTCTCCTTCCCTGTTCTGGAAAGCAGGCTTGAGTCCAAATACAACAAAGCTGGAAGAGCCTTTTTTTTTTTGCAAGTGACCTTTCCAGCCAGGGCCCAACAGAGTAAGAATTGCTTCTTAGGATCTTTTCAGCCCATTTTGGGGCAGCTACTTTCGCACAGCAGGTCAAGACGCTGCACTGTGGTTGACCTGGGTGGGACTCGGCAGGGAAGTAACAGTGACTACACGAGTCAAACTTACAGGCGATAGCGCAACTGAGCACATTTGTGAGAGTGTTTATGCCACAGCCAGAAAGAGTTGTCCAAACTGGTGCAATAGTGGTGGTGTGCATTTCACATTGGTCCCTCTCAGTCACAGATGGGTACGGGGATCATCAGCGCAGCCAAAAGCCTCTCATATTCCCCCCAGCTGCCTCTGGGAGGCAGCTGGGGAGAGAAGCAGAAGTATCTGTTCAAAGCACAAGGCCACAGTGTAATTGCTACCGCTGTGAGCATGGAAGCAGTCCCAGCTCCCATGTGCCTTCTTCCTCTTAGGTCTCTGTGGGTTTACTAATGTGCCTGAAGCAAGACTGAATTCCTTTATCGAGTGAGTACAAAATGTGTGAGAGTAGCTACAACTGTGTAGGGCAGGGAAAACTCAAAGGAGATGGAACTGAACTAACTCAAGTACCATGCGCAGGCTGGCTACCAGAGCTGAGAGGTGAGCATCAGTTAGTGCCCCCAGGCTCTGAGCTGGCCTGGGCATTGTTCTGCAGCACTGACAGCCCTTCTGTGACACATTCTGCTCCAGTAGAAAACAAGCACCCAGTGTCTCCCTGATCACATGCCTCAACCCTGTTTTGGAAGGCTTCCTGCTGGGGGAAAGTTACTCCTCTGCCAACGCCACTTTTCTCCCGGGCTAGCCAGGAAGGGGTGGAAACTTGAGGGGAACAGAGGCAGCAGAGCTAGCGATGTCTCAGATGTAGACCAGAGGGTTTTTTCTCACCTCTACTGCCATGCGGCTGACCACAAAATAGACAACACGTTCAGGTTTCATCAGCTCAGGCCGGCTCAAAAGTAAGCGACCTAGAAAATAACATCTCAGAGAATGCTAACAGCCAGTTTTGTCAGTCACCCACATTTCCCTCTGGCTACTGGGAACGCAGCAGTTGTGGCTTAGGCAGCAGGCAAACAGGACTTGGAGACAGCAGGAACCTGGTTACATGAAAAGAGTAAATTAACATTCCCCCACTTCTTCTCCCACCACCTCAAGGTCAGGTATTTGCTTTCCCATCAGTGAGAGAGTCTCTTACCAGGCCCAGGTATAATCTATGCTAGCTATTTTGCTGCTGTTGAGGATAATAGGATGAGGCAGGGGAAGACAGTAGTTGAGATATTGGGGGTTTCATGCCACCCTCTAATTTATTTCCCTAGGCTGCCACAAAAAAAGCAATCTCTCAGGCTCAAGAGCTGCCTCCTCCGAAAAGCAGTGCCCTTGATTCCTAACTAGCATTTGGCAATAAGCCTAAGTCTCTGTGGAGGCAAAGAGCTATCACTTTAATGAAGTCTAGGAAAGCCCTGGTTTGGGGTGTATTTATACTTGGGCAATAACCATGCAGACAAAGCCTTGTGTTCTCTGCCACAAGGAACAAGTGGGGAATGGCACTCAGCTGAGCTGAAGAGGCAGGTTTGATACACTATGGGGTGAAAGTGTGGAAGAACTGTAGATAGCACCACATAGGAGAGGATGCAGAGATTATCAAGTCATCCCAGCACTGAAGCATAGCATTAGGCTCATTTTTTCATGCCATCTGGGAAAGGAGACTTGCATTCTCTCAGGGACATACATCCTACCTCTTCAGGGGCCTGCAGGGATTGTACATGGGAGGGATAGCCAGGCGTAATGAGACACTGTACAAGGTCGCAGAATATCTTACACAGTTAGGAGCATCTTTCCCGGTAAGAAGTGGGGCCTGTATGTACAAGTGTTAGCTGTAGCTAGAGGAGCCTGGGAGGCAGTCATTTTGATCAGGAGAGGTCCAGCAGCGCTCTTCTCCAAAGGAGCATCTGCTCTATGGTTAGAGCCAGAAAGGTGTCAAAAAGAAGGACCCTGGCTGCTTCCCTTTCTATCTGACCCCTCACAACACCAGCAGATAAAGTTAATATTGACTCTATTCTTCCTCTCTTCCTGCTTCTGTCCCCACTCCCCCTCCAGCCCTGCAGAGGGAGCTGGGGAGCAGGCGGCCTGGACAGCGCTGAGAGCATCACTGCTCAGAGGGGCTGAGCCCCGACGACCACCTCAACAAGTGCAAGAGCATATTCTGGTATTTCCCACAGAGAAAACAAACGAAAAAAAGAGAAACAGGTGACTGATTAAAAGAGTTTCCCCCCTCCTGTACATGAGATTCTGCAGTCACGCCGACAGATAGACATTAAATAATTCTTCCATAATAAATGATTGGAGATAAAAGCCGGCGGTGGCTGCTGCTGCTGTTTGGATTGCTCCGTTGTCTGCATCTTTGTTTCTAGTTTGTTCCCCGGCCACTGTCGGCTGGCGCTGGGGCTGTCAGACCTTTGCCTCTAGCATTTCTAGGAAGAGTTTATGCATGGGAACCTTGCCTTGCAGTTTGATGCTGTAGAAGTGCTGCACAGCTTTGGCGGCCGTCTGCCGCAGGAGGGGCAAGGTCAGGAGCAGCTTGCCTGCTCGCCGGGGCTCCTCGTTGCGCTGACTCAGCTCGTAGTCCTGCAGGGCTTCGTGGAGAAGGTCCTGGAGTTTCTGCACTGCATCCATGTCCTCTATGTGCATGGAGTCTGGGAGGAGGGAGAAAAGACAGCAAACAGACAAGTCAGACCATGAGGAAGGAAATCCTTTGTGGTCCTGAAGCTAAAGATGCTTTCTTTCCTTTTTTTTTTTGTGTTGTTTTTTGGGGTTTTTTTGTTGTTTGTTTGCTTGCTTGCTTGCTTGTTTGCTTGCTTGTTTTTGTTTTGGGGGTGTGTGTTATTGTTTTAGTTTGTTTCTTAAGGGGAAAAAATCCACCTTGCTGGCAGGTGGTGCTGCTGCTGTGAAGTTCAGCATCAGCCCAATGAGTTGGCCCTAGCAGTGCAGGGACAGTAAGCTTGCCAGGGGTAGGTGACACCTTGTGCCCTGTGCGCTGCACATTTTGCCAGCCACCCCAAGGCTGTGCAGGGGTCAGCCGGGGACCTTTGTGACTTGCACATTCACTTGCCCTCCATGCTCCTTATGGGGAGAGTCACCCTGCAAGGGGCAGCAGCTGCTGAGCTGCCGCTTGGGAGCAATCTCATTAAGAATAATTAACACTGCTATAGCGCTTCATCTGTCTAAACTGCCTAATTGCTGTGCAGCTGCTCAGGGTGTCAGCAAGAC
The DNA here is from genome assembly GCF_000708025.1 of Charadrius vociferus. Classification (NCBI taxonomy): domain Eukaryota; kingdom Metazoa; phylum Chordata; class Aves; order Charadriiformes; family Charadriidae; genus Charadrius; species Charadrius vociferus. The sequence goes on along the minus strand of NW_009648876.1, from coordinate 10,300,298 downwards.
AGAAAAGCCCCAGTAGGTCACAACCAGTGTGCCCAGGGGTGTTGCCAGGCCCACCTTTGTGCATATGCCCCTGTTTTCAGAGACTGCCAGCAGCTGCTCGGGAAGCTTCCTGCTTCAGTACAGGAAACCCACACCTCCTGCAAGGCCTCTTCCCTTAACCTGCCAGTTAGATTTCTACCAGCTGCCAGAGGGGCTAGCAGGGTTTGAGAAGCTAACACAGCTCCTTGGTGCGTCTCGGAAGCAAAGGTAGCTCGTAGTGATCCAGTCCAGGGTCGAGCTGGGGAATCCAAGTTGAACACAGGCTGCTAAACTTGTGGGTAAGTCATGGTGACAGAGGGCAGCACCAAAGAGCAGAGAGCTTAGATTAGGGCAGCTAACCAGGTGCAGCTTCACTGAAGGCTTTCCTCCTTTTCATCTTGCTGATACTTGCTTCTTTCTTACAACCCTGACAGAGCTGGAGACACTGTTCCCTTGTCTTCATTGTTCAGAGACTTTTAATCGATACTGAACTCATTGATAAAGATTCCTGCCACAGGGCGATGAATTCAGAAGCAGCAGCAAGGGGACACTATGGTAAGCACACATGCACACATGCAGTTGCACCGTCTGCTGCTGCAGCTGGGCTTTGCAGTGTGGCAGTGCTCTGGCTCAGCCCACACACACGCAACGCAAATGTGAGGACACGGATGGGTTCCTCCGTGTGACAGCGGTGAAGGGGAGGAAAGCTGGCTAAAGCGCCAAAATCTCTCTAGAAATATGTGCCATCTCTATGGAGAGCGCAACACAAATTAGAGACTGTGAATTTCATAAGGTACATGTGCAGTAAATGCTATTTATGATGCATGATTTGTAAAGTATTACAACAGTTGAGAAAATATTATGTCTAGCAAGAAAGCTGTTTAAGAAGCTGTTTAGAAGGGATGCACTAATTAGAGAATATTAAAGGCTTGTATTACCAAGAAGCCTACTGAGGAAGGATTGTTCTTGCTGCGTTTGGTTTTTGTGTCCAAGAGACCAGGCAAAGAAGCTCAGAGAAGGGCTGGTAGGTCATCACAGTGACCTGAGCTACCCACAGAGGTTGATTGTGAAAAGTAAGGAGGGAGAAGCACGTTGCCAAGTCAGTCTGGCAACTTCTCCCAGCCAGGTAGCACCTCTGGGAAACTTCCATGCACCATCCAGGAGAAGTGCGTGGGATCTGTTTCTTGCCAAGTTGCAGAGGTCATTTTGGAGACCGGAAGCCTCAAGAGCTGTAGCTTGAGGAGAAATGTCCTACAGCCTTTCTGTTTAATGTCTTTCTGGCTAGGGGCACAAAGGGGAGAAGTAGTCACAGCCCATCAGTTTGCAGATCCCAGCGGGTGCTAGAAGCACCAGGCAATGAGCCATGCTTCAGGTCAAAGTGGGTGCTCTGGTTTTGGGTACTGATGCTGTTTGTACAGAATCCCAAAGCTGTGCCCTTCTGCCACCTGACTTCTGTAAGGTGATGAGACTTAACAGCACTAAATAACTAGACAAATACAGGGAGAGGAATTGGGGAAATAAAGATCAAAGCTTGCCCCTCCCCCCCACTCTTTACTGAAAGAAGCTCAAAATTGGCAGCTGACTGCAAAAAATAAAATAACATTGCAGGATTAATTTCCTTGCAATCCATCAGTGAGCTGGTGTCGATGGCATTGATAAACTGTTAATTACAAAATCAATAGCTATGAATTTTTACAGCTGTCAGAGCACTGAGGCAGAGAGAAGCTGCCTGACCATGTCCCTGAGGGTCAGCTGGCCTAGAAGTCAGGCTTCATGTCAGGAGCCCTTCTCCAGCACTGCTGGCGTGGGGTACAGGGCAGGTGTAAGAATGGAGAAGGTTCACTGCCTCCTCATCCAACTCTTTTCTCACAGCTTCTGGCAGGAGCAGGAGCAGGGACCTCACAGGACCCATTAGTACAGAATTTGCTACACACCCCCTTGCTAGATCCAGACCTTGTTCACTCCAACTCAACACTAAAATGCATTGGGGAAAAAAAGGGGAAATAAGGTTTGACCAGGCTGGGATGTCCTTAACTGAACACGTGCTGTATGCTGACTTGGAAGGCTCTGTAATACACAGGTTGATCAATTTGCATTCTTGAGGAAAGAGGACCTAGGAATGCCTCAGAAGGGACTGCTGGCTCTGAAGGGTAACAAGTTAAGTCTACAACACCCCTACTCTGTCAGAAAATGGGTGATCGTATTGTTGGGACTTGCCTGCTGCTCTGGGCATTAAGAATTCATTTCTCAGCTCTCTAAAAACACTCTTATTAAAGTCAGAGTTTGCTTGAGTTATCTTTGCCAGTCCCAGCAGGTGTGTCCTTGGTGCATGACACTGAGGACTCAGAGATCAGCCGCAGCTCTGGCTAGGTCAGCCTACTGTCCGCTTGTCCTCCAGTGAAGAGTGAGTGAGCTCCCACTTCTGCTTTAATTTGTTTTAATTCCTAGAAGCAAACGGCCAACGTACACAGGGCTGCATGGAAGAAAGTCCCTAAAGCTGGGTCGCATAAGCATTTACACTCAGCAGGGATAGGGGAAATTCAGGAATTTATCTATATGGGCGGCAAGGCAGAAAGCAGGTCTGGGCAGCACAGGTGCTAATCCAAGTGCTCAGCTTTAAACCTTGCCCCTGACCCAAGGGAGCTGAGGCCCGGCCCAGAGGTACTCTGCATGCCTACGGTTTTAGGAATCAGCCGTTTGCATGCAAGCACATACATGCAGGCTCTGCAAGTTTCCTCCATGCCAAAAATTACACTAAGAAAAATAACTTACATTAAAAGAATGTCAAGGTAACATTAGAAAAATACACTTGCCCCATTCTAGCTTCCTTAGGTATGTGTTGTGAGGGGCTTTAACTACATGAAAAATGAGATCTCGTGCTTGACTTTCATGTTTCAATATGAGTATCAAAGCGGGATTTTTTGTGGATTATGCTCCTACATAGCTGCACTTCTAGCAGTACTAGGAGAAACCAGTGAAGTGAGAATGGCTTTTCCTGTCCAGCTGAGAACATGCTGTGGCCTGCCTGCGCCTCCTGACCGTAACCTTGGTTTCTTCACTCCACAGCACTGGAAGCAAAACCCCAAAGCAGCTGATGAGTGTTGGTTGTTTTGCTCTGTCTTTGCTCAGTGTTTCTCCACTCCTGATACAGACTGTCCCATAGGGCTTATCCTGGGCTTAGTCCTGACAGCACAGTGAGCAACATCAGCAGAGAGTGCTTCTGTTGCACCATGAGGAACTTGATAGCACCAAGGCTCATATCCTGCAGAGTCTCTGCTCATAGCATGGGCCTGATAAATGTCCCAGTGTGGTACTTACCCTGTCACCCTGTCACAACCACTACCTTAGCACTTCAGCCTCTCTGAGGAGCCCTTCTCCCTGTTTCATCCTGTGACCTTCCTGGTAGACAGGAGGCAGGTTCTTTAACAAGAGTTGATTACATCGCCACAAGCTACCGTCCCACAATTGAGAGAGGCCAGCCTTGGCCATCTGCCCATCCTGGTTCAGTGGCAAAGTGAAGGCAGCAATTAGAGCTAAAAAAGCAATATATGAGAAATTGAAAAAGGGAACTAGATAGCAATTCATATGAATCAGAAGTTATGAAGTGTAGAAAATCGATAAGGGAAGTGAAGGACATCGGAGGAAAATCCATGGCTGGAAGGGCTAAGGACAATAAAGAAGTTTTATACATATTTAAGAAATAGAAGAAAAATGACCAGTTTTAGGGGGGTTCTTTTCACCTGGAGATGATTAAACTATTAATAGCAGTGTAGAGGAGACAGAAGTCCTCAGTGAGTACTTCTGTCCTGTTTAGAAAAAAGAAGCATTATGTACCTGAGTTATATGAAGATGATGACTTCTTAGTCTGTTGTTTATGTAAGAAGATGTTAGACATCTGTTAGGGACAAACTTTACAGAAATCAGCACAGATGGATAACTTGGCTTTAAGGGTTCTAAAATTGCTGGCTGAGGCCCATCTAGGGCAGATTAATGATTAACGACTCGGTATTTTTGAGAAATTCAAGATGACTGGAAAAGTTCTCATGATGGAAATATTTTCCTGGGTCTTATCTGATAGTTTCCATGCTAGCCTGATGTGAACCAGGATATAATAAAGGGGGAAAAAAAAGAAGTAGTGATGTTGAATTAAGACTTACAAGATGGTATTACAACTACTGCCAGTCAACACAATACTTTGGAATAGAGGTCTTGTCAAACAAACCTGATTTCATTCTCTGATGAGATTACAAGTTTGGTTGATAAAGTTAACTGTGTAGATATAATAGACTTAGGCTTTTATAAGGCACTTGGCTTAGCACCACAGGACATTCTCATTAAAAAATTAGCACTATGCAATATCAATAAAGCACACTTTCAATTGATTAGTAACTGGCTAGATGACAGATCTCAAAGTAGCTATCAGTGGTGAATCATGCCTGAAGGAGGAGTTTTCTAGTGGAAATCCACAGGGATCAGTAAAAAAACAGATGCTACTCAACATTTTTATTAATGAGCTGTAAGTAATTTTTCTTTTTTTTTTCCTCTTAAATTGCTGCTACTAAGAAGTATGGATGGCAAAGAGGAACAGAATGTTGTAAAATAGTGAGGATAGGGCAGCCTCACAGCATTCTGAACCCCTTGCCTACACTTCAAGTAATATATCTACAGCTAAGGAATGCAACTATGGAACAGGAGAACTTATCGTGTCAAGCTGTGAGGTGTAAAAAGACCTGGGGTTATAGGGCACAGCTCAGCCAAAACCGGTATCTGGAGGCTGAACTGGAGGCAAACTGACGTTAAAGATATGGTGCTGCCTTTTTGGTTTTTTTTTTAAACTGAGAGAACAATTAATTATTACAGTCAGATACCATGAAAGATGTAGATTCCCCCTCTTTTAATCCATTCAGGTTCACACCAGGTGTCTTTCTGGAAGGCAGCTTTAGCCAAACACAGATATTGGACTCACTGCTGGGCTGCAAGGGCGAATTCTGTGACCTGCACAATGCAGTTCAGCAAGAGCTGATGTGAGACAATGAGGCTCAAGGGATGTAGAGGGAGCCCTCGTCACACAGTAGCTTTAGCAGTTTCCCTTTCGGAAGGTACTCCTGAGAAAATACGTATGTGGCTTTTGTGCAACATCAGTGCAGCACGCGCCTGCTGGACTCAGTGCTGCATCCCTCCCCAGACTGCGATGGAAGGCACTGGGCTGCGGGCCTTGGCCTTCCTCATCCTCTTCTCAAGAAGAAACAGAACAGGCAGTATCAGGCTTCTGGCAGCATGTCTCACCCTCTACCATCCAGATCCACACTGTCACCCAGTTAAAGTGGGATTCAGTGTTGGTGGTCACTGAACATCTCCAGGATAGGACCAGGCAGCCCCAACCCCACAGCTTTTTGTGGGATTTGAAACTGGGACGAGGGTTTCCCTGTTTGCTGTAACTGACCAACACTACTGAGGTGGATACAGGCATGGCACACATCCCCTTTCCTGAACTCACCGCAGTGGAGTCAGCTTGTTAGTGGAGAAGGGATCCCCAGCCTTTCTTTTACCACCAGAAACCAGCAGCCAGCCCATCCCTGCCTGGTTCCACTCCCTAATACAGGGCAAGAGCACAGTTGGGGCTCTAACAACAGCAAGCTTTGTTTCTCCCTGCTCTCCAGCTTAGATCCTGCTCTATGGACAGAGAGGAGCTTTGAGGATGTTGCGTGACGCAGGCAGAGCACAGTCTCAGGCAGTACGCTCCAGTTTCCTCCCAGGCCAGGTAACAGCGTGGGCTTTGAATCCCTGACTATGAGGCTGGCTGGGCCAGGGCTGTACCTGAATTGGCGAGGGCCAGAGCTTTGAGAGTGACAAACTCCTCTTTTTCCACCTTGAGCTTCTTGTAGCGGCGCACCAGTTGTAAGATGGCCAGGTAGAGCTCCAGCAACCCCGTCAGACGAGAGTGCTCTTCATCCATGATGTAGTCCTCAGCATAGACAAGCTTGTCCTCATACGGCAGGGAGCGGTAGACAATGCCCAGGATGAGGATTTCCATCCAGGCACTCTGCAGGAGGCTCATCTGGTCCCCAAGGGAGAGGTTGGAGAACCCTGACAGGGCAAAAGACAAGCAGGGTCAAATGGGCGTGCAGCAAAGCCTCTAGGAGCCTTGGGCCCTTGGTTTTCCCGTGATTCACCCCAAGCACTCTCCCTCATTGGCCTGCTGCCTTTTTTTTTTTTTTTTTTAAAAAAAGCTGACTAAACTGACCCTGTGTCTATGACAATCAGTATACACGGACCTTACCCTTCTCTTTGCTCCCATGCCCACCCACAGCCTCCAACAGGAGTCCTGATGCTCTGACGGCATTTATGGCAACCCAAGGTTAATGATAACCTCTTTTCAATAACTGCTTCTTCTATAGCAGCTACTGTTTTGTACCACATCATCCCACTCGTTCCTCTGTAGTTTTGTACTGCAGCCTATTTAGTCTGCCCTAGCTGACCAAAAAGCAGATAAGAGGTCCAGATGGCAGAAAAGAGGGCTTCTGATGAGCTAGGAGGGAATGGTACAGGCCTGAATTACAAGCACATGACAATCTCATTTTGGCCAACATGAGAAAAGGTCCTGCCACAACAGAGCACTGAAACGTATTCAAAAGCTGAATAAATTTGTGAACTGAATCTTCTTTCTATTCCTCATCACTCCCTGAGATCCACACGATCAGCTTTCTGCACATCACAGCCAACAACCCTACCCAGTGTGAAAAACACATTTATAATGCCATACAAGTACCTAAATCACAGCCAAAGCCAGTAGCAACAGAACCAGCACCCAGCAGTGAACCAAGTCATTCTCCTCAAATACAGAAAGAGGAATCACCGTCTGGAGATAGGCCCTGACAGCCTCAGGGTCCACTTGAGAAAGTGGTGAGGCCAACACAGAGGCCCTGTCTGCCCTGGGAGGAAAAAAAAAAGGCATGGGAAAGAAAGCTGTGCCTGTTATGTCCTCTGTATCATGTATCCTTGAAGTCCAGACCATGAAAGATGCCAGGGCAGACGGGCGCTGTGCAACAGCCATTACAGACAGAGAAGCCAAGCACAGTGTGTTGGTCCCATCTGGGCAGCTCCTGCCCACCACTGACAGCCAGGCACTGTGCTTTTCGGCAGCTCCTTGCGTCTAAAGGTTCCCAGGGCTGTGAGAGAATGGGACAGCCAGGCACCCCTCAGCTGGGGGGAAAGTGCTCCTCCAGCTTCCCCTGCCAGTTTTCTCCCCAGATGCTTATTAAGCCTCAGGGCTCACCAAGAGGTCTGTGCCATCAGCCTCTGTCCAGGAGCCTCCCAGCCCCGCTGGCTGTGTGCTGGGCTCAGCGGGACTCCTTTATCCCACAGCCCTCTCTGGTCACAGTTCTTGGCCCCGCATCTGGGTCTAGGTAGACAGCCACCATGATGATCATTTGATTTCTCATGTTATCAAGTTGGCAATTAACAAAAGAGCTGATGATTGCTATATTGACTGACTGTGGGTTCTCTTTTTCTATCTGCACTATCTCAGCTGGGGAAAGGAAGGCAGAAGGGTGGGTTAGTGGTATTTATTTATCACTACGCCATGTTTTGTGTTTGTGTTGCCAGGGGAAGCAAAGGGTGATAATGGCCTGGCAGCCCTTGGACATCCAATTTCCCTTATCAGGCCACTGAATAGAAAAGAGGCCCCAGGCCACATTAATTAACAGATACCAATCAGCTGTCACGTGTTGTGTGTGCAAGGTCTGAGGGGAGCAGTGGGTGGGAGGGAAGAATCAATAAACCATTGGGGAGGAGTGCCAGAGGGAACAGCTAAAGAGGAGTCCAGGCTACTGGGGAGAAGAGCTGCAAATCCAGCGCCATGACTGTGAGATTGATTCCTGTACAGCATAGCCTGTGCTCCATGTAGCCCTGCACTGGGTGAATCCCACCCTTGCTCAGGCTGTGAGTACTTCAGGGGTGCCTCGTCCTTTGCCTCACCCTTCTGCCCTTTATCTCCTGCGGTCAGTACTGCGCTGCTCCTGAATGCCGCCCTCCTGACAGGAGTCTAAGTGTGGGCGGATGCAGGTCAAAGGCTGTCTCCCCAGGTCTCCTGCTTGCTGCACAGGGAACTGATGAGATTAACCCTGAGACAGGGGAAATGGTGCTGTGCTCAGCCACTGTCACAGTCTCTAGCACCTGCAGTCTCTCCTTTGGTCATCCCTCTCCTCGCTCTGACCATGGAGAACAGTCCAGCATTTAGGCTGCTGCCTTAAGTCCAGTTTCTGGGTCAGTCACGTGGCCTTTCTGCATCTTCATTCCCCATCTGGATTACAAAAGGGGTTATGCCATCACTTCACTGCGGTCTACCAATGAAATTTGTTAAAGATTGAGAAACAGTCATGTAGTGGAGTGAGAGGATTCAGGACTGACATGGCTCACAGTTTTCTGCTAGACAATAAAGTGGAAAAATTGACTTAACCCTAGCAGTAGCCCATACATCCAGCATCTCTGCTAATCGCTCTTTCCCAGAGGCAGTTATAGCAGGTGGGAATTGCACAGTAGAGACCACGCTTTACCGTGTGCCAAGGACAACAGAAGAGCCAGCTGCAATTGCCCTACCCAGCTGGGAAAGCCCCTTGCCAGAAGCACTCCCAGGTCGCACACGACTCCAGCTCCAGCAGGCGGGCATGAGGGACGGACTGCTGCAGGGCCAAGCTTGGACTTGAGACGTCTGACAGAATCAGGACCCTTTTCCTCCAGTGTTTACACATGTAGAATGCAAGGGCTGGAGGACTGTGCCTGTATCATTGCAGTCTGCACAGACAAGGGAAGATCATGTAACCTGGGCTCTCCCATGCTATAAAACCTGAGATCAGGAAAGCTAAATGCTAATTTCACCTGGACAAAATCACAGGCTTGCTATTATAGGTTTGTAACACTGGAGAACCTCTAGTTGTGAAATTCAACTGCCTTGCCATCTTACAGCTCCCAGGAATTGCTAGAATCCAGCCCTTTTGCATTCCTGAGCACAGCATCCAGAAAGCGCCCTTAGCGATCTGTTTCTTTCTGCTTTTCTCGGGTCTTATCCTGAAAGGTGCTGAATTCTCCGCTGCCCTCCCTAGACTCCCAAAAGAGAAGGCTCTGTCTCTAGCATGCATGTTTCCCTCCTTCCTAGGTGCAGGTTGAGAAAAGCTGCTTTATTTGCAATAGCTGATGTGACATTCAGGTTTTTTATTTTTTTGTGATTTTTTTTTTTTTAATTTCAGTGGTTTGGCAGTGGGAGCTCCCAGAATTAAAAAAAAAAAGCGTCACATAATTTGTGGCAAGTGGAGTTCATAATCTGTTAATTTATTATCATTTCTGTCATCCTGGAGGGCCATTAGCAGAGGTAATAAAGGGAGATGTAATTATAGGATCTGAGGCCACTCCAGACACAGCTGCTGTCACTCCACTTGCCATATTTCATTCTGTGCTAGTACTATCGTCTTCCTAGTGAGAACAGCACAACAGCTACCCTGGGAGAGCCTTCGTCGTCAGCCCTTGAGAGAAGTCTTGTCTCCCTGCATCAAGGCACGCAGAAAAGGTAGATGTTGTTCAAAGACAATTAGCACAGAGGGAGGGAGAGCCGGGGAGGGGGGCCTCATACAGAACAGAACAACTCCACATTGGCTAAGCATGGCTTTTGAGCTAATAGCTAATAAGGCTATTGAGCTAATAACATTTGCTAAACACCACTAAAACATGCTTTCTTGTTATCATAGGAAAGTGTCTTTAAGCTTAACTGATTTTATGTGCTAACACTGTGGGGCAGAAGTTTGTGCCGATACCTAGGATCCTGAAGGGTTGGTATGACTTTAACGTCACACTGTTCTTTACTAATTCCAGTGTGAACACAAGGCAGGAATATATGACCTATGTTCCTTTCTCCATCTCTCCCTGTCCAAGAGTTCATGCACACAGGAAGCAATGTCCTGTTTTGCTCAAAATCCTTGGAAGGCGGAAATACGGGGCATGGATAATCTAGACACCTGGCAGCCTCCTGGCCCTGCCCTGCTCTGCCCCCTTGCTGCCTGACTCAGTATGTTTCATACTTGTTTCAGAACTATGGGGTATTTTGTTCCATTTTTATGAACTGTCTTTTATTATGTTTGCTTCTTGGTACTGCTCCCTTGTGTAACAATCCCTGAGCTCTCTCCTGTACACACAGTCCTGTTATAATCCTGCTGCTGGTCTGAACTGTGCCAGGCTGATGGCTGTTACCACATTGCAGGGCCTTTGATGGGAAAGAAAAATACACAGAGAAAATTGAGATGATGGCAGGCATGTCCTGCCTGTCAGAAAGGAGAGGAAGAACCCCTTTCAGAGTTCAGGAGTAATCTCTACTATACTCCTGCTCTGGGATAATATCACCACAGCAGGCTGGAAAACTCTGTAGGAACTCAGACCTGAGCATCCCACACTCAATCCACAACCACAAGCTAGGGAACGACAGCAGGGCATCCCGTGCGAGCAGAAGTAGCCAAGGTTAGAAGAACATACAACGGCACCTCGCTGGACAGCCGTAGCAGCTAATTGCATTGCATTAAAACCTTTCCTATTAACACCCCAAGTACTGGGTTAGTAGAGCAATCCAGGCTGAGTTCCCTAATCACCACTGTAAGCCCACTTGTGATGAATCAGCCCCAGATGGATTCCAGCACTAGCGAGGGGTGTAATCCCTGCAGATACTGCAGATCTCGTCTAAGAAGGGCACCACTGAGATTAACCTCTATTCAGAAACACCATCCTGAAAAAGTCTCTCCAGACTTTATAGTCCCACCACATCACAGTCCGTATTCCATATGGCCCAGGAGACTACTAACCCTTAAATCACGGGAGAAATACTCCCTCTGAAAAAAGAGAAGCTGCCACCAAAAAGCCAAAAGAGGAGCTACAAAGATAAACAAAATACATGGGAGAACTAAACAGTTTGGCCACTCATGCTAAGATGCCTCACCAAACAAGGAAGAACTTAATGCCAAGAAGAAAAGCAAGAGAACACAGACCCATAGGCAACGTGCAATATGGTTTAAATCCTGTGATCCTGTGGCTGAACCTCAGATACTCTCCTGACACAACAAAGGGGGACAGAGGGCAGGAGACAACTGTAGTGAGTGTCTGAATCAGTCTTTGGAAAGCAGCCACGTGAACCCCAAGGACAACCCCTAAATTCCCTGGGCAACCTTCTTCACACCCAAAACCAACCTATCTTTTTTTTTGGCAGGGGGCAGGGGGAAACTAGAAAGAAGAGGCATTTTCCCTTCCCAGTCCAAATCTTTGTCCCCAGGATGCCCTTGAGGGCCATGTCTGCTCCTTCCGCATGGGTCTATCCTACCTGCAGGTGTGAGACACTTGCTTTGTCACTCAATCGTACAGGCACTCATTGGATAGTCAGTGAGCTTTCCGAGGCCAGTCACATTGCCAATAAGTTGTCCTCATTATTTGTCAGCATAGAAGCCTGGAAATTCACTGACAATAGTGAGTACGTCCTCCACCCCAAAAGGACTTGTTCCGTGACAAAAGCTTTCCTGAGTCTGGGCAAGAATGCCCACTACAGACAGGGTGGGTACCTGCCTCATCATTAGCAGTAAAGTCCAGTCACTGCTGTAACATTTATTCATTTATAAACACAACAGATCTACGTCATGTTGATGCAGTTAAAAATCACTAAAGTCCACTGTACCATCCCAAGGGCTGTTTCCCAAGTGCTTTTGCTGTGCTACTCAACACTAGGTACAACTGAGAACTTTATCATATAATCTCAAAGCCTTCTGCATAATCCCAGGGTGCACACACATACAGGCATCAATTTATGCACCTACACCACAGGCTATATTGGAGTTTGTTTCCAGTGAAAGCCCACCACAAGCAGTTTTCTGTGACTAATTTCCACCCACCACTATATGTAAAAATCCTCTTTGAAGACAAAACTGGTAAGCACAGTGACAAGTAATAGCTCCCTTTGCTGTTCACGCTTACCCCCTTGTAATTCCCCCTGCTTACCTGGGATGTGCTTTGCCCAGCCAATGATCACCACCAGTTCCCTGTCTGCCAGGTCACAGAGGGTTGTCAGGGCTTTGATGTCACTCTCCGGCATGGTTGGATCAGGCATGGCATAAATCTTCTCTGGCTCAGCCACCAGCAAGTGGGAGACAATCTTAGTCACTGCACATTTAAAAGGAGAAGTTATTGTTAGATCCCTCATGACATAAGGTGTCATAAGAGCCCTTTCTAGAAGGACCTTCCTGGGATAAGACATGACTATAGAGCCCATAGGACCTCAGAAATGGTTTTGGTCACAACAGGAGAAGATTACACTGCATCTACACAAGCGTAGTGATCTGTCTATGCCAAACCAGCTCTGTACAGGGATGACAAAAGCAGGAACCTATTGTAAAGTTGTCAGCCATTGTCTCAGGTAGGTCCAACAAGGGGAGGAAGAGGCACGAATAATCAGTTGGTGGGATGTGGAAAAGTTTAGAGACCTATGAGTAGTATGGTAGAGAGAAATCAGCACGGGACCAGTTTTGTTAGCATAGCTTGGATACAGGAAAAGATCAGAATATAACTAAATGGATTTACATAATCTTCTAGGAAAGGTCTGGTATTTAACCCTAGGTACAATGAATACAGCACCTGGGCTGCGCCTAATCTACCTCTGCATGATGGTCCTAAGAAAAAAATCCTAGTGCTGGTGACCAATATGGGAATCAGAAATGACAACTGCTCCATAGTATGTTTTAGGAGACCAATATAAAGAAACTTAGTGGTTGCTCAGAGGACCACAATTTAAGACCAATACATACGTGGCTTTTTAGCTGGTGGAGGGATCTGTAGGCTCAGGTAAGTGCTACTCTCAGAATCCAGTCTCCTCTTGTATTTCTGACGGCCTCCACGGACTCGATCCAGACGAACACCTACAGGTAAAACAAGATAAATCCTCATGATTCCTTAGTGCCACAGGGAACCTTGACGTGCAGATGCTAAAATTTGCTAAGACATTCCCCGCACTCCAGGGAGCTTCTCTCTCCCAAACACTTGAGATCTCAGCTGAACCCAGCAATCCTAATAATACCAGCTATACTGCCTCCAGCTCTAACCATGCTGCTGTGAGCTTTACTTTTATTCAAAACATTAATGAATACAGAAATTAACCCATTCAAACTCTTGAATCACCATCAATCTGATGGGCAAATGAAAAGCTTCAGACCTCAATGCCCTCTAGATGATCTTGCTTTTAAAAAGAAAGACTTTAAATGTCAATCAAACCTGCAGTTATAAAAATAAGCTTTTAGATTGTTCTTAAAAATGAGAAGTTAAATGTTCTGTGACCTCTCACTGTCTATATTTGAAAAAAGTGACCTATAGCAAATAGATTATGAACTATGAATTCAACAAAGATGTTTCAGTCTTGATCAAGTAAGGCAACTATAATAAAAGTAGAACCCAAATAAACAGAAACAACCTCTACTACAGTACACAAAATAGCACACTGAAAACAGTTCCCAGTGACTGGGAAGCACCAGTGACTGTCACCATGCAAAAAACCATAGCAGCATCAATAGATGAGGAACAGCGGCTGGACTGCTGTATTGGTACAAAATGCATTGTTAAAAACAAAATGTGAAAAAAGACATAGATATTTGTCGAATTGTCAGTTATTTCTGGCCAGCCATATGGTCTCTGGTAATCAGTTCTTGTGAAATTGGGGTAACTCAGTCTTGCTGGGAGAAGCAGGTATTGCATAAATATCTTTCAAGGTAAATAAATGTAGGAGCATTCAAATACAATAAACATTTGAATTTACACTATACAAGTACTTTCTTAGAAACACACATGAGCTTATCCAGTCTGATCACAGGAACCAATTATGTGAGACACTTACTAATCACATGGAGCCATTAATATTTTGTAATTAATCTACTGCATAAACACAAACAACTAAAAGCAAACTCTCCAAATCAGTTTTGAAGTGATGCTTTTTGAACAACTTGTACACCTGAAAAAAAATTGCAGTCTGCTGACATTCTACCCTAGAAAGAGGCACACATCTGTCATTTACACTGTACATTTCAATACCACATTTGTTTACTATGCCATGGAAAAGAGAAAGCTTTTACTGTAATGCTCACACCAGCCCCGCTTGCACCACATGAATCTGGTACTTGCCGCAGCATCTAGTTCCTGATACTTCTCATGCCTGGAGCACCCAAACCAGCTTGACTGACAGACAGTACCAACAGCCCCCTGACACCAACCAGGCCAACAGCACTCAGTTATACAGTCTGACAGCAAAATCTCTCTGGCAGTAGCAACACCCACATGGAGGTCTAGGTGGCATTATGTGTAAGGCACAGTGTGTGGGAACAGAGGCTTATAGGCATGATGTTACTAATGCTACATAGCTGCTTACTTTTAAGAGTCCTGCTGCTCCCAGTGAGCAGGAGAAGCAGGAACGAGCAGGCCTGGAGCTCTCCAGAGCAAAAGAACTGCTGCTGCAAGTGGCTGCTATGGGAGGATGGCAGGCACTGACGATGCAAAGAAAGACATGAAGCCAAATAGGTGAACTCAGATCACACTGGTAATTTCCTTCCCCTGCCACATTTTCCATTTTCGACTCTGTATGGAGATTTCCCTGACATGCCTAAGCATAAGTACCACCTTTCTCCTCCATTACATGGTAGCGTTTCTGAAAATGTTGCCCATTGCCTCTTTTACCTCCATTTCCAGCAGCAGATAACCTGTGGGCAAGACTCCTTCCTGGGAGCCCCAACGTTCTCCAGAGAGTGATTTCAGAAAGGGGAACCAGGGAATCCCAAACCTGAGATTATCTAGGGAGATTCCTGAGGAACAGCACTAATAAAGTCCTGGATTAAGCAGGAAACTTTAATTTCCGTCCATGATTTCTTTCCCTCTATAAATGTGCCCTGGTTTCCAAAGAAAGAAGACCATGCTCTGCTGAATGAATGACACCTACCTATAAGCCAGGAGAGGAGGGAGAGATACAAATTTCAGGAAACCAAGTAAAAAGGGTCAGGAATACACTGTTCAAAGATTACGGAGGAATCCAGAACAGGTTGCAGGACTTCAGGCCTGAATCACAGCTACCCAGGACCCGGGCAGAAGAAGGGTCACAGGCGGGTTCATTCCCACACGCCAGTGGGCAGGATGTCATTGGTGCAGGGAGATGCCATCCACAGCCCAGGAGAAACCAACACACAGCCCTCCCGGATGCTTTCACTGTGCAGTTTAATAAGCAAGGCGGGGGGGGAGGACTGGGAGGGGTAGGGAGGAAATGGCGGAAGGAGCTCGTTTCCTTCTCCCAAGGAGAAGCATGCCATACTCCAGTGCTTGGCAGAGGGATGGCTGCACAGGTTGCAGCAGTATTAGGGACCCTCAATCAGATTATAAGGACACAAAGGACTTAAGTGCATTAAAAAAAGATAAGAGAGACGCAGAGAGATTTACCCTACATGCCTCCTTCCCTCACTGAGCAGATAAAGGTCTGTTTGCCCAAGGACTTCGGCTTGTTAATTTTGAACAAGTGTTTGTCCTCCTCTTGTTCCCCATCCTGTGTGACACTCCTTGAGGCAAATGTTTTCAATCAGCATTTGCAAAGCCACTATTCTACCTTGTCATTGCTCCAGCCGCAGAGCTGGTGAATAGGGTGACCCTTTTGTGGCACATCCAGCGCCTGTTGCTGAGTGCAGCGACCTGCAGGTGCTACAGCAAACAAATGCATTTCAACCCCTGAGTCCCTGACTGTGACACTCCCGACATAAGCATCATGGCAAAATCCCTCCCCCAAAGATCTGACAGCCTAATGGGTCATATCGAGGTGGAGGGAAAGGGCATGGCCAAAAATCAGGACCTGGTACTGAGCTGTGGTATTCAGGTGGCTTGTTAATGCCCGCTGTTCTACTTTGATTTCCATGGTGGTTAATTTTAAGATAGGCAGGCTGCTTACAATGCAGCTCTGAGAGGGACATGCAAGGACATTAAAATGGAGTGGGGCAGCGCAGTGGGTGAGCTGAGAGAAGCAGCATGAAGGAAAACACTGAGGAGAGAAGAAACAAAGGAGGATGTAAAGTGAGATATGAATGGAAGTAAGAGAGTGTAAGGAGAAGGAAGACAAGAGAGAGGGCTGGAGCAAGGCTGAGTGGTACATACACGGTAATCCCAAGGGCAGATTTCACACCAAACATACAGCCACCTGAGCTTTAACTGCAAGGTGCAGCAGCCACTTATGAGATGTAGCTGGTCCATACTGAAGACTCTTACATAGGATTTGGTGCCACAGCCTGACAACAAGACAGCAGCAAGAGAAAGCAGTTGCCTTCCAGCTCCTGCACAAACCCATTTCTCATGTGGATCACAACTGGCCAGTTCCAAAGAGATAAGGCACTCATCCTACAAAATCATCACCACCATAGGCACTCCTGAACCCTCCTTCTTGACAGCATCAGCAAGGAGGGACTGCTAGAGCAGCGATGAAGGGAGGGCTTACATACACAATGTGCGATGCAACAGTACAGGGCAAAGTTTGGGAAGTACCACCCCTTGATAACTTACCTTTCTGGCAGCTGCTTCTTCACAAATGAAGGCTATCTGTCCTGGAAACATTCCCTCCCCTCGGTGTTGGAAGGAAGTGCTGCTGTTCATTGAATCTTATTACCTTTCGGGAGACTCTGCGTAAGAGTCCTGGCACCCCGTCTGACCTCGGTGTGGAGCTGACGCCAATGTCTGCCATAGGAATCGAGCCCCAGCTCACCGGCAGCACCTCTCAGCTCCCCAGCCTGCCTGAGCCCGCTCTCGCCTAGCAGGGAGGAGGGCAGGGCCAGGACTTGTGCAGGACTTTTCAGCTCAGCATCTTGCCTGGGAGAGGGATGTCAGTTTTCTAAGCGTCCTGTGGGTGCCACTCGTGTTCCAAGCGCTCTTGCAGAGAGGTCTGTGCCAGCACCAAGCCTCTGCAGTGGGAGAGCTGATCTGCTGATCTGTTCAAGCTCCCTGCATTTCTCTGACATGCCCCTCGGAGAGACGTCTGCCTGACAACTTTGGGATCAGATGTCCCCTTGCTGACTTGATAACATCAGGCTTTGGGGTTTTTTTCTTAATGGAAGTAAAATAATTCCAGCTTTTTTTAAAAGCTGGACCCAGGCCGAGTCTGTCGGAAGTAAAAATAGCCGAGTATGCAGAGGCGACAGCACACACAGTCAGGTTTAGTTTCTCTTTTATTTTCTGGGTACTAAAAATACTCTTAAAAGCTCTGTGAAGCTAAGCCCTAGCCAATGGGAAATGCAGTCTAGGCCCAATATCAGCTGTCGTGTCAAATTACTAGCCTCACCTCACTTTCCATCGAGTCCTATCACATGCCCATGAATTGATAGGAACAGAAAGATCTATCTTGCCAAAAGAGCTAACGGAGGAGCCAAGCTACAGGGTTTGCACGGTACAATATGTGTCTAGACCGAGAAGGACACAACCAAAGGGAACACAGGGCAAGTGCTGGTCAGGGAGCAATGCCCATGGGGCTGCGTTTGCTGAGCTTCCCCAATACACCAGCCAGGTCCTGTGCCCACCCCCCACCTAATCCCTGAGCAGCAGTTTCTCCATCAGCGCAGCCTGCTTGCTCTCCCAGGGCCTGAGCTGGAGTGATGCTCTGCAGCTAACAGAGAAACCCCTATGCCCAGGAGCTGCAGTCTAAAGTACTTGGATTGGCACTGCCCAAGGAAGGTGGAAGGCATAGGCTAAGAGCAGAGAAGAAAGGAAGGGAGAAGGGTTGTGCCCAAGGTGTCTCCTACAGAATTTTGCTCTCCCTTTTTGCTCTGAACTTCAGGAGAGACAACAGGATGTAGCGATGCGCTGAGTGAGCCAGGAGGAGGCCTATCAAGGAAACAGAGAGCAGTAATGACCATTAAAGTTAGGCTTACCAAGGTGAGGAAAGAAACAGACTATATGGAAAGGCATTTCTGTCTAACAAGAGTGGAGAGGCTGCAACCTGACTAGGCTCTCTTTTGTTACTCTGAAATTCCAGCATGGGAACAGGAAAAGACCCCTTTGTACTGTTAGGCTCCACTGCTGCAAAAAGAGGCCAGGTCCTGGAAAATCTCCTGATAGATGACTGGTGCAATTAGCCACCTTGTTTGAAACACAGGAAAGCAACTTGAGGGTCGCAGGTCAGCATGGCCAGAAAAAACCCAGAGATTAGCATGGTGCAGGTCAGCAAGCTTGGGAGCGACACTTGCAATGGGAGGGTAAGGAACTAGCTTGGGGAGGGGGGCAGTGGAGTTGAAAAATCCATCTCCTGTGTTACAAGGGCATACAGAGAGATTAGATCAGTTCAAGCAGGATGCTGCAGCCTGCTCCACCTTTGATGTTTTCAGGGATATGTTAGTTGGGCAGGAAAGCTCCTTTGCTGTCTGCCTGGCTAGAGAGTCCTTGGACTCAGAGGAACAGGTTAGCCCTGTGATGCCTGATGGTACCTGGTACCAGGGGCTGCCACAAGCCTTGGAGCAGTGACACAAGGTGTCCTTGCTCCTCACACACAGAAATACAAGCAACGTGTCCCAGGTGGTTGGTCCAAAGCATACAGGATCTGGTGTAACCCACACAGCTTGCAAACCAACCCTTGTACTCTGCTAATGCCAGCTGCATGGCTGCCAGCTCTGCAGAGGTGTCTCTGCAGCATTAGCCATTGTTGTCTCTCAAACGTACAGCTTCCTTCCTGTGCTGAGCCCCTCTCACCTCACCCCCCAATCACCCTGGAAAGTCGGGAATTAACAAGGGCTTCAAGGGCAGATGGGAATAAAAATACCTCAGTACCTTGTTCAGCTCCCTGTAATAACCCCTGTACCCACACACTCAGCCTGTGTTCATGGTTCACGCAATTGTTCTCCTTTGATTTCTTCCCTTCCCAACCCTCTAAACAGCCTGAAGCAGGACAGCAGATCTATTGGCTATGTCACCCATGGCTGCAATGCCTGCACAGCAGCAGGCTGAGGGGCACTGTGTGAAAGGAACAGATGCAGGCATGTGCCTGCCAGGAAAAGACTAAGGATGCCTTTCACAAGAGGACCTAAAAGATGACAAAGCCTCAGCCCTACTGATTTTTCAAGAGGCAGTGCTCAGAGCTAAATCCTCAAAGGGGTGTTTGCTACCTAGAGGAACCTGCAGCCCTGGGTGTGATTTAACTCACCTTACTTTAGACTTTGCCAGCTCCCTTCTGTGCATCTGGGCTCCCTTGACAGGCAACAGAGAAAAGCAGACAACTCCACACTCATGTCACCGGCCAGACACTTACCTGAGGAGGAGTGATGACAGATAATTCTCTCCATTGACTACCAAGGGTACCCCTGCAGGGTCAAACCAATGCTTTCTCTAACCCAGTTTTCTGTCTCAGTCTATTTAGGTACAGCGTATAAGCCTTTTGGAACAGGTAGAGGAGCATAAGCATGGTCCAAGAACTGAATTTTTAGATACGTGACACAATGGAGAGGCCCCCATCACTGCAGGGAGAGAGGCCTGCTTCTGATGGAGATCCACAGAGGTGAGGGAGTTCGATCCATGAACACAGCGTGCTGCTGCTTGGCCTAGCCTCTTAAAGCAACTCTGCTTGGGCCTTGCAGCCTTGAAGTCTCTCCTGAGGCCTTCACCTCAGCAGTGGCTTTTCCAACACTAAGAACTAGTGTCCACTTATTATTTAATACTTAAATTAGGAAAGCTGTGCCAGGGAATTCTGAGTAAAGACCCTCTCAGGATACCCTGTAGCCCAAGGGCTGGCACACACTTCAAAAGGGAGTCATGGGAAGGGATTGAGAATCTCAGCAGAGCTGAGTCACTGGTGAACGTAGGTCACCAGAGGCTGTGAAAATGATGATGCACATGCCTTGAGTTACTGTAGAGCAGTGGGACATACATTCGGTCACACCCCACTCTTGCTCACTTCAGAGGATCTTACTACCCTTGTTGTAAGAACTGCCTAAAAGCTTGTAGCACAATGGTTGGGGGCTAAACATCCCTGGATGGTTGTAGCTCTTATCATCT
Organism: Charadrius vociferus; assembly: GCF_000708025.1. Classification (NCBI taxonomy): domain Eukaryota; kingdom Metazoa; phylum Chordata; class Aves; order Charadriiformes; family Charadriidae; genus Charadrius; species Charadrius vociferus. The sequence continues at coordinate 10,280,219 of NW_009648876.1, read as the reverse complement.
TCCTCTTTTCTGTACATGTTATAAAAGCACTAAGCACAATTTCAGGTGACAGAATGCATAAAGTGTTTATCATAAACCTGTGTAGAGGTGATGCCTCTGAATCCACACAAATGTACATCGACGGAGCCTGGATTTCATGCTTGATAGAATGGATATTTAGTTAGGTATGGCAAGAACCTAGGCAGATTAATAATTCAAAATGAATGGGAGGAACCAAACTAAACAGATTCATAATCCATTGGATACAGCAGAAGGCGTGGGGTGGGTCCTGGACACACCAGTCTTACGGCCAGAAAACAGATCCCAAGTGCCATCAGCCCAATGCAGTTTGTGGACAGCCTATCCACTGGAAGCCTTCTCTTGGAGAATTACCATCGCTGTGCCAAAGGCAGCACATGCTCTGTGTCACGCCATCACCCAGCCCAGCTCCAGCCACATCACAAATGCTCAATTCATGCCTTGGAAAATAGTTGGGTGTGGATGATATAGACATCAAGATGCCACTCGCTCACCTGGAGATCCTGCGTGGACAGGGAGTTGCCTGTTGTTTTTTAAAAACTTCATTTTAGAAAAAGAAAATTAATTTTTCATTCTCTTTTTTCATTTGAATGCCTCCAATAGTGATATATCTGGCACCGGCTGGAGGCAGAATACTCTATAAATACAAAGCCATTAAATTGCATGCAGCAGCAACCTGATCGGGGCTGCCTTTTAATTTCCTGACATGAGCTGGCCACTAACCCAATTACCCAGAATCCCCGGAGGAGCCCTCATCCTTCCTGGGAAGCACAAAGCAAGAACCCGAGCATATTGCAGGGACGTCAGCTGAGCTTTCACTGAAATCAAATATCTTTTTGAGAACACATGGTCTGGAAGCAGGGATTGGGGGTAGGAGGGAGAGGGGAGAGGCTGCTGGAAACACTTTGGTCCATTGAGAGATTCTTTCACTTGAAAACAGAAATGAAACACCCTCCATTTGGTTATGTTGCTGAAAAGGAGCTCTGCTGTTGATTCAGTTGTCTGGAATTTAGTGAAGGATGAAGGCAAAGTTACTAAGTGGAAGCAGTTTGCGATTGCCAGTGCTTGGAATCCCGTGTTTAGATACTAGATGCACCCAATTTATAACATCACAGAGCCAGGCCTGCCCAGGATGACAGATTTGTTTCCTTGGGAAACATTTATGACATCAGCCACTGACTGCAGCTGTTAAGGAAAAAAGCAGAGTTAGGAGTAAACACTCCTGTGTGGAAAGTTCCACTGGCTACAGAGTTTCCTAATCAGCCAGGGTCTTGAACAGGAGGAGCACGGATTTAAGAGACATCCACTTCTGAAACCTGGGGATTAGAGAACCATCTCTGAAGTGGGGACCGCCTCTTACATTCAGAGAGATGCAGGCACTTAAGCAGCACAAGGGTTATCAATCAGGTTGTTGCAAGTTTCTGGGGGGCGGGGTATTCCCAAAGACACCAGGGACAGGAGGGAAAGGGGAACAATTAAGAGGAAGATGAGCTGAATGAACTTGTGGCTCTCCTCTGTTCACTTCTCATTCGTATTTCACTACCTGGCCCTGCGGTGTCAGTATCCACACATTCCAGCAATTGCTACATTAGAAATTAGATTAGACAGATAGGAGTCCAAGAGCTTGTAGGATTTGTAACAAAGAATTTGGGTGCCCTGTTGAATTTTAATGTTCTCTAGCATTTCTCATGGAAATGCATTAGGATCAAAGAAGCAAAGTCTGGGAAAAGAATGGTTGTACCTGGGATTACTACACCATGGCAGATACACGTCTGGGAAGAAACAGTCATGTAGAGCCAGGAGGGTAGGTCAGATGACAAGTTGCCTTCAAAGACATTCAGAGTGGGGCAAAGCACCTCGTACAGGGCAGGTTTCCTACCCCGGGAATCCCCACACCTGATTTTATCACAAGAAATGCATGTAGATCTGGGGGGCTCCAGAAATATCTTCTACTTTCTGAAATACGGTATACCTGGTCTACCACTGGACACATCCCCAAGGCCTTTTCAGTCTTTGCCCTCTTTCTTGGAAGCCAGCCAGTGATATCTGCAAGAAACTGGGCAGAAGCCACTCACGCATCTCAGAAAGTTACTTTTAGGCCTCAGTCATGAGCAGGACTCCAAGGAGACAAGTCTTAGCACTGGCAGGGAGAAGACAACCAATCTTCAGCAACATAACACACATTATCAAGAAAGAAAACAAGACTCAAAGGCTGGTGGAATAATGGATGACAAATCAATGCCTGGATGAGATTTTTTAGGCAGTTATTTTCTTTGCTGTTTGGTTTGTCACTGTCTGATGTGACACATGATTGCTTACACATGCATTTCATGAAAGCATTGGTGACCCAGCTTTGCTTCCTTTTCAGAATTGTTTATGCTCAATCTGGGTCTGTGCAGATGTGCCAGCACAGAACAGGGAACAGAACAGGGAACAACACTTTAACAACAGCTTTAGAAACAAGACAAGTGGGAATCATAGAATGGTTTAGGTTGGAAGGGACCTCAAAGATCATCTAGTTCCATCCTCCCTGCCATGGGCAGGGACACTTCCCACTAGACTGGGTTGCTCAAAGCCCCATTCAACCTGGCCTTGAACACTTCCAGGGAGGGGGCCTCACAACTTCCCTGGGCAATTTGTTGCAGTGCCTCACCACCTTCATAGTGAAAAATTTCTTCCAGATATCCATTCTAAATCTCCCCTCTGCCAGTTTGAAGCCATAACTCCTCGTCTTATCACTACATGCCCTTGTAAAAAGTCCCTCTCCAGCTTTCTTGTAGGCGCCCTTCAGATACTGGAAAGGTCCTATAAGGTCTTCCCGGAGTCTTCTCTTCTCTAGGCTTAACAACCCCAACTCTCTCAGCCTGTCCTCATAGGAGAGGTGCTCCAACCCTCTGGTCATCTTTGTGGCCCTCTTCTGGACCCGATCCAACAGGTCCGTGTCCTTCTTATGTCGAGGGCCCCAGAGCTGGACGCAATATTCCAGGTGGGATCTCACAAGAGCAGAGTAAAGGGGCAGAATCAGCTCCCTCGACCTGCTGGCCATGCTCCTTTTGATGCAGCCCAGGACACGGTTGGCCTTCTGGGCAGCGAGCGCACATTGCTGGGTCACGTTGAGCTTCTCATCAACCAACATTCCCAAGTCCTTCTCCTCACAGAATCACAGAATTTTCAGAGTTGGAAGGGGCTTCTAGAGATCATCTAGTCCCACTCCCCTGCTAAAGCAGGATTGCCTAGAGCACATTACTCAGGACTGCACCCAGGCGGGTTTTGAAAATCTCCAGAGAAGGAGACTCCACAACCTCCCTGGGCAGCCTGTTCCAGTGCTCTGTCACCCTAACTGCAAAAAAAGTTTTTCCGTGTGTTGGAACGAAACTTCCTATGTTCCAACTTGCACCCATTGCCCCTCGTCCTGTCACTGGGAACCACCGAGAAGAGTGTGGCTCCATCCTCCTTCAACCCACCCTTTAGATATTTGTAAGTAGTAATAAGGTCTCCCCTCAGCCTTCTCTTCTCCAGGCTAAAGAGTCCCAGCTCTCTCAGCCTTTCCTCGTAAGGGAGATGCTCCAATCCCTCAATCATCTTGGTTGCCCTTCGTTGGACTCTCCCCAGCAGTTCCCTGTCCCTCTTGAACTGTGGAGCCCAAAACTGGACACAGAGAGCAGCCCTGAGCCCCCCTCCTCAGGGCTGCTCTCAATCCATTCTCTGCCCAGCCTGTACTTGTGCATGGGATTGCCCTGGCCCAGGTGCAGAACCTTGCACTTGGCCTTGTTGAACTTCATGAGGTTGGCATGGGCTCACCTCTCAAGCCTGACGAGGACCCTCTGGATGGCATCCCTTTCCTGCAGTGTGTTGACTGCTCCACACAGCTTGAAAAAACTCTGCAGGGCTTCCATAACAGTAAAGGACCAAATGCCCAGACAACAGCCAGTCTGCTCCGTTTGGTATGGTACGGTTTGGTATGTCCAGTGTTGCCTCTCCTCCACTTGCCTGTCTGTCATTTCCACCCAAAGACGCATTCTGTAATGAGAAGCCTTGAAGTCCCATCGTATGTTCCTCTCATGTCCACCCCTCTTCCCATGATCTCAGAACATTTCCCTTTCACAAACTGACTGTACTGGGTTTATGTGGCAAGGTTTTGGTAGTGGGGGGCTGCAGGGGTTGCTTCTGTGAGAAGACACTGGCAGCTGCCCACATGTGAGACAAAGCCAGCTCCAGATGGCTCCAAAATGGACACACTGCTGGCCAAAGCTGACCCCATAAGAGATGCTGCTGGTGCCTCTGTGATACCATATTCATAAAAGGGTAAAAAATGGAGCAGTTTGTTCCTGAAGGACTGTACCCTATAGAAAGGACCCATGCTGTAGCAGTTCTTGAAGAACTGCAGTTTATGGAAAGGACTAACATTGGAGAAGTTCATGAAGGACTGTATCCCATGGGAGGGACCCCATGCTGGAGCAGGGGAACAGCATGAAGAGGAAAGAGCAGCAGAGATGAAGTGTTACGAACTGACCACAACCCCCAGTCCCTATCCACCTGCGCTGCTCGGGGTGGGAGGAGGAAGACATCATGAGTGAGTTGAGCCTGGAAAGAAGGAGAAGTGAGAGAAAGGTGGTTTTAGGTTTTTTGTTTGTTTGTGGGTTTTTTTGTTGGTTTTTGTTTTTATTCTAAAGGTTGTTGCTACTACTGTCATGCTGGAGCGAAAACTGCCACGGTGTCTCTGGCCTCGCTCTGGAATCCTCTCATGTCCACCCCTCTTCCCATGATCTCAGAACATTTCCCTTTCACAAACTGACTGTACTGGGTTTATGTGGCAAGGTTTTGGTAGTGGGGGGCTGCAGGGGTTGCTTCTGTGAGAAGACACTGGCAGCTGCCCACATGTGAGACAAAGCCAGCTCCAGATGGCTCCAAAATGGACACACTGCTGGCCAAAGCTGACCCCATAAGAGATGCTGCTGGTGCCTCTGTGATACCATATTCATAAAAGGGTAAAAAATGGAGCAGTTTGTTCCTGAAGGACTGTACCCTATAGAAAGGACCCATGCTGTAGCAGTTCTTGAAGAACTGCAGTTTATGGAAAGGACTAACATTGGAGAAGTTCATGAAGGACTGTATCCCATGGGAGGGACCCCATGCTGGAGCAGGGGAACAGCATGAAGAGGAAAGAGCAGCAGAGATGAAGTGTTACGAACTGACCACAACCCCCAGTCCCTATCCACCTGCGCTGCTCGGGGTGGGAGGAGGAAGACATCATGAGTGAGTTGAGCCTGGAAAGAAGGAGAAGTGAGAGAAAGGTGGTTTTAGGTTTTTTGTTTGTTTGTGGGTTTTTTTGTTGGTTTTTTTTTTTTTTAATTTCTCACTATCCTACTCTCTTATGAACTGGCAATAATTTAAATTAATTTTCCCCAGATCGAATTTTGCCTGTGACAGTAATTGCTGAGTGGTCTCCCCATCGTTATCTCGACCCACGAGCTTTTTCACCATAATTTCTTCCCCTGTCCTGCTGAGGAAGGGGACTGAGAGAGCAACTGGGTGGGCACCTTATGGCCAGCCAAGGTCAACCCACCACACTGACACACAGAGAAGGACTGACATCACTGTCCTTGTTATGGTGCCATTCTGCAAAGTGACATACAGGATTATGATTTCAGAGTTGTGGAGGGCAAGGCTGTGAGGTCATGTTTATCCAGCCAATGTCCGAAATCAAACCTGAGCCCACTTAGACAAGCCATGTGTCATCTGAAATTACATCTACCTCTTGAAGACAAACAAATTGCTGTAGACCAGAAAGGCCATGGGTGGCTAAAGCATGAATGGCAAGCGTATATTCTCCCCAAAACTGACAAGGTATATTGAGGTTTTAAAAGAGACCTGCCAAACAGCTGAAATTTCTCTATCCATCATTCTAGAGAGCTAGAGAGATCTAGATCTACTTTGTAGAGCCCAGAGTTAAAGAGCTACACCTTGGTCATTGTGGGCACAAGACAGACAGTGCTGGAAGCAAAGAGCAAATGGGGTGGCCAAAGACAGGGATGCTCAGTTCTGAAGAATGCCTATCCTCTGCGAGTTGCAGGGCATGCTTTCCTTCACTGGCCATCCCCACTGGCCAGGCACGTATGTAGATGTCATCTTCTCCATTTGGGGTCAGCAGTATCACAGGTTGCTCAGGTTTCCCTGATTTCTGCAGAGCAGGGGTGCATACACTTCTACTGGATGAAGCTGTGAAGATGCCCCATCTCCCACTGCCTGCAGGCTGGTGCTTCAGCAAGGCCAAGAGCAGCAGAGCGCAGGTTTTCTGGGGACAGTGCCTCTCCACAGGACCACTGGGACTGGAGTCCACTGGAATCCTGGACTCCAGATTCAGCAGCTTCCTATCTAAGCATGCTAGTGAGGAGCTAATTAATGCTCTCTGGGGGCACACTCCAGATGGAAGGGGAAAGTGAGAGACAGGCAGCCAGACAGGCCAACACTTCAGACATCTGAGCCAGTTGGGCTCCACGGGCAGAGCTTTCCGCCTGCCGCTTTCCCCAGCGAGTCTCGCCTGCCCTGCAGCGTCACACCAGGAGAACCTGAGACAGCAGAGCTCTGGTGTCCGTGAAGCTCCCTCGTTGCAATGCATTGATCGGAGCTCTCTTAAAGAAAGTGGCCTGGATATCTGAGATACCTATTGATTGCTCCATTGGCTCTCTTCCTGCCCTGATCCTCATTCACTCGGCACTGCCTGAATAACCTGCACTTCTGTGTTAGGGGCAGTCTCCCCAGATCTTAAAGGGCTACTTTCACAGATGTTTGCCTAACTGCAGCCCATGTAGGGAGGAGGGAAGATGCCTGGTGACCCTCATATGCACTCCCCAAGGGGAGGGCCTGAGTATTTCCTGCAGCATCAAGCTGAGCTTTTCAAGCATAAGGCAGAAACTTGAAGTCATGGTTACCTGTGTTTGTCATCTATGAATACTGGTGCCTTCTACCTGAAGAACAGGCTCATGCCACGTGCCCAGTGGGTAGGAGGTGGTATGTATGAAGACGATAACCAGGAAAATCTTTGCTCCCTTAATGAGAAGAAATCATGAAGCCCTTAATTAGGTACTAATGGAATATTGTGCTCCTCTTCTTCAGAGGAAGGACAGTTTCTTTACCCATAAATGTCCCCACTAAGTTACCAGCCCAGTGCCAAAGACATCAAGGAGAAACCTGTCAAGAGAAGAACTGGTTTCCAGATCTTGCCTTTAAACACAAGACCATTTTTCTCCAAACTCTAGTAATCAAGCAGGAGAAAGAGCCTGGCTGAGCAACCTTCTGCCATGGATGAACCCAAGGAAGAAGAGAGAGGTACACCAAGGCAAAGTAGGAAAGGGAACTACTGAAAGGAAAAAAAATCATAGCTCAAGTATCAAGACACATCTTGTCCTAATGAGTGCTTGGAGACTGCAGAATAGGCTCTCTGGGGAAACCAAGAAATCACGGATTTTAAAAACAGTTAATAAGGTCTCCCCTCAGCCTTCTCTTCTCCAGGCTAAAGAGTCCCAGCTCTCTCAGCCTTTCCTCGTAAGGGAGATGCTCCAATCCCTCAATCATCTTGGTTGCCCTTCGTTGGACTCTCCCCAGCAGTTCCCTGTCCCTCTTGAACTGTGGAGCCCAAAACTGGACACAGAGAGCAGCCCTGAGCCCCCCTCCTCAGGGCTGCTCTCAATCCATTCTCTGCCCAGCCTGTACTTGTGCATGGGATTGCCCTGGCCCAGGTGCAGAACCTTGCACTTGGCCTTGTTGAACTTCATGAGGTTGGCATGGGCTCACCTCTCAAGCCTGACGAGGACCCTCTGGATGGCATCCCTTTCCTGCAGTGTGTTGACTGCTCCACACAGCTTGAAAAAACTCTGCAGGGCTTCCATAACAGTAAAGGACCAAATGCCCAGACAACAGCCAGTCTGCTCCGTTTGGTATGGTACGGTTTGGTATGTCCAGTGTTGCCTCTCCTCCACTTGCCTGTCTGTCATTTCCACCCAAAGACGCATTCTGTAATGAGAAGCCTTGAAGTCCCATCGTATGTCCCTCTCATGTCCACCCCTCTTCCCATGATCTCAGAACATTTCCCTTTCACAAACTGACTGTACTGGGTTTATGTGGCAAGGTTTTGGTAGTGGGGGGCTGCAGGGGTTGCTTCTGTGAGAAGACACTGGCAGCTGCCCACATGTGAGACAAAGCCAGCTCCAGATGGCTCCAAAATGGACACACTGCTGGCCAAAGCTGACCCCATAAGAGATGCTGCTGGTGCCTCTGTGATACCATATTCATAAAAGGGTAAAAAATGGAGCAGTTTGTTCCTGAAGGACTGTACCCTATAGAAAGGACCCATGCTGTAGCAGTTCTTGAAGAACTGCAGTTTATGGAAAGGACTAACATTGGAGAAGTTCATGAAGGACTGTATCCCATGGGAGGGACCCCATGCTGGAGCAGGGGAACAGCATGAAGAGGAAAGAGCAGCAGAGATGAAGTGTTACGAACTGACCACAACCCCCAGTCCCTATCCACCTGCGCTGCTCGGGGTGGGAGGAGGAAGACATCATGAGTGAGTTGAGCCTGGAAAGAAGGAGAAGTGAGAGAAAGGTGGTTTTAGGTTTTTTGTTTGTTTGTGGGTTTTTTTGTTGGTTTTTTTTTTTTTTAATTTCTCACTATCCTACTCTCTTATGAACTGGCAATAATTTAAATTAATTTTCCCCAGATCGAATTTTGCCTGTGACAGTAATTGCTGAGTGGTCTCCCCATCGTTATCTCGACCCACGAGCTTTTTCACCATATTTTCTTCCCCTGTCCTGCTGAGGAAGGGGACTGAGAGAGCAACTGGGTGGGCACCTTATGGCCAGCCAAGGTCAACCCACCACACTGACACACAGAGAAGGACTGACATCACTGTCCTTGTTATGGTGCCATTCTGCAAAGTGACATACAGGATTATGATTTCAGAGTTGTGGAGGGCAAGGCTGTGAGGTCATGTTTATCCAGCCAATGTCCGAAATCAAACCTGAGCCCACTTAGACAAGCCATGTGTCATCTGAAATTACATCTACCTCTTGAAGACAAACAAATTGCTGTAGACCAGAAAGGCCATGGGTGGCTAAAGCATGAATGGCAAGCGTATATTCTCCCCAAAACTGACAAGGTATATTGAGGTTTTAAAAGAGACCTGCCAAACAGCTGAAATTTCTCTATCCATCATTCTAGAGAGCTAGAGAGATCTAGATCTACTTTGTAGAGCCCAGAGTTAAAGAGCTACACCTTGGTCATTGTGGGCACAAGACAGACAGTGCTGGAAGCAAAGAGCAAATGGGGTGGCCAAAGACAGGGATGCTCAGTTCTGAAGAATGCCTATCCTCTGCGAGTTGCAGGGCATGCTTTCCTTCACTGGCCATCCCCACTGGCCAGGCACGTATGTAGATGTCATCTTCTCCATTTGGGGTCAGCAGTATCACAGGTTGCTCAGGTTTCCCTGATTTCTGCAGAGCAGGGGTGCATACACTTCTACTGGATGAAGCTGTGAAGATGCCCCATCTCCCACTGCCTGCAGGCTGGTGCTTCAGCAAGGCCAAGAGCAGCAGAGCGCAGGTTTTCTGGGGACAGTGCCTCTCCACAGGACCACTGGGACTGGAGTCCACTGGAATCCTGGACTCCAGATTCAGCAGCTTCCTATCTAAGCATGCTAGTGAGGAGCTAATTAATGCTCTCTGGGGGCACACTCCAGATGGAAGGGGAAAGTGAGAGACAGGCAGCCAGACAGGCCAACACTTCAGACATCTGAGCCAGTTGGGCTCCACGGGCAGAGCTTTCCGCCTGCCGCTTTCCCCAGCGAGTCTCGCCTGCCCTGCAGCGTCACACCAGGAGAACCTGAGACAGCAGAGCTCTGGTGTCCGTGAAGCTCCCTCGTTGCAATGCATTGATCGGAGCTCTCTTAAAGAAAGTGGCCTGGATATCTGAGATACCTATTGATTGCTCCATTGGCTCTCTTCCTGCCCTGATCCTCATTCACTCGGCACTGCCTGAATAACCTGCACTTCTGTGTTAGGGGCAGTCTCCCCAGATCTTAAAGGGCTACTTTCACAGATGTTTGCCTAACTGCAGCCCATGTAGGGAGGAGGGAAGATGCCTGGTGACCCTCATATGCACTCCCCAAGGGGAGGGCCTGAGTATTTCCTGCAGCATCAAGCTGAGCTTTTCAAGCATAAGGCAGAAACTTGAAGTCATGGTTACCTGTGTTTGTCATCTATGAATACTGGTGCCTTCTACCTGAAGAACAGGCTCATGCCACGTGCCCAGTGGGTAGGAGGTGGTATGTATGAAGACGATAACCAGGAAAATCTTTGCTCCCTTAATGAGAAGAAATCATGAAGCCCTTAATTAGGTACTAATGGAATATTGTGCTCCTCTTCTTCAGAGGAAGGACAGTTTCTTTACCCATAAATGTCCCCACTAAGTTACCAGCCCAATGCCAAAGACATCAAGGAGAAACCTGTCAAGAGAAGAACTGGTTTCCAGATCTTGCCTTTAAACACAAGACCATTTTTCTCCAAACTCTAGAAATCAAGCAGGAGAAAGAGCCTGGCTGAGCAACCTTCTGCCATGGATGAACCCAAGGAAGAAGAGAGAGGTACACCAAGGCAAAGTAGGAAAGGGAACTACTGAAAGGAAAAAAAATCATAGCTCAAGTATCAAGACACATCTTGTCCTAATGAGTGCTTGGAGACTGCAGAATAGGCTCTCTGGGGAAACCAAGAAATCACGGATTTTAAAAACAGTTAAACTACTAAAAATGTACAGCTGGGAACACTCCTGCCCTGGCAGAGAAAAGGGATGGATGAGCTAATAGGATGACAGATCAGAGATGGAAAAGACCAATGAACCTTTTCTAATCCAAAATCCCTTGTCAATTCTGCATTTTTTGAGCAAGTCAAACAATTATGGATTTATTCTTTCCAGAAACTCCTGGCTCTGTGGAGACCAAAGACTGTAAAACCATTTTTCTCCCTTTTTGGATTTTGCTCTTAAAGATGTGTATTGATTGAATTCTGTATACTAATACATGTGCTTCCACCAGGCTTCACATAAAGTTAACTAATCAGTCCTCACAATCCTTTTGCAAAGTAAAGCAGTATGACCCTTATTTCTCACCTTGGGAAACTGAGCAAAAGGAACAGAAAAAAAGATGCCTGTCTAACCTCACTTGACCACAAATAGGACACAAGAGTCCTGTTTGCAGATTGCTAGTGTAGTCTCTTCTGCTCCTCTTGATATTCTCATGTGTTCTTGCATCCTATTACTATCAATAAATCTTTATACTGTATATTCCACAGCTCTAAATATTATGGGCAGGATCACAGATACACTGACATCAATAGCAAACCACCATTCCCCAGTGGCTTTAATGATTCCAAATCAATCCCTATATGAATAACTAAATATACTTCAGCACAAAAGCAGCCTTAGAGTCAAATTTCAGTTTGCCATGAGTAGTATCCCATGGGGTTCAGGAGTTCAGGCACAGCACTGTGTGAGCAAACCTACATTGCTCTCTAGACCAACTCTGGTATGAAAGGAGTTAACTGTTTTCACACAACTTGGAGGCTAAGCCACAAAACTCTTCACAGGATCCTGCTCTGGACTGTGTTGAACTCCCAGAATTGGAAGCAGAGGATGCCCCAGCCACACAGTCAGACACACCAGTGCCGGGTCCTGCGACTCTCCTCCTGCAGCTGCCAGCTCTGAGGAGCTCAACTGCTTGGATGCAGGGCAGCACAGCACAGGCAGCCAGCAAACCTGGACCCATGCTGCTGCTCTGCAGAATGACTGGAGACACATCAGGCTTTTAAAGTTGTTTTATGGGATTCATATAAGCAGGCTGGAGTGCATTACCAATCTGCACTCCCACTAAAGCCAGTGTCACTAGTGTGGATTGGCATGTGGGTAAGGGGATATTTCCCCTCTCCAAACTACCACATGCAGAGAAGCAGGTCTCCAGTGGTCCCTCTCTAACTCCAAAAGCAGATGTCTTCCTCCCAGCAGTGGATCAAGATCCTCCCAGTCTAGCACCCCTACACCTAGGTCAGGGAGGGCCACACTACACAAGTCTGCATCTCCTCCCCTTGGTAACTGGTGTGCTCTGGCAGGAAGATATTTAACCACAGAAACTACGCATCCATCAAAGAACAGGACAGGGTTTAACATCTAATCTACATTCTTGACAACACTGGCTGCCGTCAACTTGCCTCTCAAGAAATGAGAAAGCCCTAGTGCGAAGCCATACACACTCAAGTGATGCTGTACAATTCATGACCAGCTGCTATGATGGTATGACCTGGAAGCAGGCTGCATGCTGGCATCTTGGCTCCAGCATACAGGACTTGCACAGACCACAGCCAGCAGCTGTTCCTTGTGGTTAAACTTAGGGAACCATGCCCTGCCAGGTACAGCAATGCAGAGGGTTACATGCAACGCTTCTCCTTCCTTCCCCCTCTTCGCCTCATTGCCTCTCCCAAAGGGACCCAAGGGAAACAAAGCTTTAAAGTCAATCTATAAGAATGTGTTTAATTGCCACTGAATTCCCTGTGGTTCACCTTGAATGGACAAGGATTGGGGAGGGGGAGAGGGGGAGGAAAAGCAGCACAAGAGAGAAGCTAAACAGAGAACTCTGAACAGATCAATAGGCTGAGCACAACGTAGGTTGAGCATGCAGGGCAAGGGACCCACAGCTCCCAGACAAACCTGTGCTACCCACCATCTTCAGAAAGTCTCCTGAGTGGTAATATGGGCAGACCTTCATTGCACACAGTGCTTTGCATTAACTCCATCCTTCCCTTACAGAGCCCAGCCAACCCAGTCACGATCACACAAGAACCTCTCCTCCCCAAAAATGCAAAATGACCTGGGGAGCAAGAACAGCAATGCCCTCCAGCCTGGGGTTCCTTTGGGAAAGGAAACAGTCTGACACAGCCAGTTTCCAGTTACATGTTGAATTTGCAAGTGTGAGAAGTAATATCCTAGCATGAGAGTGCTGATGAGTACCACTCTCCTTTCTGGACTGTCCTCTTAGTCACTGCCCATCCTGACTCTTTTACAAAGCCTGTAAAAAGATACCTTCTGAAAGCCAGAGAGGACAAGCACGTAGTTAGCCTAGGAGATCCTGCGAGGCCTGGAGTCCCAGGTGCTGTTGGGACAGAGAACAATTCTCCATCTGACTCTGTCTTACCTTCTTTTAGCATCCCCACTTTGAGGCATTTCATGAAGCGACAGGCCTGACAGGACTTGCGCCTCCGTTTCGTGATCTCACATTCATTGGTGGCCGGGCAGCTGTATTCAATATTCCCTGCAATCAAACACAGAGATGGTCACCCAGGAACCACATTCTCCCCCCTGATTCAGAGACAGGCTGTAGTGCCCAGATATTCCCACCACCATCAGTCTGTATATGCTGCACGTTTGCTCACTCATTTGCACACACACATACTCTGAGACTACAGCCTCAGATGACTGGTTTTTAGAGAGCCCAGCACTGCTTATTAGAACACATTTCAGAAAAAAAGCAATACTGCACGAAGTATTGGGAGAAACCTATCCATCCAAGGGGCTGACTGCAATGCTGGGCTTTCAGGCACAATGTGTCCTCCAGGCACGTCATCATCCTTTGTGTTGCACTGCTTCTAACCTGGCCTTTTCCCTGAAGTCCAGGGCTGCGAGTGGGAGCAGTTCAGACATTAGTAGCATTCCCTTTGCTGTCAGTCTTGCTCCATGTCTGTGGGATGGATGTCACCTGTCCTTTCTTGCCTTGCTTGGGGGACCAGGAAGCTCAGAGATGGCATTTCCTCCTTTGCTTCCTCCTGCCAGCTGGCATACTACAGGTAGCAGGGAAGCAGTAGGTCTGGATTGAGAAAGATGGATACAATATCCTTTAAAATGAACACAGGCTCTCTATGCAAATCTTTCCAGTTTTACTTCATTAGTCCTTGTGCACCTGTCTCTCATCCCACTGCACAGAGCATCAGCATTTCTTTCCTCATTCCCTTTCATTTATGATCACCTCACAACGCTGCCTCCAAGACAAAACAGGGAAAGAAGCATCCCAAATTTATTTCTGGTCACATTGTATTTTATCACAAGCAAAGAATGTAACTGAAACATGGATGCAAGGGTCTGATATGAGGGTGCAAGTGGAATTATGCTGAATCACAGTGTAATGCAACAATTATTTAGTCCTAGAAGATAACAAACAGAAACGGCTGTCTCCACCCTACCATTCACTTTGGAGGTAATGTTTCTGAAGAGGGTGATTCAATGTTTGCTGTGGAGTAGGCCTGGAAATCTAAGCTTGACAGCGATGCATTGACAAGGACAATACATTTAAGGCAGTCTAGCTACTGGGTAAATCAGGCAGCTCCAAAAAGGATTTCTAAGCTCAGTTCAGAAGAATAGAAAAGTTGGTTTGGTGGTTTAGAGCAAG
>NW_009648876.1:10255384-10265670 GCF_000708025.1 Charadrius vociferus | reverse complement strand
CGTATAGACTTTGTATACCATCAGATTAGAAGCAGAGCTTACAATTTAGTAGCACTGGGACAGGGCTTTATTTTTGTTCCTACTCCTGTAATGGATTTCTATGTTCTTGTGCAAGACCTTTCCTTCCTTTAAATAAAGACCAACTATCTGATACATACCAATCTCTGGGGTGGTGATTAGGCCTTGGGGCTAACTAAGCAGTTGGAAAGCCCATTGGGAATCTGAGTGGAAAGACAGCACAGATTCAAAAGGAAGAAAGCACCATTTGATTTATCTCACTAGGCTTGGCCCATGCTGGGTGAAACCCCAGGAGCACACAACCCCCAAAGCCTAAAGGTAATCTGACTGCTAGTTATAAACCTTCTACCTCTTACCTCTTTTTTTGTCACAAGACTTGCAACTTGACCCTAAGGTCCAGCCCAGCCACCCCATTCCTCACCATTGCTCATCTGCCCACAAAATGCAGTTTGTCTGCAGGAGCAGAGTGTGCTGCACAAGTTGCTTCAATTCAGACTGTATTTTGTCATTGTGCAGCACCTGAATTTCAATAGCCAGCAATGTATCAAGGTCCTCAGAGAGCTGGAAATTGAGATTCAGGCTTGATCTCAAGGTAATAAACAAACTCCTGCTCTAGACAGAGCTCCAGCACATTACAGACCCATGAGTACGGAAGCCCTGACCTCATGATCACATACTTGCTGTGCCCCACACAGGAAGGAACAGAGCAGGAACAAACCTGGGATAAAACTCAAACACAGTCTCACTTTGGAAGGTTTTGCCTTAGTTTCAACACCCACTTTTCTCACCAAAGCCAGGACCAGAGTTCTGCAGAGATGTAAGATTTCATTTTTTGTGGTCCCAGACCAAAAATTTGCCCCCCTAACACAGACACTACACCAAGGGCACTGAGCCTTCATAGAAGCAGGAGGCAGTGACAGTCCTCATCTGGCAGCTCAAGGTCCCTCTACACTGTGTCAAGCAGATCCCCCAGCTTCTCCATGCCTCTGGCCCATGAGCCCTTTGACAAGCAAAGCACTGGAAATGGTCTACAAAATGTATATCACAACTAAAGGTGACAGTGTCAGTGTAGGTACTGGTCACCATATACACACTGTATGTACAACTTGAATAAGCAGTTCTCAAAGGAACTTCTGTTCTGGGATCATGACAGCTAAAGGACTGAGACAGAGCAGGGTGGGCACTGGGCGAGCTTCCCCTTCTGGAAATCAAAGCAGTGACCATCATGTAGTGCAGCAGCCATGTGGTTTGCTAGTAAGCACAGGTGAAAAAATTCAACCAGCGCTGGTGGGACATCCCATTCAGCATGCTTATTGCCTTCCCATTGAACACAGGCTCCTGTGCCCCTTCACAAGCTGTACCCAGTCTAAAGGAAGAAAGCAGCAGCAGCTGTGTCTTACAGCCCCCTCTACAGGTGCAAATGCCAGAGGTGAGGCCCTCTTTACCCTCTTCACACAAGACAACGCTGCAAAAGTAAATGGAGTTTTATATCAGGCCCCAAAACACGCTCTGTGCTGCATGCCCCCCCCCCCCGAGCTACAACTGGGGGCAATACCTGCCATTATGGCAGGAAACAGGGACATCATCAGGGAAGGCACATTCAGCATTACCCAAGCAGAACTCGTCCAAGAAAAACTATCGCCTCCAAAACTTTAACAAAGTTCTCTGACTTCCTTTTTTGTGTGTGTCTCAATTTCTTTTATGGGTCCTGGGGCTGGCTGCCAGCACAGTGAGCTGCTCACAGCTCCCCGTAATTTCTGTAAGTGCCCTGTGATAAAGTGATGAGATTAACTCATCGAAATTCCAGCGGCCTCCCATCGGCTGGCGGTCACACCACCAGCCCGGCTGCCGGCACAGAGGGCTCCGGAGAGAGCTTCCCCTTCACTGCAGCAGCTGGGGGTGCTGCAAAGCCCTGCAGAAGAGTGTCAGCACACAAGGGTACATATGGAAAGTCTGTACGCACATATAAAATTTGAGTCAAGACTCTCGGTGTCATGAACTGCAGATCATGTGACCCAGAAGGAAAGGGCAGAAAATGTGATAATCTGATAAACAAGGCCTTGCTTTGAACTTTGCTTATTAGAAGAGATTTCCTTGACTTAGACAATATTTACATTTGATCTGACAAAACTGCTAGGACCTCACCGATGCCATGGCACAAGATTTACCTAAAAAATGGCTTCAAAAAATCAGGTGGTGAGTGACCAGATAAGAGTTTGGATTTGTTCTGAGCCTTCATATGTGGCCTTGGAGGGCAAATCACTTCCTCTCTGTGTCCTAGTTTGCTCATCTGCAAAATGAAACAAGCACCAAACCTACCTTCTGGGGAAATCGTAAGTCTTGATTCATTAAGGTCTAACTGCACTTTAAAGCCTTTAGATGAGAGATGCTAAGAAACAGCCAAGGACTATTAAAGTGATAGATCATGTTTTTTATGCCAGAGAACTGCAAAATTACCCTATTTTCTGTAAAATTAGACCTTTGACTGTTAAACAGTTTGGAAGATAATTACCAGTGCACACATAATAGGAGCACCTGAAAATTGCACACCAGAGCTTGGTCATTCAAGAGACCCCATAGTCACCATACCTCTCTGGAAGGGGAGGGACCGGGAAGAGGAGAATGCCTCCCTTGGGGAGCGAAGTAAAGGCCCACCCAGCTCCTCCTTAAATTATGGACAGGACTTCTCAGCGGAGCTGAACTCAGAGTTAGGACAGCACTGAGAGCACAAGCTGCTCCCTGCTTACTGATCCTGCCTTCTATAAAGCCTTTCTACAAGAAAACTCAGGAAAGATTAGATAGAAGTAGCCAAGAGAGTCTTTAAAGCTAAAACTTTTTTAGCTTCTGTTTTCTGAAGAACCCCCCTCCCCCCATGTCACCTCTTTTTCTGGTTTCTCCTTCATTGCTTTTCACCATTCTTTCCTTCTTCTCTCCCTTCCTTGCATACTGTCCTGCTCTGCATTGCTGCACACAGATCTCTCATCTCTTTCTTTGTGTGATTCGAACAGAGAACCAGATGACTGCCTCTTTTCCTGAATGTCAGAGAAAAACTCAGATTCAGACATATCTGCTATTAAGTTCCAAAATCCCTTCATTCAAGTCATGTCTTTCACCCTAGTGATTTGACACAACATGCTGCAGTTGTGACCAACGGTGTGGTGACACTCTCTGCCAGTCCCCTGGGGCCAGAGGACTGAGAGCAGGAATTCCAAGGGAAATCCATCTCAGGCACCTCAGCTCATATATTTATTTCCTTTCATCCCATTTTTGTAACAGTTGTTACACTGCCACCATATTGGCTTTTTTTGTTGTTTGGTTGGGTTTGGGTTTTTTGGTGTTTTTTTGTTTATTTGTTTGTTTTAAAAGAACAGCTTGCAAAATACCATAGCTTCAGGAAGGTCCCATAAAGCAGGCAGTATAATGCCTCCACAATACAGCTATTCTGCATGACTGGGACAGTCTGCAGAGGAAAGCAACCTGACTTTTGAAAAAGCCACTAGCTCTGATGACACTTCCATTTCAGTACCCACAAGCTTTTGTCCTGAATCCTTTTTATCTCTGATTCTAAAGGTAAACAGATCATTTGGGTGTCTCAGTGAAAAGGGACCTGAAGACTGTAAAAAGGCCTTCGGTGGGTGCAGTGCCAGACCAGCAGTTCCTCTGACCTCAACAGGCATTAGTCTGACCTCCTGCACCAGGACGGGGAACACCGATAATATGCATGGAGTGGATTCTCTATTACCTTCTGCTTAAATTAGCACTTCTAACTGAGGCATCAGAGCCTGAATTCTGGTGTAAGGAAAGATACTTTGTGAAAATCAGAAGAAAATCTCTCCAATGATCTGCATGAGGTAAGAGGGGTTATTTTTTAAGCCAAAGTTTTCAAAGAAAGGGATTCAACTATTGGACATGTAAATCTGTATTTAGGCACTTGAATAAGTGACCTGAGTAAGTGACCTGATTTTCAGCAAGGCTGTCCTATGCTTCCAGTGACGTGTCCCTGATCTAGGTGCCTGAGTATATACAAGCATCAGTAGAGGCTCCTATTTTTGGAAAGAAAAAAAAGAAACAAAAACAAATCAATCAAAAAAAACCCCACACCCCACACCCTCCTTCCCCCCCAAATAAAATAAATCCCCACCCTAGTACATGTGTTTATCACTCACAGGAAAATGAGATTTTGGAAAAGCAGGTGAGATAAACCCTAGTGGTTGGATTAACCGAAATTTTACTTCATGCGGCTTATACAGTAAGGAAAACAGAAATTTGAGGACCAAGGATTTAGGACTTTTGATGAGAGAAAAGTCCTTTTGATGAGGACTTTATGAGAGAAAAAGGAGGTAGCTATAGGGGTAACACCAGCACTGTTGGCCTCCTCAGGGTGGCACACCTGGCTCCTGCTCCATGCAAGAGGCAAAACGAAAACACAAGAGTAATAGAGTTGAGTTGCATTGGAGATGGTTTCCTGAATCCAGCTGCTGGAGCTGTGAATAATAAGCAGCAGTCATGCACTAGATTCGGGGAGTACTTGACTTTCCCTGGTTATACTTCAGAAGTTTTTGGAAAGCTCAAAACACCTTGTGTTTTTTGGCTGTGAACTCCCACCTGAGAAGTAGTAGGCACGTATCTGAGAAGGACAAAAGGATAGGACAGTGCCTGGCTGCTGTGGCCACTACTGTAGGGACACAAAATCTCCTTTCTGCATCTCATTGGCCCTTTGCTGATCCTGTGGATGGTAATGCTCTTCTGCTTAGGAAAATAAGCAAACTCTCTCAACTGCTCCTCCCTTCCCAGGAGCCAATCTAACCACTGTAATGACAACCAAGAAGCCCTAGAAGACTACGGATTTTGTTACAAGCCTGTTATAAATCCCTACAAGTCTTCTGAGCTGTATAATCCACTTTTTAAGCCCCTTATTGGTAAGGGCATCCCAGCACAGCAGTTGTATTGCTACACTCACTGAGTTTGAAGCTTGTAAGATTCAAGCAGGGAATCCACACACGCAAGCACTTTGCCTGATACATAACCTGCCTATTAAGAAGATGATGGTAAATGTGTGTCTTCTCTCTAACTCCCCAATAACAAGATCTCCCCAGTATCACTCTCACAAGTCTTGCTGTATCACTTTATGGGTGTGAGTTCCAAGCACACAATGGGATGATTCACAAAGATCAGAGAGGGAAATCTTAATTCAGATTTATTTTGATGAGCTTTAAGCTTTTATTTTATATTAATGGGTCATTTTAGAAATAGCCCTAATTTTCACTATTTGAAGATGAAAAATAGATGAAGGGTAGTCAGAGTCATGAATATGTTGAATAATAAAGGACTCATATGGTTACACAGCACTGTTATTAGTTAATATTCAGAATAGGCAAAACTACCTACCAGTTGTAATGACTGATGAACAAAAGATAATGACAATATATATGATTGAGATATAATGCTCTATCTGCTGAGCAAACTATTAAAAGAAGGAATAGAGTAGATTTAGATTAAGAATTTGTACCCTGTAAGAAATCCAGCATTTGCCTTTGTCCTAAATTTGGATGTAAGTACTAGGTAGGTTTTCCGTGGAATAGAAATTCAAAAAGTTTTAATCCAGAAACATCCAAAACACATTATCTTTCACATAACAGACCTGTTCCATTATATTCAACTAATATGAAACTCTTGATTTCAAATCAGATCTCTCTTAAGCACCAATAGCAGCACACATCAACACGCCTGAAATTCAGATTCTCTCCTATCTTTGCTAGATTGCACCTTCCACAATATTCACAAAGTCAGGTGATGCCCATAGCACATGTTTTTATGGAGGACACTTGCATTATGGAGGTAAATGAACACTGCCACTAGAATATAATGGGGACCCAAAGCACAGTTCCCACAAAGCAATACAATGATAAAGCAAGAGGATTAAAATTTTGTCAGACAGCATAGCTGACCAAAATTGCTTCAAGTCAGTCCAGAATTTCTGGCTCTGCCTCAAAGTGTGGGAAGTCCAACCCTGGGGTTCAAAATAACATATTCAGAGAGAAAGGCCGGTAACCCAGTGGCATGTGTGCTGTCACCTCATCTCAGGTTTTCACCTTTCCATCTCAAGCATTGCCAGTGCCGCGAAGTGGAAATGACACACAGGTTTCCAGGCCTTGATCCTTCCCTTGGGCCATGTAACACAACATGAGAGAGGTCACAGGTGTGACCACCCCCATAACCTGTGGGAGGGGTTAAGAAGTGTTGTGTGATCCTAGCTTAGTTCAGCAAAACCAACCACTTCAATTTCACTTGAAGTAAATCAATGGTTTGGATTTTCCTGACTTCTTTTTTTCTCCTATCATCAAAGTTTTCATTGGGGAAATCTGACTTGGTAAAAATTATGCTTTTCTTTGGAAAAATACTACTGATGGAAAACTCCCACATAGCTACAGACCTCAGAGATAACCAGCCACGTCCATGCTGGCTTTCAGCCTATCTTTTCCCCATCACTTGAAAAGCAACAGCCTTCATGTTGTCCAGGACAGCCTGGCCTCCCCTGGCTAAGGGGAAAGTGAGTTGCAGAGCTATCAGGTTCAAAGACAGTCTGCAGCTTGGATGTCTGTTCTTCCCACTGCTGTAGCAGCAGCAGGGGTAACAGAAAGGCTGTTGCAAGATCTGCCTGCCTCAAGACATGCAGGTTTTACAGGAGTTAATGCAGCTAAAAAAACCCCAAAACAACAGGCAGACTGGGGTCATTTGTAGCAGGGGAGGGGGGTAGTTGGAGGGGGCACTTAGCATGAAGCTCTGCTTCATGATCAGTGGTATCCAGATAGGGCTGCAGTAGTCTAATCATCCAGAATAGATTTGGAACCATTTTATAGCAGCATGCACACTTATTACTTAATAAAGTTACCAAATGTAGGGGCACCAGATTAAGTACTCTCATAATAGTCATTAGTTTTTAATCTTTCAATACTCAAGCAGAGAGAAGTGAAGTGGCTGGTCCAAGACCACAAAAGCCTGATGATGAATTAACCTACTACGTCTCCTGAGCACTTGGGAAATCCTGGGGTCATAGCTCCATCTCTGTGATCAAACCATTGAGACTACGCCATTCCCAGATACCAGAATCATGGCAAGTCTTTTGATGCAAGCCGGGAATGCAATTGCGTGGCATGCACACCTGTACGCTTTCTGCAGACCCTATATTGATGTTAGGCAGACTGGATGGATATTTCCCCACTTCTTCAGTTAGATGCTTAACACATCTACTGAACATAATAGAGTTGCAGGCTGAACATCTTTTGGAAATGCTTTTGGCACTTGCCATCTCTTTTACGTGATCCTTAAACCCTTTTCCCCTGCATACCCAGGGCTGTGCTTGGATATCGCATGCGCTGTAGCAAAGCCCTGGCAAAAGTGCATTTTCTTGACTTAACCAAACTCTGCAGCTGTATTTGCTGCCCATTCCCCTGGGCTCAGCCTTCAGCTCCACAGCTGAAATTGCTCACCCTCGGGCACAGCACACTCGACTCTCCCACTCTTGGGAATAAAAGCATTTTGGTACCTCAGTCGCCAGCCCAAGCTGATGACAGGGTGAGAGAAATCTCCAGTTATTCCTTTCCCCCATCTGTTACATGTTAACAGGCAATCAATTAGGGAACCACAGGGAGAATATGGCTGTGTTGGGGAGAGGGGGTTGGAAAGAAGCGCTCTCCCTTCTTGGGATTAGGTCAGCTGACATATCACCCAGGCTGATACAGGCTCTAGTTACTGCAACCCTGCATCATTTTCTTTTGATTTTCTCTGAAAACTCTTCAAAAGTTCCTAGGTCTTTTTCTCCAGGTTAGGTATCTCTTCTGCTGTGCCACAGAGATGCTCCAGTATCGCTCCTGTGAGGCATTAGTTTTTCAGTTTCCTCTTATATAGGGAACCCTTGGGCTTTGCTTCAGAGTACTACCCTGTCCCTCCTTTAGCACCTGAATGTGCCGAAAAGAAACACTGGGAATGTGTCCAAGTGCTGGAGGAGGGACAGAGTCACTGCTGACAGTCAAAAGTCCAAGTAAAAGTTCACATTCAGTCATAGGAGATTCAGCAATGACAAATCACAGAAACCCTGCCAGGGAACAGGCCAATGCCCTAGAGATGGCCACGCTTTCTACATGGCATAATAAAGAGGAAGAGTCAGTTGGGCAATACAGAGTGATTATTTCCACAGCTGGATAACAGTAAGGAGAAGTATCTATAAACTAAGAAATTAAGCTAGAAATAATGAATTCTACAGACCTGGGCCAAACTGCACTCTGTACTGCTCTGTCAACTCCAGAGTTGAACCTAGAATCATAGAGTTATAGAATAGTTTGGGTTGGAAGGGACCTTTAAAGGTCATCGAGTCCAACCTCCCCTGCAATAAGCAGGGACATCTTCAACTAGATAAGGTTGCTCAGACCCCCATCCAGACTGACCTTGAAAGTTTCCAGTCTAAATCTAGTTTTCTAGTCTAAATCTTCCCTCTTTTAGTTTAAAGCCCCTTGTAGCAGGGGCAACAGGCCCTACTATAAAATTTATCTGCATCTTTCCTGTAGGCCCCCTTTTTAAGTACTGAAAGGCCGCAATAAGGTCTCCCCAGAGACATTCTCTTCTCCAGGCTGAACAACCCCAACTCTCTCAGCTTGTCCTCATAGGAAAGGTGTTCCATCCCTCCGATCATGTCTGTGGCCCTCCTCTGGACCCACTCCAACAGGTTCATGTCTTTCCTGTGCTGAGGGCTCCAGAGGTAGACACAGTACTCCAGGTGGGGTCTCACCAGAGCAGAGTAGAGGGGCGGAATCACCTCCCTGGACCTGCTGGCCATGCTTCTTTTGATGCAGCCCAGGATACGGTTGGCTTTCTAGACTGCAAGCGCACATTGTCGGCTCATGTCCAGCTTTTCCTCAACCAGTACCCTCAAGTCCTTCTAAGCAGGGCTACTCTCAATTGTTTCATCCCCCAGCCTGTACTTGTGCATGGCATTGCCCCGGCCCAGGTGCAAAACCTTGCACTTGGCCTTGTTGAACTGCATGAAGTTCACATGGGCCCACTTCTTGAGCCTGTCCAGGTCCCTCTGGATGGCATCCCATCCCTCAGGTGTGTCTACGACACCACTCAGCTTGGTGTCATCTGCAAATTTGCTGAGGGTGCACTCAATCCCACTGTCTATGTCATTGACATCGTCAATTGACAACATGTCATTGACATTGTCATTGACAACATCCCCAGTGACAGAGTGTATTCGGGTCTATTCAGTGAATAAAAATAAAATGAATGCTCTACCCACGTGTGCGTTTCTTTCATTTCACAGGAGACAAGGAAGTGTTGGTGTGGTGGATTGACTCCAGCCAACAGCCAAGTACACACAGAGCTGCTTGCTCACTGGACATTTGTCCCCACCATGGTTGGGTAAACTCAATACACTTATCACTGGAAGGTGAACGATCCTGTCCTTTTTCCAGTTAGAGAGTGTAAATAAAGTATGTGTATAAAGAGTGTGAATCAGGAGCGATGCATGCCTACAAAGAGGAAGGCAAGCAGAAAAGCCAGGAGGCCTGCATGGATGAACAAGGAGCTCCTGGACATGATCAAATGGAAAAAGGAGGCCTATAGGGAGTGGAAACAGGGGCGGGTAGCCTGGGATGAATACAGAGGAACCGTTTGAGCAGCCAGGGATCAGGTTAGACAAGCTAAAGCCCAGATAGAACTAAATCTGGCCAGGGACATTAAGACAAACAAAAAATCCTTCTTTAGGTACGTCAGCGAGAAAAGAAAGTCTAGGGAAAATGTGGGCCCTCTCCGGAAGGAAACACAAGAACTGGTTACCCGGGACAGAGACAGAGCTGAGGTACTCAATGATAAGTTTTCGCTGGCAAGGACTGCAGCCACACTGCCCATGACACAGAATGCAAAGGCAAGGATTGGGAAAATGAACTGCCCACTGTGGGTGAAGATCAAATGCGAGACCACCGGAGGAACCTGAAGGTGCACAAGTCCATGGGACCTGATGAGATACATCCGCGGGTCCTGAGGGAACTGGCAGATGAAGTCGCTAAGCCACTAGCCATCATATTTGAGAAGTTGTGGCGGTCTGGTGAGATTCCTGCCAACTGCAAAAGTGGAAACATAATCCCTATTTTCAAAAAGGGAAATAAAGAAGACCCAGGGAACTACAGGCCAGTCAGTGTCACCTCTGTGCCTGGCAAGATCATGGAGCAGATCCTCCTGGAAATTCTGCTAAGGCACATAGAAAACAAGGA
>NW_009648876.1:10210073-10254895 GCF_000708025.1 Charadrius vociferus | reverse complement strand
AGGACCTGGGTGTGCTGATTGATGAGAAGCTCAACATGAGCCAGCAATGTGCGATTGCAGCCCAGAAGGCCAACTGTATCCTAGGCTGCATCAGAAGAAGTGTGGCCAGCAGGTCGAGGGAGGTGATTCTGCCCCTCCACTCCACTCTTGTGAGACCCCACCAGGAGTACTACATCCAGCTCTGGAATTCCCAACATAAGAAGGCATGGACCTGCTGGAGCATGTCCAGAGGAGGGCCACGAGGATGATCCGAGGGCTGGAGCACCTCTCCTATGAGGAGAGGCTGAGAGAGCTCGGGCTGTTCAGCCTGGAGAAGAGAAGGCTCCGGCGAGATCTTATTGCGGCCTTCCAGTACCTAAAGGGGGCCTACAGGAGAGCTGGGGAAGGAGTTTTTACTAGGGCACGTAGTGATAGGACGAGGGGGAATGGCTTTAAACTGGAAGAGGGCAGGTTTAGATTAAACATTAGGAAGAAGTTTTTCACTTTAAGGGTGGTAAGACACTGGAACAGGTTGCCCCGAGAACTTATTGAGGCCCCATCCCTGGAGGTGTTCAAGGCCAGGCTGGATGTGGCTTTGGGCAACCTGGTCTAGTGGGAGGTGTCCCTGCCCATGGCAGGGGGGTTGGAACTCGATGATCTTCAAGGTCCTTTCCAACCTAAACCATTCTGTGATTCCATGATAGGGCCCTGCTTGTGTAAGTATGCCCAAGCATCCATGTATGTTGGAGCTTGCCTGGATGCACTTCTGGTTTTGGCTATACTGCGTGTGTACCTGTGTGCGTGCATATCTGCAGCATACTTTTGGCAGTCAGGACACAGCTCTACACCTCATATGTGAATTGTACATGCTGAAGCAATGCACTGAAATTCATCTACACATACACACACTGGTTTTCAAAATCACCTGAGGAATTTCTCAACCTTAGTAAGACTGACAAAAACTGGATCTCTCTATCTCCTTCAGTGCCTTAATTTTTTATCTTTAAAGAAAGCGCATCTTAAGAAAAAGGGTTGATGGAGCTGGAAAAGGAGGAACACAGGACTGACTCTCATCCAAGTGTCCTGTCCAGCCTTGTGGTGAGGTCTGTATGGCCTCAAATGGCCACAAGTTAAGAGAGTGAGAACCTTTCTACTCCTGTAACGCTGGAGCTTTCACCTCAAAGTGCAGACACCTCTAAAGCAATGCCATCTCTAGGCAGGGACCTCGACTCTTCAAATGGGCCTTAAAGCCACTTTTACAGTGCAAAGCATTCCTTTTTCAGGCCCCTGTCCACTAGCAGCCACATTATCAGGGCACCAGTGCCACTAGCAGAGGCAGAAAGATCCACCAGGTCAGATACCCAGATCTGGTAGCCAGCCAGGCTAGGAACCTGGCAAAGGTTCCTACACCACAAAGCCTAACTTCATGTCCAGGTTGGTTTGGAAGGACCAGAGCTGGGCAGGAGGAGAGATGAGGCATACAAAAGGATGGAGGGTTTGGTGCATTACATTCACCCTGTCTTGCTCCCTTTTATATGACATGGAAACACTGCAGTCTCAGCAATATCTGGGGCTGCCTCCCCTTTTTGTTATGGAGTTAATGTCTCAGTTTCCCTCCCTTCCCACCGTACCTTGAATAGTCCTCTTGAAGAAAGCTTTGCACGCCTCACAGGAAGCCACGCCGTAGTGGTACCCAGAAGCAATGTCCCCGCACACCAGGCACAGACGCTTGGGGATTGCATTGAGCATGTACTCGCACTTGGTGGGCGAGTCCTCCATGATGGCGCTGGCGCAGTCGTCGTAACGCTTACGGCAGGACCCACCACCAATCCCAGTGCCATTGAACATGGGTGGTGAGTCTAGGCCATTGGGGTGGCCACCCATGGCGATGCCGTAGCCACCGCTA
The DNA here is from genome assembly GCF_000708025.1 of Charadrius vociferus. Taxonomy (NCBI): domain Eukaryota; kingdom Metazoa; phylum Chordata; class Aves; order Charadriiformes; family Charadriidae; genus Charadrius; species Charadrius vociferus. The sequence goes on along the minus strand of NW_009648876.1, from coordinate 10,253,010 downwards.
GCGTCGGAGGAGCCGCTCGGGCTGTGGTGGCTGATGGCGTCGATGCCAGAAGATGGGCTGGAGGGCTCGGTCTTGATGAAGGACCCACAGCTGGAGGAGAGGTGCCGCTCCTCCGTGGCCATTCTGCCGAGCAGCCTGCAGGGAGAGAGCAAAGGCACTCAGCGGCCTCCTGGCCAAACCCAGCTCCAGGTTGGTCATAAGAGAGCCCTCTTTCTCCCACCTCAGTCCAACTCCAGTTGGCTTGGGCAGTTCAACCCCCCCCAGGTACTTCTTCAGGAATATCAGTACAACTCACTAAGAACAGCTTGCAAACTCCCCATAAACTCACACTAGAATAAAGCCAAGGCTATTCATGCAGATCACAATTTCAGGCTGTTCGCAGGCTACAGTGCTGGGAAGGGGCATCAGTGCTGATGAGACACAATCTATCCAGAGCACAATCTACCCAGGTGAAAAAGATGTTTGGTTAGTTCAGGATGCGCTGCCCTGGCTCTAAGAAAAAAGTTCACTAGCAGACCCTGCAGGAAGGATCTGCTCAGATTGGATTTTCATTTGTAATACAGAAGTCTGATTCATTTTCATGTTGGGTTCCCTCCCCCTTGTTTCACTATCATCACTGAAAGGGGAGCATAGAAACTGAAGGAAAATCATCTGATCAAAAGTTTCCTCCAGCTTAATCTTAAATCATAATCTTTCTTCTGTTTACTAGTATAAGGCTTTTGCATGGAGACGCTTGTCTCAAATTCCCACTTCTTAGACAGAGGGTTTTGCTTTTAAGTATATGGAAAGGACTGCCTCTTTACCAAATTTGCAAGTTCTTCTTATTTATTGTAGTCGCAGATAGTCTTACTCCTTATATAAATGTTCAGTCTCTTTTTTAGAACACTGCTAGTTTTTATGATATTTTACAGCAATGAGTTCCAGGGATTACTGGTGCAGTGTATGAACAAATAAAAAAATCCCACTTTTATTTGCCTATACTGTATTTGCAGCCTTTCAAGCTCCCTGAACATCCCCTGACTCTCCTTCTAAGGAAACATAGTTTTGCCATGTTCCCCTCATTCAGCTCTTCATTATCTATATAATTGTTCTTCACGCAAAGTTTTTGCAGATCTCTTATCTGCTTCATCATCCATCTCCGAACTTCCTCTAGTCTGGCTATTTCTGTTCAGTCCAGAACAGAGTTCAATGAGCCAGCTCCTCAGCAGCATGAAATTGGCACTGCTCCATCACTTCTCCAGCTGAAGGTCTGGACAGTAGTCAAGACAAAGGCACGCCATCAATTACCTACTGATGTTACCATATTTTCAATGTTATTTTCAGCCTATCTATTATATAACTCCTTACATTGTCTGCTTTTTTTTCTCTTTAAATTAAAATCTAAATTGTTACCATTTCTTCAACAGAGAATATCAGCAAGTTGCTTACTGCAATCCTCAGATCTTTTCCTGAGTTGCTACAGTTAATTTAGAATCCATTAGGATGTATGAAAAATCAAATTAATGCCTTCTGGTGTGCAATGTTTTGCAATAGTCAACAGTGTATTTAATCTACCACTGTGCTGTCCATGCACCCAGCTTTATTAGGATCCTCTGGAGTTCTTCAGCCTTCCTTGATAATTTGATGTCCTCTGCAGAGTCTCATTGTTCACCCACTTCCCAGATCATTAACACATGGATCAAACACCACAACACCGATCTTTGTGGGTGATTTGTGTTAACCTTTAGCATGCTGAAAATTGACTTCTCTTTCTTTTCTGGGTAGGGTATGTCTACCCTTTCTTTTCTGTCTAAGACACTTTTTAATTGATAATAGTGTTAACCTGAGAGGTTAAATTTTTCCTTCAGCAAGATAATTTGTCAAAGGCTTTTAAAAAAACCTAAATACATGCATTTTCCTGATGATATGTCCAAAGAATTCTGACTGACTGGAGGTGCTTGACTTTTCTTCTTGGAAGCTCTGCTGGTTTAAAGTTACCATACCATGGTCATGTGGGTAATTTCTATTTCTATTTCAGTTTCAGCCTATTTACCTGGTATTTGTGGCAACTCCTTCTGCCAAGAGGTCAAACCTGTCACTGGACAGGACAAAACATTCTGTGATACAGCAAGGCTGGAGTGCACATGTATATATATCCCATCTGTGTGTCTGTTGATATGAACGTATCTTTGATATGCAGCAACTTCACAGTCCTGCATCCTTATGATCTCATTTGACCCTAGTATCTCCTAATTCTCCCTTCTCTGTTTCATCCTCGATGTTTGACCTCATCTCCTATCTCTGGGATCGATCAGCCAAGTTTGTTATTTGGCAAGACTGTTGACCTTGAGAGTATGGGCAGGCATCTCACGTTCCTCGGCTGCTTTGCCTGGTGTTACTTGAGAGGAATCCAGAGTTTGGTCCCTCTCAGAGACAGCGTGATGAGTTGATGAATGCTCATGCCTTGTCCAGAGGGTCACACTGGACTACAGGCCATGGAGCAGTTACAGGAATAATTACTGCAGGTGCATTCATCTTTAATCCCACAGGGCACGTAGACAGATTGCAGATCTCCTGGTGTAATGCCAGCTGACTGTGTGGAGGAAGATGAAGCTTTGCTAGCTGAGACCAGATCTTAGCATCTCACAGCAAAGCTGAAGGCTGCTTTACACAGTCCAGATTCTGGAGTCGTTCCCTACCCGAGAAGTGTGTTTGTATTAAAAACCTGAAAATCATTGGGCACAATAACATGAGATTAGGGTCAAAATGAAAGGCAAAACCACCATAAAACACTGTTCTGCACTGAGGAACTCCACAGTAAAAGGAGTTGGAGTTGTAACGTTAAGGGCAGACAGAGGACAACACTATGAGAAAGGCATGATGAGGAGGTGAGCTGTACTGTCAGATTCAGTCAGCATAGTTCAAATCGCAGCTTCTGTCTCTTAAGAAGCCCCACATTCACAGAGGACCTAGAGAGGACCCACTGAGGTATTTCTCCCCACTGGGGTGGGGGATGGGGGGAGGGGGAGGGGTGGATCAGTCTCCTAGGACCAACTCAATTCTCAACTCATAACCCTCAATTAAGGAGCCTTCCTCCCCAAGGCAGGCAAACAGTGACTGATGCCAAATCAAGGATAGCAACAAACCCCCCACATCGTTACAGCTGAGGTTGCCCCTGTTCCATTCCAGGAGACGGTAATACATAGCAAGTTCTGGTTAGATGTGAATGCATGCTTTAGGGACAAAAGTCCTTAACACCAAGACAGATCAAAGATCATAGCCAAGGTGACTCCAGCCATTCCAGAGCTTGTGTTTTTCTTTTCTGGCACTTGGAACAACTTGCATACTTGATTATTGCTGGGCAGCACACACTGAGTTAAGCCTCACCAGCTCTGACTTTCTGCAAGTCTTATGGAGATCCCGTGGTGATTTTAAAACAGACTCAGAGTGTCCCCTGGCAATGAAATACAACATCTTGAACTTCAAGAAGAACAGCTAAATGTTTTTTGCAAAGAGTTCAAAGTGATGAACAGCCATTTTGCTCAGCTCTAGTTACCTTAATAGGAATGTAAAAGGAGAGAGACTTGATCCAACTCTCCTCCGTGCTGGCACAGGAAACTCCGTTACTATTTCTGTGTCCATGTAACAGGCTTAGAGGTTCTAAACATTTCGTTCTTTTCACCTTTCCTCATCATAGGTCATTCCGTCTAATCCCTTTAGCATCTTTGTGGCCCTTCTCTGGATTTGTTCCAACTTGCCTGGGTCTCTCTTGCAGCAAGGTGCCCCAAATTGCACAGTGCGATGCCACAGCACTACAGGGGAGAATCGCTCTGGAAAGCACACAGCCGGGCAGACATATGGACCAACTGAGCAGTAGCTTTGCCAGACATCAGGCTGCACATCAGCTCACATCATTTGATAGCCACTATCTCACTGGGGCCTCTCTGAACATAAGCTGCTTTCGCCACCGTGCTCTGCACAACATGAAATTTGGAGATTCTCCTTGTTCCAGAGTAGATCCAGTATCATCTTTAAACCACACGCGGCTAGTTGCCACTTTTTTTTACCAAAGCCTGTTAATAATGCTAATTTTTTCAGCCTAGCTCTTCTTTTTTCTACTCTGATTTTTTTCTAGTATATTTCAGTTGTGTCAACTGTAAATTTGAGAGCTATTCCTTTTACATTTTCCTCCAGGTCACTAATGAATATTTAAAACCAAAACACTGCCTTTTTGGACACCACCTTTACAGAAAGATAAAGAACATCTCTAACCCTTCTGTTTACACTCTGTCAGGTAATCCATGATTCATTTCACAGGATTTGTATCAAAACCAATTTGATCTAATTTCCCTAATAAGATCTTGCACAGCTTTGTGTCAAAAGCCCGTGCATGGTCCAGAGACAGTCTATCCACTGCATTCCTGTTTCCCACTAATTACCTAATTGTATCAAGAAAGGTTATTGTCTGCTGTACTCCTGTTTCATAAACCCACTGCTGTTTATCACTAACACCGTCGTTAGCCTTTACGTGCCTATAACTGCCCTCAGACAAGCATGCTCCGATTTAAGTGATTCTGGATGTAAATACGCAAGTTTAGACCAAGTTGAGATTGTGCTTTAAGTTTTCATCCATTAGCGTTATCTCCCTGGGACACTAACATTGGGTTAATGTTACAAGTTTCTCCAATTCTTGTCTAGCCTTTCATCTTTTGCTATTTCTCTATAATGGCTGGACTGCTTATGAGTTTAGTGCTCTCTTGAGAACAACAGCAATAATAAAGAAAGACTGCTAGATGGACAGAACCAGAAAGTGGCAAAAGATTAGTGTTATAAAATCAAGGCAGTAAATACTGCTCCCAGGTTTTTTCTTTTAAACTTCAAGGATTGCAAGTTTGGGATATCCATGCAGATAAGGCTATTTTACTGCACATCCTTTGAGGTTATTTTTGCCAGAAATAGTAATTTGTAGCTACGTTTACCTCTTTATGTCCACTTCTGGATATGAAAATGACAGGAATTCAGAGCTCTTTATCTACAAGCCTTCACCTGACTCAAGAAAAAACACTCACACCTACTTAGCAAGACAGCCAGAACAATATCAGGGTTTGTAACAGTAGGTAACTTTTTCCCACCAGAAGAATTCTTCATCAGCTAAAGGTATCCACAATTCAGTAACTTAATTCCATCTGAGCATCTAAGTGCTGAGGCAAACCCAAGTATTTGACCCTGTATCTTTTCCACGCAGCACTCCCTATTCGAAACTGGATGAAGGAAAGTTTAGAGGCAACACTGCTGAGCTTATCTAGTGGCTGGTCCTCATTACATGATATTCAATAGGAAAGGCAAGGATAGGTCAGTGTTACACTCCAGTTTCCTAGAGGAAGGTAAGGAAAGGGCATAAGAAGTTCTGCCATGTAGGCCAGTCCTTTCACCAGTATTTTCTGATAAAATCACACACCAACCCAACATGTTGGACATTTTCAACAGTAAGACTGAAATTGTCATTAAAATGAATGCTGAAATATAGCTGTAGGACTAGTAACAGCTGAGGGAAGGGGAGAGCCAGAGAACACTCAGGCCCACCTCAGGCAAAACCTTCTCTATTCTGGGCACAAGGAGAAATGTAAAAGGTCAGAAATGGGCTTTTTTGGGGTCGTTCTTACAGCTGGATTTGGATTCCAGCCAGAATAAAATCTTGAGGTTTTTTAAGTCCTCTAAGATCTACCATAAAATTGAAAACCCCTGCAGGCAAGATGCCTGTACAGCTTGTAAATTCCAGGTACCCTGTGGCTGTGCTTGTGGAACTGCACTTCAGTCCTGAAGTCCACGAATAGGGAGCCCTCACTGTAGATTCAGGCTTTACTAACAAAACCTGAGAAAACCACCATTATAAACCTACTCACTTCAGACCCCATCTTGTGTCAAAAGCACACTTTGGATTGCACCGACATTTTTAAACCAACCATGAAAGAGCAACGAAGCTTTAATCTGCAGAAACACCAATGATTTAAACAAAGATAAAACATCCAACCCCTTCTCTGATACAGGTCTATTTTTACTATCAGTATTTGTCAGCCCAGATGACATAAACCTGTGCTGCATGTGTAAATGAGATCTGCGTATCATGCCATGATGCCATTTGGGCAACACAGACTTTGTGTCCGTTGTGGACCACAAGAGAGAGCTTTGCAACCCACAGCTGGCTGAAAACAATATCGATCAACTTCTCAAACACTGGCCGCCACTCCAGTAACATACCCAATTTTGTCAGTTTTTTTTTTTTTTTTGATACAGGAGACAGAAATAAATAATGTTTTCCAAGGGGAAGGCTAGATGTGACAGCTGCAATAACAGCCAGTGTAATTTTAGGTCACATATGCAAAGAGTTAATGTCATGGAGCTGAGATGCCCACACCTGTTGAGCGACCCGCACTTACCATGGACAGCTCACACACGTGCTCCCATCCCCACCTCTCCTCCACCATGCTGCGAGGGAGGCAAGGGGGCAGCACACCCACTGGTTTCTCCTGCTCATCTACTCAGTGTGGACTTCAGATGAGAAAGACATCATCTAGAGACTCCTCATCTTTACTGACAGCTCTTCTCTACACAATAGTCCAAGAATAATGGGATCTGCCAATATGCCACTTTACTCCTGTACAGTGGATAACTGTAGATAACTCGGCCATACGAGCCACAGTCAAGGAAGCTTTTCTGGGCTTATTCTATCACACAGGAACATATCCCAGTCCCAGGGCAAACTTCATTTCTCTCTGGGGACAGGCAAGAGCTTGGGTAGTAAATGTATGATGGGCACGATCATGAACATTAATCACCTAGTTAACAGTGCATAAGCTTTAGGATATTTTTTTTGTTTGTTTAAATCACAGTATTTTGCATTGCTATAAAGGACAAGAGAGTCAAAACCTCAGATAAATCTAAACATTTTTCTCGGGAGTGCAGATATGATTTAGAAGAGTTCTGTTATGTTTGCTAGTGGCAGCTCCCTTTGGCTTCTGTGGGTTATACTTCTATTCTGTAGAGTATGGCAAGCCCCAGACAGCCTGTTTGCAAGGCATTTGTCCATAATACACCCACACAAATACTACATACTTGTCTTTGGAACAAACATAAACCATAGCTTAGCAAAAGGCTCATGAGCTTGCTCTATAATTTGGAGTGGGAAGCATTGTGTGACTTTCCATAGGATGAATACCAACATGTAGTTCACAAACCTGGACTGCCAGGTTGTAACAAGGTCCAACTGTAAGCAGTTCATTCTAAAAGAGCTACACCATCCTAATTCCAATTATAACCATTTTATGTTGCCTTTGGCTTTGCTGGGCATCTGGACCTGGCTTATTTCGTAAAAATGCATCACACTTGGCCTGCCTTTCACCCTTGCTCTGAAGAGAGATATAGATTTATTTTTTTAATTTGCTTTATAATTTGACGGTGGGTCAGGAGAAGAACTTTTGAGTGAGGAGGCTGAAGAAGCTAAAATGAAAATATGTAAGGAAGCCAGCAAAGTCCCACAGCTCCCCAGCTGCAAAAGCCTATCTAGAGACCTGTCTCCAGGGGTCAGTTCCCCTGGTATTCATGAAGAAAACTGGATTGTATGAGATTGTTGTGGTTTAGGCTGAAGTGTGTCGCTGGATGAGTCCATCTCTCCTATGTAGACTGGAGGAACATATTCCTTGCACCATAGGGGAGATGTAGGCCCAAGCTGGGCTCTTCTGCAAGCTAAGGAGATGGAGACAGCAAGTGCTCATATTCGGGCTCTTACACAAATAGCATTTGCTTGTCTAATGCCCAGGAGACATTTTATCCCTTTGACCCATTGCATAACCAGAGCCCAGTTACATATCAGTAGATCTTCTCTAGCCCAAGTTAGCTCACGCTGATCAAAGCTGCCACCGCAAACTGTCTGGAGGCTGCTTAATACATAAAAAAGGCTTCTCATGGCCAGAAGACATTATGGATTTCCTACTAGACTTCATCCCTCTCCCCATTCTTGTAATTTCTCTTCACCCTTAGGATGACACTCTTGTTAGTAAATGGTAAGAAGTATTACACAGATGAAGCAACAATTAATCTGGAGGTGTGACATATATTATCAGTTCACTCTCTTATTAACGCATCACCTTTTGACTGTACCTTGCCCTCTGGTGTACTAATGGCACTCCCTCCAGAGTAAATTGCTTCAGCACTTCAGCAAATGCTTCTTGCTTATACTTACTGTTGATATCACAGCAACACACGGACCAGGATTGACTTGCTGTTCACTACGTATCCAAATTTTACCTGCACCCTTTTTCTCGCCATGTTATCACTCTGTGTTTCACATTTCCACTTCTTCCCCACTATTTCTGCATCTGGAAGACTGCTCACACCTGTTCAACAATTTTGCCTGCATACAGCAAAGCTGCAACTCAATCCCTGTTGAAATGCTCAGCTAGACCTTCATTTCCTCTTGAATGTCTTTCTTTATACTCTGCCTATCTAGGGCACTTACAATCTGTATCTCTCTTCGTACCTTCAGTGTCCTTCAGACACTTGTGAATGAGACCCATACAACAACATGTTCAGTAAAGTTTCTGAAATACTTGTATGTCAGAATTTTGCTTCCACCTTTTCAGCTGGGCAAGGAAAGGAAAATCTCCAGTACTGCCATTCATATCACATTTATTTTTGCATCCCAGCCTGATCCCTGATCTCATCTCACATCGACCCTTTCTTTCACTCAGTGCCCTCTTAGCATTTCTGAGAGAAAATTGCCACCAGTGCAAATTCTTCAACCTGCACTTCCTTGCATTTCAAGATATCCATTGAATGCACCCCTCCCTTCAACCTTGCCTGCAATTCATGATGAACAATGCCAGGAAAAAAAAAGAGAGACCCAGAGGTATTGCTTAATTCCTCTAAGTGTTTGAGGAAGGAGTTAGGATGGGAGATACTTACAAATCAAGGACATCATCCTAGCAACAAATGTGAAAAAAGACTTAAGAATTAACATTTCTTTATGAATACTAGTTTACTGAAAGGGGACTCTAGGTTTATTCAGACAAAATCTGAACTTGTGTGTTCTCCAACCTGGACGTATTTAGGAATTGAGATTGATCTGTTAATTTTTTTTGAGGGTTTCTGTTTCTTACACTTCAAAACTTACAGTTGTAGTGGGACTCTACCTCCTTCTCTCACCCTTGCCAAGACAATTAGGACAGAATAGATGGGCTTTGCCTAGATTCCACCTGTAGCTCTCAGAGAAATTTATAATTAAGTGCCTCATCATGAGAAACATTACTCAAAATCATACAGATCCTGAAAAACTGACTGAAATTAGTTCCACATAAATTACATCATAGAAATAACAATGGGCAATTAGTGCTTTTCAGTTTGAAATCCTTTTTATCCCTGACTCTCTGGAAAGTATTTCTAAGATGATATGATAGCAAAGCAAGATAACAGTGTGAGAGCAAACACTGGATCTGGCATAGGGTAGATGTCTCAAAACCACTGGAAAAGTGTGGAAGTGGGAGAGAGTTGTGCTGTCAATGAGGACAGAGGCACAAGAGGAGAACTGCATGGGGTCAAGGGCAGACAAGAAACCTGTGCTACACAGTGAGACTGAGATACAGCACTTGAACAAGCAGAGAAAGGGAGTACTTGACACAGGTAACTGTAGACCAGGCTCCTCAAGCTAATGAACACCACAGGTTTGAAGAGAATAGGTGATACGTGGAAACATCCAGTTTCCTTCTGCATACTTTAGACTGTTGTAACATACAGGATTGTCTCTAGCTACCTATTTAAGATAACCTCAAGGTTCAGTTTTGCTGAGTCTTTAAAACCCTACCTTTGGTAGGTATTTAGCACATCTCTTACCACACACTGCATATATTAAGTAGCCCATTGTAGCTGACCCAAATTCCAGCTTCAAACCTTAATGACTTGTTCTAAATCCACCTCATTCATCCATCTTCCAGACTGTTTGTCCCCATTTCCTTGGACTGACAAAATAGCTTCCAGTCCACTCAAGCCAAGCTCTACCTGAGGCCCCACGGTGTCCTTTCTTACCTGCCTGAACCAAGAGATGAGTAGGAGACCATGGCCAAAACCCCACTCTTTAGACAGAAAACTGTGTGACAGAACAAGCACATCATTTTCCCCAGCACTTCTCCCAAATTGGCATCGCTGTTTGAAAATGTAACTAAATGCGATTAAAGAAAACTCACAAAAACATTCCTTTCTGTCATGGTGAATAGATTATCTCCTCATCCCAGGAAGTATTCACTTTTCCCTGTTATTATTTTGGGATGTGAAACAAAAACCGCAAGCTTGCAAGATCTTCAAACCTCAGTTTCACTTCCTGTTCTCTGTCTTTAGCATCCCCACTCATGGACAAGCAGAAGCCAACAGCCAGACACAGCAAAGCAGACAGACGGGCAGTCAGGCACCCACAAAGAAGATACACAGCTGCTTCTACCTTCCTGAGATAGGCTTAAAAGTTACACAGCTTTGTTCTGTAGGGCATCTGTGTACAGTAGGTATGCAGACATATAATAAATTTATTGTGCAAATACACACAAATCCCTTCCTCACACGCACCCTCCCACGTCTCTCCTTTCCTCATTATGTGGATGCACCTAGACAAAGTTCCAGCAGCTTCACTATAGAAGCCAAACTATGACTTCATATTTCCAGACCATCACTGTGAGTGTTCAGACCTTTATAGCAAATGTAATGCACTAAAGCAAAAACAAACAATCAAAAAAGCTCTGCCTAACTGAGCCACATCATCAGCAGTCTGCACCTTCAGTCACAGCTCTGTGTCTACTAGAGCATGAGAAGGAGAAGACCTACATGATTTTTCTGCACTCTGTCTGATCTTGTATTTAAGAACTGTTTGTTCTCTGTCCAGAGGTCTGGAACCCTTTGCAGATACTACTAGGAGGGGGGCTGCCCTCTTCAAAGAAGGGACCCCAAAAGAAGCAAGTTTCTGCAACCGACGGCCCGGAGTGACCCAGCCCAGCCCACCCTGCTGCCGTGTCCTCCCTGCTGTGCTTGTTCCCTTTGCCCTTGGAATGCCATCACTTATTATCACGCTGACTTCTCCAGATGGGGCATTTTGGCTATTGATCTGATAAATAAACAGCCTGCTCGCTCGATCAAAATGTTATTTTGCATTTCAATTACTGTTCACTAATGCAACCTTCATCCCGCCAAGAGCGCTGCTGGCAATGACACTCGACCTGGCACAGGCGTTTGCAAGCAAATTCGGCAGCGCCTGCTGCAAGCACCTAACGGGATTACCAACCTCCATTAGATGCACAGAAAGAGAAGGAGATGGACAGACAGTACTGGGCTGAAGGGGAACAGACGTGTGCAGAACAGAAGGTGTGAGCAACCTGGACAAGCGGTAGGGATAGGCAGAAGCACAAATCCATTTACAACACAGCTTTGCCAAATATTATGAGGGTGGGAAGTCTTGGAAGCTAAAGACATTCACTCCAATGGACAACCCAGGCAGCTCATAGCAGACAGACTGAGCTCACTGTATGTGAGCCATACAAGAGTTCAGAGCAATGGGAAATGGAAATCAATGTCTGGTGACAAGCCAGCAGTGAGCACTGCAAATCCATCAGGGCAAACAGGGTCATTTCTAAAGCAAATTCTGCAGCCTAGCTCTACTGGGGTTCAGTAGGTCCTAGAGCTGATGTAGGATGCTGTGTGTAAACCTGCAGGGAGGAAACCCTCTTAGTCCTTGCTGGATTCTTCAGCATAGCAAGAAACGTGACTGCCTTTGGAGAATCTGGTGGTGGTACAGCAAGAAAGGGGCATCCAGAGGTGTGGGTAAGAGATGGATCTTTGGCAGGTGTTGGTCTCTACTGATGCAGCACTCTGTTTACATCAGGGAATCCTTTGCCAAATCCCCAAACTGGTTTCACTCAAACCCTGTCTACAGTGGGAAACACAACACAAATAGAAAGTTCATGAGTGGCTACCAGCAGTGAGGTCAGACATGACTAAATGTCTTCTGAAGAGCTTCTAGTCCCAAGCTCTTCTGGTCACGTGATGTACTTCACCAGGTGGCTGGTTTTGCAGCAGACTCCTACTGTGTGATGTGGAATGCACCTTGGCCCCTTTTATTTTTCCTGCCTTAATTCCTAAATGGAATGTAACATGTATAAGTAAATGACACAACCATTTACCAATGCATGCAAATGGTGGTCAGTGCTTTCACCACCCCCTGCATAGTGTGTCTGTGGATTTAGCTCTCAGGTAACAAGGTAATATAAATAGTCAAGAAAATGCATTTCTCTCAATTTCCAGAGACCCTTTGACAAAGATCTTTTGCCAGATCCAGACAATTTTCTCCCATTTCATTACCAGACAGTATCCAGACTGAAACTGCCAGTCATTCATGAGTTAAAAATAAACAAACCCGTGTAACACCCTGACATTATATAAATGAAATGCTAAGTATAACACACTGAATGAGATCAATGTGATGCAGAAAGACAGGATCTATAGCTCCACACACACACACTTCATCTGCTCTGTGTGCCCAGACTCCCAGTTCCCTCTGCCCTTGGCAAACTCAGCCTGTGTCCCACACTCGTCTCTCTCTGGCCAGGTCTGTGCTGCAGACCTTGCTCTCTCAGACCTGTCTCTCTGCCCATCCTTTCAGGTGGTCCTTTTCTCTGGGAGCAGAGTTTCTGAGAACCGTTCTACACCTAGATCACATCTCTCCCCAGCCACTAGGCATGCATGCTCCAAACGCAGCCTAAAGACCCGTATACGTGTTATGACTCCTAGTGATTAGCTCTGTGCTTTTGACATGGGGCAGTGAAGTACAATGTACTGAGCCCTTAAAATGCAGCCAAAATGTCTCAAAGTCTAATTCCAGCCTCAATACTAATCTTCTCATAGACTTCAGCAAGTCATTGCAGCTCTCCAAGACACTGCTTCCCCAACTGAAAAGCAGGGATGTAGTCCTGAACGACCTACCTCTCAGGAACATCGTGAGAGTTAATCAGCAACGACGATCAAAAGAAGGAGCGTGCAGATGTGTGTGCTAAACAGGAGGATGGACAGATAAGCCCTGTGCCCACCTGATGGCCTCTGCCCCAGATTATTGGCAGAATTTGAACCTCTTTCTTCAGCACTGCAGCTCAGCGATTTGCCTAAGTAGTGTGAATAGTTCGTGTTTTCCTGCATGCAAGTTAGGCAGAGGAAAACATCGGCTTCTCAAATCTGTCTGTATTATACAGACCAATTCTGACCTCCTCCTACATCTGACTGTAGTTTAAGCCCAGTCCCCTGTGATCCAGTCTACACAATAACCTTATCTCTAAAACTGCCTAATCCTATCTCCACCTTCCTAGATGCTATTTCACACCCCAACTGCCTCCTGACCACACCATCATACAACCCATTTTTCCATTCTCCTTCAGTTACACTTCACTACAAGTTTTTTTATCAAAAATTAATTTTGTTAAAAAATGCTATTCTGTTTCATTACAGAACTAGGTCAATTTTGGCAATGTTTCGTACTGTAAGATTTCCAAAACAACACTAAAGAAAATGAGATGTTTAATTTTGCTTTGTTCCTAGCACTTTGTTTAGCCTGTCATGTGCTGCCTCATGTGTTCTTTGACTGACCAAGCGTGCACTGTTTCAAGAACGTAATGAAACAAAATATTGGAAGCTTCCTCAAAATAAACTTCATTGCAATTTCCACTCTGCTTAAAACTGCAGGTTGTGGCCAGATTTGAAATGAAATAATATTTTGAAACAAAAAAAATAACCTAAGAAACGGGATTCTAATTTTCATGCAGCTCCACTCCCTGTACCTTCCACACAGCCCTCTGCTTGTGCTTCACTCAGCAGGTCTCTGTTCTCTACACGCATTCAGAAACTTGTATGTTCTAATGTACACAGAAACTTTTTGACACTTCGTGCTATTTTCTTTAGCCAGGCAACATAGAGAGACAGATACTGGCAAATAAACTACATCTAAATCATTTGAAAAGCTGGAGCATAAAAGTTCTGGAAATTCAAGGGTACCATGGAAGCTCTGCCATTGACTCATATAAAATGGTCATTCTGTATTATTCAGTCCTTTTACACAGTAGGGATTAACCATGTGTCAAGGAGCATCTTGCAGCCAAAAATCAACTCCTCTCTTTCGAAAGCTGAATGCTGCTGGAGAAACCCAGTTTTGCTTTTCCATCTGGTGCCATTTAAGCTCTACCCCATTCCTTCTGCATCACAATGAAATCACTGCTGGCATGTGATCAGAAGCTCCGAAACCCTGGCTCCCTATCAATTTACAAAAATTGACCTGGACATTTTATCCACTTTGATGAGAGCTTGAATGAAACTTCTTTCTCATTCACTCATAGCAAGAAGTGCTACTTCTTAGCACCTCTGTGAGCCACAAAACAATACTTCATTTTATGACCTACTGAGGAAAAATTGTTGGAATTGAGTATAAATATCTTACCTGCTACCTGAACCCCACCCAGCATTTTGTAGCTATAGTGGAAATAAATCACAAGCAGTTAGGACAGGATCCTATCTCTTTATTTAAGCCTTAATTCATCTACCACTGAAATGAAATCGTGATTTCTACTCATCTGAACAGGAACTGGACCTCAGGATCTGAAGAGTCATCTGAATGTTGAACACTGCAGCTATCCCATGCCCTTCACTGGGTTTCTGGAGACTTGTCTTCTAGTGTTAAACTACTCCTTCTTCAAACACTTTTATTTCAAATGTTCCTTGGAAGGAAAGCAAGATGAGCAAATCTTTTGCAGTAGAGGGCTTTCTCAGATATCCCCACTTACACTAATGAACACTCTTCTCCTGCCAGTCACACTGCACCGATTGATGGCCTTGCCCAACCATTGCAAATCATGGGGTACAGTGAATCCATTCGCACATCTCCATCTCCAGATGACATTCACTGGCCTGAGCATCCCTCAGAAGCCACTTTTCTGCCAGCTGTGACAGGCTTGTCCACCCTGTGCACTTCACCCACTCCAGAGAGGAAATTCAGCAACACCAGGATCCCTAAAAAGATCTCTCTAATAGGGATTCATTTATTTCCTTAGATTCATCCTAAGTAGATAAACAGCCCAAGCTCTAGGTACCTCTGACAACTATCCTGCTTGCAAAGAGGAGGTAAATTCTGTCCATGTTCAAGCAATTTTCTCACTTCCCACCTTCCCACCCTGGAAATAGCATTATTCTCAAAACAGGATGAATTTAAGGAACGCAAGCTGCAAATGAAAGCTGCTACAATTAGCTGCACCGACCACCTCCCCAAAAAGAATTCCAGTCCACAGGGTTAACAGCAGCTACTTTGTAGGAAAATTACTGCTCATCCCAGCTACACCTGAACTGCCTGTTCTGATTTCCTGAGGTACTGGCTGCAGCGCTGCTCACCACTTGGCATTCAAAGCAAATCTGGTCCAAAATAGGCTGGATCAGCAAGGGAGTCACGGACACTGGATTGCAGCACTGAGAGAGATTGTTCCTGACCGTGCACAAAGCTGGGGCAAACATGAACATCAATGTTCATTCTCCTATTTTTTTGTGCATAATTTAGCTGAGGTGTTTAAGTTCCTGATAAATCTGCAAACGCTTTAAAGTTCCTCTGTCTCTGCAGAACTGCTGGATAGAGTTTCAGGCCATGAGTTGTTGAGAGAGCGCTTTTTGATATGCTCCTTCCAAATATTAAAAAGAAACTGTCAAATTTGGTACAGCAAAACCCTCATACAACTAGAACGTGAGATCACTCCAAAGCAACTGATGGCCTGAAACCCTGCTGGAGGGATACACAACCAGTCAGACATGGGACAAGGTTGTAAATATGAAGCACATGTCCTGCAACCTGTAGTCTTCGATCAGTCTGGAAGACTAAAACAAAGATTGAAGTTGTTTTGTCCGGCTTCAACCCTGAACAGGGGAAAACCTATCTGTTTAGCAAAAGCACTGGCTTGCAAACCAGAGACATTATTCAGGGCTTGTGGACATCCACCGATCCAGATAAATGAATTTTGGTCACAGCTGGTTAAAAACCAGCAAAATGGCACATTTAAAAAAGCCACTCTGCATTACAACCCCTCACTTCACATTGTGCCTGGAGAAGCAGGAGCTGAAGTAGCAGTAGAGAAGGAAGGGGAGTTATGGATTCTGGTGTATCCCGTCACAGCAGTGTTTATTCTAATCAATCAACTGAAAAAATAGCAGCTGAGAGTAATTATTAATAATCAAGTAAAATTGGATTATTTCTCTGCACTGCAGTGTTGTCTGGATGGGGAGACTGGTGTAGAAATAAAGTTCATCAGAGAAAGCTACTGAAATAAAATTGCTGACCTCAGCAGTTCATCAGAGAAGGTGGAAAAAGGAACCTCAACTAAGCATATGGTATACTATCTGCAGGGCATGAAAGCTAACAAAAATAATTATTGGAAGGTGACTGCGCTTAGGCATTTGAATAAAGTCGTATATCCTGTTGTACATCCAAATGACAGTAGTAAGACCTACTGCCAAAGCTGTACATTTCTGAGGTATCTGTTTTTGTGACTCCTCATTCCTGAAAGTATAGTAAGCTCCCTCTTCCAAAATGCACTGCTTGAGAGGAAGGGGCTCAGATTTTCTCTGAATGTGTTGAGCCCTCTGTGCAGCTGTGGTCTTGGCTGATTTTATACACAAGCAATGGAATGGAAATATATATCACAAAGGACAGCTACACCAAACATTTTGCAATATACTCCAGTCAGAAAATTTGATGTTACTCTGACTAAAATGACCATAATGTGGCATTGCACAGTCATATTCTCAAACACAAACACTGAATTGCAATTACAAAACACACACTTCTACTACAAAAACAATGTCTCAGCCAACTTCATCCATAAATACATAGGTGCAACTATATTAGTCATTTGTGTCCATGAGTGCTTTGTCTATGCAATCATATGTGCATCTTGTAAGTACTTTGCAAACATGATTTAGGAGCCTGCATTTGAAAATGTAAGTCAGACATTATATTAATGGCCAAACTGAGTATAAACCAGTAAGGGTTCCTTGCAATAAATGGAATTGTACCAATTTACAAAATTTAGGCAGCAAAACCTAGAATGCTATACTCCTGGCAACTGGGAATACTACCCAGCTGCAAGGGGAATGCAATACTGCTCCTGAAGGAGGCAAAACTTACGAGTTTTCTGACATCCACGTGTGCAAGACCTCAGCCATAAAACTGAATTAACACAGCACTCATTTTGTGTTTAACAGCTTACTAACTGCATTTTCAAATTAAATATTTACTTCTATCTTGGGCATTTCTATAGCACCCAACAGAACCTAAGATGAGTTATTCCCCCATTTACTTTAACAATTTCTTACATTAAAATAATCCTTTATTTAAAAGGGGCCGGGGGGAATCTGGAGACATTCTCCCCCCACCCCGTAACTGTTGGATCATACAGAATGCTACACAACTCTCAATACATATCATACAGGAATAGGGGATCTGAAAAGTGAAGGTTAGCTATAAGACAGGCAATGTATGTACATATCTACTCTGCTAACTCTAATGATCCCCAGGGTAGGCTTTTACATATCACCTGCAGCAAAACACTGCTTTCACTGTCCCACCGCAAACACTAGCTGTATTGGTCTCTTTATTTCTTTCTAACAATTTTTTTTTTCTGTTTCAGGAAGTGAGGAGGAAAGAAGGAGACGTGGTTTAATATTTTGCTTTGAGTTGGATCAGTCCTGAAAAGTTTTGGTAGTGTGGATCATCCACCAGGGAGAAAGCATACTATTACTTCTGCAATGTTAGAGTCTGCTTTAGGCACCAGCCCACAGAGCAGGATGAAGGAACGGGAAGAAGAAAAACAGTTATGGATAAACAGCACCTCGAGTTCTCTCCATTTGTGTGGGAAGAAAGGGTTAAGCCTGCTTTGAGGTTCACTTTGTTCTCCATGGTTTGTGCAAGGCCAGCAATCAATCAATCTTCTCTCTTTCCTCCTTTTTTTTCCTGGGAACCACTGCAGGAATATCATGCCCAGGATCTTGTTTAAATCCACGACTCTTCTCTGTCAAGTCAATTCTTCCCATCCTCCCACAAGGCCCCCTTCAAGACACCACCTCCCCCTCTCCCCGAAAAGGGGCCTTCTGAGCTTGTTTTGCTAATGTATTCTCAAACTAAATTAGGGGCTCTGACTCTCGGTGAAGTTCGTGAGTTAGTTGCCGCGATGCACTGAATTAAAGATACCATCTTGGACTCAAATCAGATTAGAGCCCACACACACACATGCAAAAGCCCACTTTCTAATCAATTTTATAAAGGGCCTTCAGCAGAGATACACTAATGGTATTGAGCTAAGATCTTTAAACTAAGTCTGCAAGAAGTCTGCGGAGATAAAATGCACACTGTATTAAAGAGAAAGCTCTTTGCTGTGCCCTTTCCACCAAAAACCCCATGCACATTGGAAGAGCACCTCAAAACACAAAACAGATCTCCTGAACCTGAGACGTTTCCTCCTCTCCTCCTCTCTTGTCTTCCTCCTTCAGACCTTTAAGTCCTTTCTTTCATTTGCTTCCTGTCAAGCTGCAGCAGAAGCTCCCTGCATTGAGGGCAGAGGAGACAGGGGAGCTACAGAGCCCTGCTGTGTGTTAGGAATTAGACATAATGAGAACATGTGAACCCTTTTAGGCCTGTCCCATGAATCTATAAGAAGTGGGCAAGGTGAATGATCAGATACTGGCCACATTCAAGGGGAGGTCCTACTTCAACACACATGCCCTGCCAGTCACACACAAGAAGATAGGCACTGCCCTGGTGCGTGGCACATATAACTGGGATGCCACAACAGCTGCATCCTGACACAAATGTAACTGAGTGTATGGTAAAGGGCTCCCTTTAGAAAGTAGCAGCTGCGCACACCTGACATCTTCACATTCTTCTGTCCTAATGTCTCTCTGTTTAGCAGCAGAAGTGCTCATCTGTGGCACTTCCCCCTCTGAAACCAATGTTCTGATTTGAAACATGGCACCCAGGAAAAGAAGAGCAAGCAAATTTAAGAAAAAAAATGTTAGGTAAGATTGCCCACAGGAGGTTACTATGAAGAGGAGGCAGAAAAGAGTTTATAAAAGAAGCTGCAATTGATGATTTAATAGCCCCATTATTGCTCAATCATCAACAACCAGAGAATAAAGATATCTGTGAGGATTCTGATTTTGCAAGGTCTTCTGTGTCAGATTGGCGAGCAATCTTCTGCTCTGTTTTAATATTTTCAGCAAAAGCACCTCAAACTGTTTCACACACATTAGAAAGCCAGATCTCAGAACCCAACATCAGTCTTTATAACTACTTGCTTTCTAAGATGCCATTTCTAACAAAAGGACAAGAGGAGATCTGTGTCTTAACAAAAAACACTTCAAAAATTGAAATTCCTCTTTATCTATGAGGAAATATGCTGCTTAGATCCTCAAAAGTTCTCAGATGGTCAGAATGTTCTTAATTTCTGAAACTCTGGTTTGCAAATTGAATTGTGACATTCTGCACATGAAGCAGACTCCCCTGAAAATCCTGACAAAAATACATCAATTACAAAATATGTTTCTCTAACTGACAACTAGCTAACATACACACAAGCCTAACAATGCACTAGAAGAAACCACTTGAACTTTCACAGGGCCAACCTTCAGCCAAGGGAGCCTTCCCCTTGATTTTCAGACAGGTGATAATTCCTAGAGCTTGGAAGGACACAAGTGGCCTCCTGCAGCAGAGAAGATCCCAACTATAGCTTTTAAGGGGCTGCAGCAACAATTTCTAGAACGTGAGCTCTGCTCACTGTTAGCACAGAACAGAGAGAATCGTAGGTGCCTTTTCAGTGCAGACCACGACTCCCAGCCTGCTACGCTCCTTCTTCATCTGCATGGCTCAGAGTAAGACCTATAGTTTGTATGAGCTGCTCCTCCACATGTACTGCATGCATGCATGCAGGATGTAGTCTAAAGGCTGTATAAAACCAACAAGTGCCCTTCTGACCACAACCACCACCCCTATCAGTCACACGCTCACCAGCTTCCTCCGTTAAACAAAGTAAGGGGACCTCAGCAAGAGAACTGTGGCAGATACGGGGTCTAACTGCCCAACACAGAAGCCTTGCTGAGCAAAATTTCTCAGAGCTCAGATGAGCTCCACTTGCCCTGAGACAGCTTCAGGCCTCGCACCACTGTGGAGTTTTACAATGATCACGTGCTGAGGATGATGCCAGTTTTCAATGCAATTAACCTTTCCAGCCTAATGAAATGGGTCTATTGGCTGTGGTGGCAGCAAGGAGCCCCTTGACTCTGGCAGGCTCCTGGGGATGGGTTATCGAGGTTGCAGAGCATTACTGCTCCACTTCTATTTGCAGGCTGCAGCTAATCAATGCCAGACCTGAAAGGAGTAGGCAATGCCAGCCCCAGCATCATACTCCAACATCATATTGATCCCTGGGAGAGGGGTCTTGGGTCTGCGCCCATTGATCTGGTGTGTCACAGGCAGTGTTCTTCCAGGAATGTACCCTGGGTAGCAGAAGTACACAACCAGGAGAAAGGGGAAAATTCCTCAGATGGGAAAGCATGAGGGCTACCCCAGAGGCGATACAAAGGCAGCAAACTGCCCTGTGGCTTAGGAAGAACTACATCTGGGATGGAGCCTCAGGCTTTTGTGCTGTTTTATTCTCCTTAGCTCAAATAAGACAGGCACAACAGCCCTCCCAGGGGTGGGTGACAACTACTGTACCCTGAGGGCTGACACTTTTGAGTTACTTTTCTCCTTTCTAGCTGTTGAACTTTGGGAAGTGGTGGTGTGCAAATCTGATATTAAGTGAAAAGACCCCAAACATGCACTGCTTGTGGAGAGAGGGAAGGAGAAAGTGACAGGTACCTTTGGCTCCCACATCAAGCCATCCTGTCAATAGAGCCCATGGTGATTTGCAAAAGAAATTTGCAAAGAAACAAAACGATAACTGGTGCATCACTTCACTTCAAAAAAGAGGCCTCTTATCAAATATTTCCATCATCTTTGTTGCTTTTCTTTTTTCAATAATGTTTGTTTTCACTTGCACTGTGAAGCATCATTATACACACTTTTCTCATTCTCTTTTACAAACTGTTGCTGTATTTTTCAAATACCCATTGTATCTTTCAAACACAGATCTGGCTCAAACTTCAAAAACCACATAACCCCAGAAGTGTTTTCAACATTCCAGTGCAACAGAGATATAGCCAGGACACATTCAGGACTCAGCTCCATGTCCTACCTGAAACTCAAGTTCCTTTTTGTATACTCAGTCATTGAAAAAGAAAGAAAGGGAAGAAGAGCTACCAAGCAGCTAGCCTTGGGAGCTTTGAGCTATGTTGTCCATGTGCACCTCCCACTGGGCGACTTTCTTGCTTTGTGTGTAGACCTCATGGAGCAGCATACACTTCCCCCAGAACCTCAATATTCAAAAGCAGAGGGGCAAGGGACAGAACATACATATGGAAAATGCATTGTGAAGAAATTGAATTCTTGCTAACATCTTTAACAATGCTGGGCTATGCACATTCTGCATGACATCCAGTAATATCTACTTCACCTGGAGGCCAGACTGCAGCCTGCAGTCTGCAGCCTACCATTATACAAGATGACAATCTTTGGGTGGAAATCACTGAGGTTTTTTTAACTTTTGGCTATAGGAAAGAGGAGTTGAAGAAACCTAGACCTCTGTATGTGAAAGGACAAAAAGTGTTCTCTCATCTCGTATGTTCAGTGATGTCTCAGCTCTCAAAGATCAGTTTTCCCTCCGTATCATTACATAAACAGACTGTCACATTTTATCTCTAGTGAGTGTTTCAGGATGGCTAGAACTGAATCCAACACAGGGAAAAGGATCTCCTACAATCCCAGTCAAAACACTTCATACAGTTAGTGTTGCACTTCAGGGTCAGTGGCGTGTGGTCCCATTTGCCTGGGAAATTGAGGGAAGCCTGCTGAATGACACTGTCATAATAAAGGTAGGTACTGTTTCCAGACAGGTGAAGATACAATGTTAGTGTTGAAATCACAGCTATTAGGTGGTGAAGGAGGGAACAATGAAGTAAAATTTCTGCTGTGGATACCACTAAGCTTTGCTTGTGTCTTAACAGGGCCATACAGTTGCAGAGCACATCAGACAAATAGATGGTGAACAGAGACTATTTGAAGATGCCCAGAACAGAGATTTCCAGTGTCAGCCATCCACAAGCCTTCTTCTATGGTACTGGTGCCAAAGAAAGTTCCTTATTGGAGCCTTCATTTTACAGACCCTTTGGCCACTCGGGTCCTAAATTTGCGAAGAACAGGATGATACTGCAGAACTGCCCAGGACATAAACCTGAATAGTAGCTTTGCCCTACTTACTGACCTGGGAAGTAATTAACCCATCAATATTGGCCTTCTTCAAGTTACTAAGCTCCCCAGAATAGCAGAGGCACATAGCATTCACATTGGTAGAATTCAAAAGCTTTAACACAGCCAATCTGGGGCAAAGCAATACTGCTGATCGGGGGAGGCCTGGCTAAGGTGAGAGGAGAAACGAACCTTCAGTGGCTCAAAAAGGCATGTGATGCAGTCCTGGGAAGCCCCAGATTTCACTAACGAGACAGAGCCAACCCTGAAGAAGATGGGAACAATGAGAGAAGGGGTAGAAGAGAAATTAACACTCTGAAGACTCCAAAAGGTGGCAGAAAAGAAAACCAGAAAAATTAGTTCAAATAACTGTAAATCAAAGGCAATCTGGATCAGACTGCAGCAGATCTGCCTCAAAAGGAGACAGTCAACAGGTAAGCAGGAGAAGAAGGAAAAACACTGTCCTTTATGACTTTGGCAGAGTATGAATAGAGGCAGGGCACGGATAGAGTGATATAGATGCTGCCAGGGCAAAAAAGGTCTCTGAAATTAGTGCTTAGGCACATAATGCAATACACAGAGACCTCCTCTCAGAGGAGGATATTTTCCAGAACTATAAAATGTGCTTATCTCCAATATCTGAGTGAGCAAATCAGGACTGCCATGTGCAATGCAAGTTTATATATACACATATAGGAACACACTTGGAAAAGAGGTAAAAAAGTCTTTGACAATCAGCCAAAACCTCTGTGTCAAGGTAGCATTCAGAAATTCAACATAAAGGTCTCGGAACAAGGCACCCATCTTCAGGAACTTCCTGCCCACCAAATCAAAAATGGAGAACAATCTAATTTGTGGGATGTTGACTGGGACAGGGCAGGTTGTATTATTAAAGGCGTTATTCTCATTACAAAAGAACTTCACAGACGCAAAACGTTAGGCAGTGTACTACGTATTAAAGATCTGTCTTTTTCTGTAAGAACTTGCGTTCCAGAGACAGATTAAAAGAAAGAAAACGTTTTGATGCACAATTTACAGTCAGAGGAGAGAATCAGAAACCCAAAGTGTTTGCTCAGTTCACCTAGGAAGGTTACAGAAGAGCTGGGAACTGGGCTTCGATCCTGATCCCACCTTTAGACCGTCCAGCCTCCTTCAGTAATGGAAAGTGGGAGACCAGCTTAATCACAGGAGTTACACTGTGTGCTTCCAAGAGCTATGGATATACTTCATTTATTAGTAGGGACATAATACCACAGAAAAACCAATCTCTTTTTAACAAAAAACAACAACAAAACCCCCCACCATTCACATCTGCAAAATCTTGTCGACTTGCTCCAAAACTTATAAGTACATTTGAAGAGCTTTCATGATTTTTCTTCCTTTGTGATGTATGTTTGCTTTGATTTTGTTTCATTTATTTAAAGATCATTTTCTCTCAGAAATTACAACTATGCAAGGACAACTCTGTTTCATTTCAGCACAGCCAGGAAAAAAAAATAAATCCATTTTCTCAAGTTAAAATTTTAGCATTTCCTTGGGAAAAAAAAATAAAAAATGTCTTAGTGATAATCCCCACTCACTGTGAACACTAACCAGACAGCAGAAGAGAGTCCTGGAGAGGAGAAACATCCACTTGAGAGTCTGCAGGGTAAGGAAGTAAATAGGGAAATGTTCCCTCTATCAGGCCAGAAAGCATTAACTCTGCTCCCTGTGAGCACTGCAGCTAGGGTTTGGGGAGTCTGTGCTGCCATCTTCAGGGATGCTCTCATCTTTCTATGACCCAAAATCACAAATGAAGGAAAACAAAAAGGGGGGAAATTCCACAAGAAATAAGAAAGAGGAAAAGGACCTACCAGGTCCGCTCTTTTTCCCCCCAAGATTGCTGGTTGCCTTGTCTTGACCAGCTCACGGAGAATCACGGAAATTAAAACTGGAAAAGCCAAACAGATCCTGCCTAGTCCATATGTATTCCCAGGCTGCAGGAAAGCTAACTAATCATTGGTGTTTAGCCCTGTCTGATTTCTCTCTCCTCTTCTAATCCAGAGCAGGATCGGATGATTATTCACTGAGCTTCAATGGCAGATGCTCAGTCGATGCTAACTAACCATCTCCTTTACAAAGCAATTTCAAAGAGACAGAGTGAGAGACCCTGACCCCTTCCCACAGGGCTGAATTAAAATGAAAGTTAATTGTGTGCCCACAGGGTTCTCAAAGCCCTGTTTTGCAAGAACAAACCACAGTTATTCCAAAAACTCATGTATATGTTTTTCTTCCTCAGACAAAACAGGAAGATTTGAGATGCTGTGGGGATATATGCTGCGTAATAACAAAGGTAAATTGAAGAGGACAAACCAGATTCTCCTTGTTACTGACCTAGTAGACGTGTACACATCTCGAACCATTCTAAAGTGCCTTTTGATGTGTGCAACTCTCCCTTTTTTTTTTCACTTCAACCCATTCCACATTGCTGTGAATTCTTTGTCTCTTCCCTGAGTTCTTACCTTGTTACACATACCTTACATTTTTCAAATTGCTTTACGGGCTCCTGGCCACGGGGCCCTCATGGATCAAATATTGCACAACAAAATACAACCCATTAATACTGTGTTTTCAAGTTGAAAATCATGTCTGTTCCCCAGCTGCTATGCTGAGACAGGACTTTCTTTGCCGGTCATAACGCTGACTGAATGGGAACCATATTCTTCAGATCTCTATTGCCCTCTGGCCTCGCTATCCCCAAGCCCTCAGTAAACATGACTGGTTCATCTTGTCAATTCATCTAAATGACAAAATAAGAAATAATGTTTTTATTCAAATTAAGCACCAAGTATTTGCTCCTACATAGGTCAGTATAACCGCTGAAGGTTACAGATACGAGACAGTACTGTTGTGTTTTATTAATATTAACAACCTGATTTTGTTTAAAGCTCTTAGCTTTGTATTTTATTTCACCTAGGATACAGTTATTACTTCACAAAATGGAAGAGTTCCTTTTTTATCCACTCAGGTCACTGTAAAAAATATATTAAAAAATGATGATTTACAGTGAATAAGAAGCAACATGAAGCATCTTTCAACCACAAGGACTTCAAACTGCTGCTCAAAATTGTATGCACATTACGGGATCATTTCACTCATCCCATCTCTGAAGCCTAACGCAGCAGCTCTTCTGCAGTGTATAGCCAGAGTTCAAGAAGCGAAAAAAGAATTGCCTGTCCTATTGAAACTATAAGGGAAAATAAGGAACAATGTAAATGTCTGAGCTGAAATTTAATCAGAGCATTGGTATGCACCAAATTACCAATACTGCAATGCCATGATGGGTGCCAGGGACACAGAGACAACCCCAGTGCCAGGTTGAAGTGCCAGCTCTCAGAGCAAAGAATTTTTCATCAGCACACCAGCTCTTGCCCTGCCTTTCAGATTTGACTGCTTGCCTCTTGCTCAGCTTTGCTAACCTGTAAGAGCAGTCAGGACCACATTTTAGCATAAGCGTGAATGAAAAAGGAAGGAGAAGGTAACCTAACTGTAAATACTCTTACTACAAAAGTTGATCGAACAGAGTAGAAAGCTGTCACTTTGCTGATGGATTATTTTAAAGCCATTCCACAAAATTTAATAGACAGTCTCTTCTAACGTTGTCCTGGCCCTTTCTGTGATCCATCACATGCACTCAGCGTGGTCCATCTGTTTTGCCTGTCTTTCAAACATGCACCTGCCTTCCCCCATGCCATCCCTCACTTCAGTCAACCAACTGGCTGACATTTTCTCGCAGCCAGTGCCTGTGACATCCCTTTGCAAGACCTACATCTACTGAAAACACTGGCAGAAAGCAACTCACTAATGATGGGTGAGATGTGCAACGAAGGACTCATGCACATCTTTTCAAAATTTTTACAAAACGTAAATGCACTCACAGTCTATAAAATTGGACAGATGATTGTTTTTCTTTTCCCCAGTGCCGGCCTGCTGCGGGTCTGAGGAAAAGAAAAGAGCTAGCAAATCTGTCATCTTCTTGGCTTTCTGATAGCTGCCTTGGTGCCTTCTCTGCTGATCCTTTTCTTTTCTCTATTCACCCCACACTTTCCAGGGCAGCACCGTGTTTCACCGCACCTCTAGCGGCAGGTAGCACACTGCAGCCTGGGCCCTAGGAAGAGGCATTCCCCACATCAGCCTGGCGTGAACCTGCAAATCTGGTGCTCTGTGCCTCTGAACCTCTGCAACTCCCTGCAAAAGGAGATGTGGACTAGCTGGGGAGGTGTGTGTCACACCGGGTGTGTGGACGCTGCCGCAGAGGAGGGTATGAAAAGCAAGCTCCGGAGGTAATAGCAGTGACTACTGCAGGCCGTCGCGGAGGAGTATGAACAGAGCCGGCAGGAGACAGCTTATCCGTGCTGTGCTTTGGTCTATGCAGTAATCTCAGCCTCTCACTTTCATGAGTGCTAAATTCACACAAAAATGTTTTTTTTAAAACCCACCACAGGCGATTAAGCTGTGATCTAGATTAATTAGCTGCCATATTTCATTTTTAAAATCAGAACTGGCCTGTGCTGACACCAGGGAAACTTATAATATTTTTACTCGTACCTAACTGCCTCTGATTTTTCACACTGCCTAGAACTGAATGGCTGTTCCCAGTCTCACTTACCCATGCCACGCAGCTGCCTGCACCTACTGCTGGAAGCAATTCTGCTGCACCCCTAGGGACGGGTGGTGGGCTGAGGGTGGGGGACCAGGGATCTCCTAATGAAAGTGCTGACCCTGGTGTAACCTGCATGCCCCAAGTAGCGTTGCTTCAGTGTTGAAAACAAAAGATTGATGAATTGTATAATGTACTTTTACTGCTGTTAATTTTTCTGAGTGCTGCTGTTTTGTGTCTCCTGGAGGCTAACAGGCCCCTTTGGCCACAAAACAATATTTACTCCATCCCGGCAGCTGGGCTGCTGGATACAAAAGATGTGTCCTTGCTCCCCGGCTGATAAGCAAACATCAGAATTCACATCGGAGAAAGGACACATCTGACAGAGGTTCAGCATCACTGCATGGAAACATGGTTCACCTTCTACCTCCTATTCCTGTGAAGATCTTTCACTTCGCACCTCTAAATCCCTGCAGAAAGCAGGGGATAGGCAACAACCTTGTTTAAGCAACATCACAGACTGGCTTTTCCAAAACTAATTTCTGAGGTGCTAGACTCTCCTGTCCAGCACTACATTGTTCCCTGTCCATTAAAACTGTAGCTCCTCAGAGCAAATGCTCTTCAACCCACCTCCACAAAATACCTTTCAGTCCTAATGATACTTAAAGAAGTGTTGGCTCAATAACCCCAATCCTAAATCTACATCTCCTGCTGGAATCAGAAATTCTCTGAGGGATTTAATACGTTCATTCAGCAAGATCACATTCCTGATAGGTTGATGGATGTATTATTACCTTTACAGGGGGAGTCCTGACAGCACCCTCCTCAGGCCAAGGAGGTGCTCTGAGACTGAGTTCAGCAAGAAGCACCTCCTGCAACCAAAATGGAGCTTCACAGGAGAAGAGGTGTGTACAGGGTGAATATATAAGGCCATAGGTGAGCTAGCAAATCCATTTGCACCAAGAACTAAGAGGCAGACACCATGTAACTCTCTGTATGCTCATTGGCATATAAAGTATTTATATGAAATATCAATGACAGTATTCCTCAAAAAAAGGTAAAGAGCAGAACTTTCCTTTCCTTCCCCATCTCCACATACATCTGCTAGACAAAGCACTGCACAAATGTAGAGAGCCACCAGAACAAGAACTATAAAGCAATGCCATCAGCCCATTAACTTCTCAAGCAGAAAAGGTGTTGCCATGTGCTGTTCTCTGCTCTCTCCCTCCCACTCAGCAGAAAGGACTTCAGATAAATATAAAAGTTGGAAGAAAGTGAAACCATCTCCGTACCACACTGCTAAGAGCCAATGAGGAGGCAACAGGTAAGCACCCTGTAATCTTGCAACACAGCACAAAGACTTGAAACCATATTAATAGCCAGCAGCAGCCAGTAGAACAGGCCAGAAGTTTTTTTAAAGTTGGTTGGTGGTCCCCAGTTCCACCCTCTTCCAGCTCACTGACTATGAGGTTTTCCTCCCAGGGATATTCTATAAAATCTCAACCACAACGAAACAGGTCAGCTGAGTTTTGCCTTCTTCCACGCCAAGCCAGTGTTCCTCTAACTTGCCCCAACCGATGCACAGGACTCCATTCCCATTCCACCTCACAGCAATGTGTCATTCCTGCCTTCTCCGCTCCCTTGGAGCAGAAGTGCAGCGCAGGCGTCCTACCAGCTGCTAATGTGCATCTTCCTTCTCTAGTTGCAGGGATGCTAAACACACTGTAATAAATCTCCTCATCCCAAGGGAACAGTTCTCTTTCTTCAGGCCCCATGACATTACATACAGCAGCTCTTTCCAATGTCAAAGGCTCCATTCCAAAGCTCCTCTGCCCTCTGAAACAGCTTGCTGCCCTATGTCTCATCATCTCTCCCCAGTGCAATTTGCTCCCAGCACCACCTGGCTTCCAGGTTCCCTGCAATGGGTGCAGAAGGCAGGCTCCGCTTTCAGCAAGTGACAGAGGCCACAACAGGGCTGTCAGGTGGAAGGGACCTCTGTGTTTGTCTGGGCAGCCTTTACGTATGTGCCTCTTCGTCACCTCACAAGGATGTTGCTGACAACTTTCACCTTGTAGCAGAGAAACAAAACAAGACAGGCTGCAAATTTGAAGGAAAGCCCATTTCCAGTCCAGTGGCCATACAGTGCACACTGAATTAAAAAGCTAGGAAAGAAATAAAGCAGTAGTTTTGCAGGGTTAGACCCCGATTTCTAAGCAAATTCTCATTCAATTTAGAAACAGAAATCTCTGCACATGCTAGCAAACTCCTTCTTCCTCTTCTGTGATCTCTCCTTCTCCTAAAGCTGTTGTATTCAAATTCCAGCTTTCCGCAGGAAGAAATGGCTGTGTTTTCAGTATATGTTCAGTACATTAAATGAGAAAAGTGATGAAAATAGATGTTTCCTACCGTGCTTCAGACAGAAACCTTAGTCACACAGCAAGACGCAGCCACAGTGACTGGACTGCTGTCCTCGGCTTTTCAGTCACCATCACTCCATCACAGTCTGATCTCAAGCTTCATGACACAGATTCTACCCTTGCTTGTCTTTCCTCCAGCTCACCATCTCCAATCAAACACTGCTCCAACAGTGTCCAGTGGAAGTATACTGATTACAATCCAGAATGCTCAAGATCATTCTGAACCATCAACTCTCCTTTGGATCTCTTGTCTAGAGTGGTAGAGTATTGCCTGGCATTGCTTGTTGCATTTCCTTGCAGCATCAGAGGTCTCAGGATACCACAGAATAAGATCGTGCTAAGCTTAGATTTCCTACCTACAGGGGAATATCAGGGAGGTTTTGCTTAAGGCACAATTGTTACATTTGTCTTCCACTTTTTCTTGATTTTATCTATTGCTATAAAGATGCAATTGCTGCCCAGCTTGATGGCATTATGAAGATACCTTAAAAGGTGCTTGAAACCAGAGTTGGGTCTCTTCTTCCCACCTATCTTGTTCTAGTCTTCTTTCTCTGTTGCACAGGCCTTCTTCCAGTGGTTTCATCCTCGTAAATTTGGCAAAGGACATACTCATCTGGAGCTCTATGGAATTCTCCACATGCTGAAGTGCTTCTTTGAAGTCCTGCTTTACTCACCTCTGCTGTGTTTTTATCCCGGTAATATTCTCTGCAACTTCAGCGAGTTCACACTTCACCTCCTCTCACACCTCATTTGGCATTTTGTCCTCTGTGCATTTTAGCAATGCATCAAACTGCTCCCCAATTACCACTATGTAGCCTTCTCCAACATACTCCAAATTATTCCCAAAGGGCTGACAGAATCATTTCATGCATTAGAAGCATGAAACCTGAACTCAGAAAGAAGCAGCTGGCGATCTGAGGCACTAACAACACCTGGCAGAATTTTACAGAAGGAAAATCACTAGTTTCCGCCCTTCCCATACAAAGCTTTAGTCCCTTTTTTTTTTTTTCCACCACTTCAATATGATTTCTTATATTGGTTCCAGGTATATCTTCCTCTACTGCGATGTTGAGCTAAATGGCCTAATATTAATCTTGTGCCAGTTTTACATTGGTGTATCCCATCTGATTTTCACAGTTACTTGTCATTTACACAAGCAAAAATGACAGCAGATTCAGATCCAAAGTACCTTAGAAGACAGTTTTAAAAAACAGTTTCCCAAATATGCTCAAAGCTTGTAGATGGCTTCTTCATCTTGTGGCTTCTGCTTGTCTAGTTTCCCATATAAATTCTTAACACCAGCCTCTTCCTTCAACAACAGTGACGGCATTTCATGGTTGTTAGTTGCTCTCAGAAGATGAAGTAACCTGATATAAATTACCTATTGCTGTGAGTAAAACAGAACCTGTTAGCACAGTACTCACTCCTAGAAGGCAGCAAGTACTGACTACATTATTACAGGCAGAAGGTTTTCTATCACAGTAGAAGTCATTTTAATATGGCATCCTCCTCAAAGATTTTTCTGTATGGCTATTAAAGGTTGTTTTTTTCCCTGGTTCAGTAGCCCACATCATGAAGAGTGTCAAATCTTTATCCTAACTCTCACATTGTGATGTACCAAAGATACAGTGACACCACTCAGATGTCATTCTCCCATAAGAAACCAGACAATGAGGATTGAGGACAGGGGTCAAAATAATGGCAACCCCTAAATGAATGGACTGTTCCCTGTTAAATCTGCATTTAACTGTTGCTTACTGCTGTTCATTTAATCTCTTAAGAACTCTGATAAACCAGCTACTGACTAAGAAAAAGATAAAGAGGATATTTGAAACAAACACCTCTACATACTCATCATATTATAATGTGGACAACCTATACTCTAGACTAGATGAGAAATTCCTGAATCTCCTGATGAGACACAATAGATGCTCTTGATGAACCAATTGTGAATTTAAGGCAATGTACCTGTCATTCTTAACTCAGGCTGCATGGGCCCAGCGATTCAGATCCCAATGACACAGTTATACTCCCAGCTGTCAATCATCTACACAAGTGACATCAAAGATGCACTGCCAGGGAACCATGTAGGTGATACTACTCTTCCACATAGGTTTAACCTATATGTACCTAAAATTTCTATGTATCACCGTATCAGGAAGAGTTTGACAATCTAGGTAGAGTTTTAAGACACCATAAAATGACTGGGTAAACTCAAGTATGAGGAAAAAAAACTCAAGAGGCAAAACATAAGGGCATGAACTGAAACATAGTGGGGTCTGTCTGAACCTTAGGAAACACTTTTTCACTGTGAGGATGACCAATCACTTGCACAGGTTGCCCGGAGAGGTTGTGGAGTCTCCTGTTTTGGAGATATTAAAAAGCCGTCTGGATATGGTCCTGGGGAACCAGGTCTAGGTGGCCCTGCTTGAGCCAGGGAGTTGGACCAGATGACCTCTAGAGGTCCCTTCCAACCTCAAGCATTCTGTGAGAAAGCAAGAGATCGCTTCATTTAGGAAACAGTGTGCAAATACACAAAAGATGCACTCGTAAAGACAGTTATGTATTTCTCAAAGACTGTGTGAAACTCATATGGGAAACCCTAAAGTTTCTCTTTCCTCATCAAGCTTCTTTACCATGAGATGTCCACAGACAGTGGAATGGCTTTTCAGGGGATGTGGTGACAGTGCCCAAACATATACTAGTAAGATGCAGAAGAGACTATGCAAGGTAGGACCTGTCAAGGATGACAGAGAGCCTCCCTGGAGGCTCCACAAGGTCCATAAACATGGAAAATCTCTCTTCTCTTAATGGAGTAATGAGAGCAGTGCCAAGATGCCCAGGAGAAACCCGCATGTACTTTTTAGAGGACAAAGTAATTTGAACGTTTCCAAAGAGATGGCCTGTGAAAAGAAAGGTGTGATGGCTGCTCTCCAGGCAGGCCCTGCAGCTCCTTTCGCAGCAGCGAGGTGCCTGGCGCACTGTCGGCAGAGCCCTGCAGATGGCTGCAGAGCTCTTCCAGCTCCTACCTGCGCTGGAGCAATGGGCAGGTGGAGGGAAAGCCACTGGCCAGTGCCCCACTGAAGGAAGAAAAACTATTCTCCTTTCAAAAGAAGGACACTTCTCTCTATGCTGCCTTTATTTCTACACAAATCTAACAGCCAGTCGCCTGCAGGCTGAATATCAATGTCTTTAACCTCCCAAAGATCCTCGTTTGCAAGTTTTCCTACAACGACAGCTGAAAGACAGAGATGCGGCGGCTCTTAAGCATGACAGCAAACTCCTCTCACAGGAGGAGAATTTGTCGCTCAAGATGCTTTGCTCACCAAGGCTCTGTAGTCCTAAGAAGCTCTTATGGAGCACATATTTGAAAAGATTCATCCATTCCTCCTCTTGCTCACGGCAGCCACATCCTCTTCCTTCTTTCCTCAAACCTCCACCTAACTGCGCTGAATGGCAGTCTGGTGCAGAAGAGCCGCCTTCTTCCTATACCCCAAGTCAGGCTTAAGCACTGTCCCCGAAACAAGCCACCTTTGTTCACCGGCTTCCCTTAAACTCTAGCTTTAGCTCTCAACCCTTTTTAAAAAAAATCGAGATCTCCAACACTCTGGATGCCTTCATTCCCCCGAAGCCATGTCTTCTACTTCCTTCTCCCCCTCTATTTAAGGACAGGGCCAGATTTTGCATCGCAAAATTTGGGGTGCAAATCCTTGCTCTGTCTCAAGGGGATCATGAGTTTTTCTGTGTCAACCTTCTATCAGTTACATGCTCTGGTCTGTACAGGCCTCTCACCACACTATGGACAGCTCCACCACATGCACACTGACACTCGGTGGAATTCGGTGCCCAAGTTACGTCGCCTGCCTTGAAAATCCTCGCTGCAGTAAGGTAGCACGAACTGTTCCTCTATAGTATGTATTTACCTGGTCTCCTTTCAATCTACACATCTGAATCAAATAAATTATCTCCTAAGAGGGAGTTGAGAACTTATAACAGACACCAGCCACCCAACCTCTTTTAATCCATCCACTATTAGACTCGTTAGTCATCAGGATAACAATCCTATTTGCAAATCAGCTACCTTTATCAGATAACCAACAGGACCCAGTACAATATCTATTAGTCCAACAACATCACCACCAAGATATATAACTGCTTCTGTACAAAAACCTTTCTTCTAATCCTTCTTAAACTCAACAAGACTGATTGGTTTTTATTATTCATGAATTAATTTTTAACTCTTGGTCCAACAGGGGAATTGAATCTATAACATTTTTCAGAGACTGAAGCAAAGTAATAGAATGTTGAAAAAGGAGACCAGCCAAAAGCAGGTATTTTTTCTTCTTTCAACCAACAATTAAAGGGGTGGGAGTAGGGGGCTGCATCTGTTTTTCTCTAAACACCTGAGAGGAAAATTCTAAGGAAAATCAGTGTATTAAAACATGTATAAATACCACATCTCTGTACTGTGAGAGCTATTGTTTTTTGTTTCATAATTACGTTATTTTAAAAAGGCTGTGGAATTAATTTTTTTCATATTTTTAAAAATAAGTCCATGTTAGAATAGGAACTCAGGAGGGGACATTTCAACAGAGATGATCTGTATTATTAGAGAAGTAATGATCATGGGCAGTGATTAGAGCTTATAGAATCCTCTGCAATGACAGTCCCCTAGCTGTAATTGCTAGAAGAAAAGCAACTGCTCTGCTGTTGTTGTTTTGGGGGTTTTGGTGGTTTTTCATTTATTTGTTTATTTTTTTAAAAAAACACTTCTAAAAGAATAAGAAGAAAATGGTCAGAGACACTGTAGGTGTTGAAATAAAAAACCAAAGTGTCTCATCATCAAATAACTTTCTAAGCAAGGGATTTCATACGAGGAAGCACACCATATTTTGTGCCTTCAAAAACCGAAATCACATCAGAAAGAAAAAGAGAAGAAATAAAAGTTTCCAAAATAACCAAAAATGAGACAAAAAGAAAAAGGAAATTCTGAACCACTGACTTTTCTGGCTATGGCACAGGATCCCAGCTTTATCTGAACAATGTCATAGCTGGAACTATGTTCTGAACATAGTTTTTCAGCTTCCTCTCTGATACTTAAATTAAAGAAAATCCTGTTCCTCTTTAAAGATCACAAATTTTGATATGCATTGATTTATAGAGAGAATATCTAACTGCAGCTGTTTAGTAGCACCTAAGCCTATATAACCCACAATTATATATGTTCCGAGAGAAACACCAATTTTTTTTTAAAGCACAAATGTTACATATGGTATATTTCTACAGCATTCTACATTTATAGAACACCTCCTATGCAAGGCGATCAACAGATTTACAAACTTTAGTTAACAAAGACTCGGAACAACCTTGTGATGAAGACAGACGCACCTATCCTGATTTTTTTTTATACATTTATACATGCATACACACATAGAAATACGCAACAATATGCAGAAAGGTTTGCGTATGTCTACAAAGAGACACTGTATGAATAACCATTTAAGTGAAACAGTACACTCTGCAGTATCAAATGAATGTGTGGTTATATATAAAATTATGTATTTCATATACACATGCATTCTGTTAATTTATAGTGTGTGCACATGTATTTAAGAACTGTGTACACACAACCCCCCCCGATATATGTCCATCCATGCACTTACATCTCTCTGTATGCAAGAACATTGTTTCTCTTGTACTTTGACTCATTCTAGTCCTCTATCGCATGTTTCGTCCCACTACGCAACTTGTATCAATTATTCCCACGGTGACCCATTTGGCATCATCTACGTAAAGTAATACATACGGACATATCAAAACACTTAACCATTTTTTTCAAAAGGTCATATCTGCTACAATCTATTAAGGCAAAAAGAACCCACAATAGGTAGTCAACATCCTTCACGAAGCCCAAGCACCGAGATGCAAGTTCCTGTGTCAGGATTTCCTTGGCTTTAAAAGTGAGTCTGAATTGTATCAGACAGCTGTGTCCCCCTCCCTGCCCCAGTCCCTGGTTAGGCTGCATTGCAGGGTGCGCATCATCCCTTGAAAATCGCTGCTTAATACAGTTAGGTGTACGGAGAGCCCCGATCCAGCCAGATACCTTTGCGCTACCAATGAATCTGATAACAAAAATTGCCTACTGAAGAGTGTCAGGCAATAGGCACCAACGTGTTTAGTTTCATAGGAGAACGTTTTCAGTATCTCCCGGTACCGTTACCCCCTTAGTCCACAAAAATGTCAAAAAACCCCTCATCGACAGAAATACAGACACTACGAAGAAACTAAATTAAACTCTTGGACATAAATGTAGAAGCAACATCATGTATGTCTGAAAAGGTGCTGAAGGAGGAGTGAATTTGTGTGTTCTAAAGAATTAAATTGCTCTTTTCCTCTACAGCACTTTCTGAACTGTTAAAACTAGATAGTGATCACATGCCATCTACGGTCCAGAAACAAAGAAAAATAAAACAACGACAGCAACTCCTCAAAATTGCTATATAAATTAAAGATTGTTTTAAAAAATAAAAAGCAAAGTGTGAAGAAAATGTACACATTGAAAATGTGTATCAGCTAATTGTGGTTATGTGCACCAAAAAAAATTCCAAACCAAACCCTGAAATCAGTAACACCTTATGTTCTCCACTGCTATATTGCCATATCTGTGAAAAACTCATCTAGATAAGTATAATTTCTTAAATCAGGAAACAAATAATATGTTTGAGAATGAGAAACTTTGTCAGATTGACTGAATAAAACCAAAAACAACACAGAAGACTTTAGAAAAATAAAATCTGTTGAAGAATAATTCTTTAGTGTCCTCATTTTCAGTTGTATAATTTTTAATATATAAAATGGTGTAAATCTCAGTGAGAAATTTGGTTTGTAATCGTTCATGTCAGCACATTTAAAAAAAATGTACTTGCGGCAACTGATGGAAAATCATATTTCTGTCTTATTTTCACCCAAGCGCTTACGCATTCTTAAAACGATTGTCTCCGTATGCAAAATTATAACAGGAGAATTGAACATTTTTTTAAAGCTGTTCTTTTGACCTTTCTCTTGAGTAAAAGGACAGCGAGACAATACACTCACCAGCATTGTTCACAGTGACGGCTCCATCACCCGAGATTGAGGGCCATTATTACTAAAGGGAACTTTAAAGTGCCAGGAGAAAAAGGGGGAAAAATTAGAAAATAACACTTCTAAATATACCGTATGTACAAAAAGCCTTTCAGAACAGAAGACACAGAGCAACAAGAAATCTTCATCTAAAAACAGCTGCAGTAAAACACGGACAATCAATTCAAAACAAAAGGTGCTAAGAGAAATTGTCTCCTGTTATGCAGGATACTCTAAGCTGGAGGTCCCACTTCCACCACCCACATTATAGGCTATTCTAATTTAAGAAAAATATATGACACTTAAAATACATGGTAAATCCAACATAATTTCCAGGAATGGAAAAGGAAAATCTGGACTGAAGGAAGGGGTTCTCATCCAAGGCTCTTGCCCTACCACGAAGAAACTAGAAGAGGCTTCCTTTTCCTTCCAAGCCTTCAACAGGATGCAATATTTGTGAGATGTCCTCGCAGTCGTGATAAAAATTGTATGAAAATGGTTACCCCTCTCTACATTTAAGCGATTTCCTTTCACATACACAAAAACGCATGAATAAAAAAACCTCTGTCCAAAAGAAGAACATTCCTATCACAAATTTTATTGCAATTTAAGTCCTATCTTAAAAACAAAAGAGAAAACAAATAAGAGACAATATTCACATGAAAAAGCAAAGTAGCCCTCATTGCTTCCTACGCACACATTAGTTTGTGACTTTATGAACAGATTCTGTGTTGTTTGCTAAATCCTTATGGATCAGGAATATTCTTTGTAGGACGACAAAGTCATCCTAAGGATGACTAGACTGAGATTTGCCAGGATC
This sequence comes from Charadrius vociferus, assembly GCF_000708025.1. NCBI lineage: Eukaryota > Metazoa > Chordata > Aves > Charadriiformes > Charadriidae > Charadrius > Charadrius vociferus. Next base: position 10,215,589 of record NW_009648876.1, on the reverse strand, counting down.
CCACAAAATGAACAGGATTTCTTACATATTTATTCCTCCCCCATTCAGAAAGGCAGTGCAAGAAAATTCCAGCTCAGCAGGGACACGGAGGCATCGCAGGTTGTGTGATAACAGCTTGCCACCTGCTTTTCGCAAGTTGTCTTTGCGAAGTGCAAGGGGCACTGAATAGTAACGTTGCCTGTGGTGATAGGAATGCACTGAACAGCTCAGTATGCAAAAGCACTTACTGGTACACAGTGCTCTTCACAAAGGGCATTGCAGACTGCTTTCCAGACTGTGTCAGAAGTGCTAGGAGAGGAAATATTAGTGCGTGTGTCGCAGGAGGCACATAAGCACTTGCCATCACAATAAAAGAAGGTATAAGCAAATACAGGTACAATGCTGCTCATCGCAAAACAACAAGGCGGGGGGGGGGGGGGGGGGGGGGAGGAGATGAGAACTTAGCAGCAGACTAGAAGGGGCATTTCTTCGCAAGAACAGCAAGGGTTAACAGTGGCATACAAGCTCCGGTCCAGTCAAGATAGGGTCAAATGATGTGCAGTGAAAGTTTCAAGTCCTCAATCCCCCAGAGCTTGTCTGCTAATTACATTTGCAATTACAAACATGACAAATATATTATTATACAGTGCGTTCCACCTTGAGCAGGCATGTTTCTCCTCACGGACAGTCACTGCCAGCAGCCAGACTCTCAAGCACTGGAAGAATCAAAGTGCACTGTGCTCCAGCTGCAACGATCATTTTGTGGGCATCTCTATTGCTCTGAAGAGACAGGGCAAAGCTTTAGAGAGAGGCAGCATAGCAAGGACGGAAACAAGCGCAAAGAATAAGTTACTACAATTTAATTCCTAAGAAGTAAAACTTACCAGATCAATAGCTATTACTAATAAATAATACTAAATCATGTTCTGCTCCCGATGACAGGCACAATGCACTTTACACATGCAACCTACATACAGATGACTACATTCACAACTCAAATGCAGCCATTTGAGGAAGACAGAAAGAAATCAAGATTTTCTTATTTCTGGCAAGGTCACCATAGCTGAGTACTGCTAATATCTTCTTTGTTAAGTCCCTTCGCTAAACAACCAACCATCTGATTCATAGTTTGCCATGGAAGCTCTGATCTTTCCTTCCCCCCCCCCCCCCCCCCAGTTTCTATAGCAGCATTACCTAGGAACCTCGCTGCTGGGTACTGGACAGATGCTAAATTTACTTGCTCACTCACACTGCACAAACTAAAAATTCTGTTGTGCTCCTTGGCTGTAAAGTTACTGTCAGTAACTCTATCGAATAAAGAACAGGTCTTACTGGGAAGAATTTCCCGGTCTCTGCAATCTACAGTGGAATCACTGACACACAACATTAACTGCCGTTATGACCCCCAACTCCTAAACTAGGGAGTGCAAGTTAGAAGGAGAAGTCAGGGAAAGGATTTTGGCTTTTATATCCAAGTTTTGCCACTCTCTTTTTCTACTTTTACTATTTCTTTCCTTAATTAAATCTCTCTTAGACATTTTACACTCTTTGGAGAAATTCTACCGTGCTCCCAACACCGTAACGTTCATCTAGTCTGAGGTTTAAACCTTTTACCTTCTCCTTTCTTCCATTGCCTAAGAGAGTTTGTATCCTCTGAGCCCTGGAAAATTTGGTAAAGAGACCCACTGACACAATGCACAAAACTTCTTACTGGACTGAAATTACTCAAAGAATACAGGTGTTTTCAAATGACATGAAATTCTGAGTAGTAGTAGCAGTGCAGAAACGGGGCTGGGAAATAACAGTGGAAAGGGCACAGAGAGTAGAGCAATGTTCTCTTAGAGAAGAAGAAAACGGGATGTGAAATCTCTGTCACAGCAACTTTCTCTGATGCAATCTCTCCGAAGTCTTTTCCCTCTCAGGCTAAATGCAATATTTATTGATTACCTCAAATCAATACAATGAAAAAAATCCTATTTTTAAAATATATCGATCTTTCCATATTTCTCAATAATTGATAATGATTAGACCATCTTTACTTTTGCAAGTTGAATTGGAAAAGGAGGGAAAAGTTAATACGAGTACTTTAAAGGTACCAGTTTCCTCATCAGCCTTGTGCTCGGTAAGCTTAGTATACTGAGACCCCATTCTGCGATGGGCACCTCATCGGGAACCCAGCAACTAGGCCATTTCCCTTACAGAGGTTTTTCAATTTATTCTGTCAATAAAACAAACAACTCCCTCCCCACGCTCCCCAATTAAGAACTCCTCCCTATCCTAGACTTTCAGATACTCAGAGCAGACAGTTGCATTCAGCTTCTCTGACTCAGATTTCCTCCCATTCACAGAATACGGAGATTTCCAGTAACCTCTGAAATCAAGTCACATTTCCTCAGTCTGCGCGTTAGAGTCAGTGACAACAACTTTGTTAATTCTCTGTCAGAGGGTCTGGAATTTGCTCCTTCATTGACTTAAAATTCCAATGGTATACCTTTCCGTCTCTCTATCAAATGTATCACTTACTCCTTTCAACTTTTTCATTCTGTTCATAAAATAATTTTCGTTTTTATCAGATCAATGACTCATGTGTCTTTCTTGTACATCAGAGGAAACAGTGTAAGAGGCATAGCATCTGGCAGGATGCCCTCATTTGCCAATGATTTTTATTTTCTCTTCATGATGGTTCCTTGGTCAGTTTCTGTCTGTCATGTAGAATATTAATTAGAAACAGAGACTGCAATTTTGTAGTCCTATCAACATTTCTAGTGGCAACTATAACTAAGCAGAAAAAACCTCTCTGGGATGTGGAAGTTAACAGGGAAAAGTAAAAATGCCGTATTTCACTCCCCTTTGAAACAGCCTTAGGTTTGCATATGAGGGAGATGCAACACCAATATTCAGCATGAGCATACATATGTATGTGCATATTCCTACCAATAAATATTTATAGATGCACATATGTGTTTGTGTGTGAATATAATCACATCTTTTATATGTCAGGGTGTACATTTGCGGTGTCTGCACACGCATTCCCTTCCCGCTGTACTGCAGACAGACGTTGTCAGTACAGTGTAACTAATGTATTCTTGCCATATGCCCTCACCTGAGAGACAAACTGCAGGTACAAATCATTGTCTTTGTTAGTTTCCCAATGCAAACTCATACAAAATCTTCTTCCTTGGAGCTGCATCACCTACCCCAGGAATAATTCTCCCAAAGGTCAGTACCAAAAGGAAGTAAGCAGTTGCTAAAGAATTGATTCCTACACAAGAAATGAAATACTTATGCTGCCTTAGAACAAATGCACAGAGGGTCGAAATTAGGAAGAAGCATTTTCTTACTCTCCCTGCAAGATCCTGCACTGAGGGAAAAAACACAACCCGCTGACCAGAACTTCCGCAGGTTCCTGGTGTAATCGCTCAGATCAACACACACAGGCAAAAGAAAGGGAACTTTCACTGCTTGAGGAAGACAAACCCAAAACCCGAAGAGTGGGATTAGGTACAATGAATTCCTTAGCTTAGCTTTTGTTCAGGTTCTTCTTGGGTTTGACCATTACAAAAATTAAGTTCTCCTTACACTCCAAGGTGAAGGGAGTCACCTCTTCTCTCCTTTGCCTTGTTCATTCTCCCTCTCTCTCTCAATAATTGCGAGGTGAAATACAGTTTCCAGGTAACTGTATGGATCACGTATTGAGTGACCACATCCACTTCTCTTCCTACATTCTACTCTTCCTCCTAATTTTTCCTATAGCTTAACAAGCAACAAAACAAGAAGGGGCGGTTTGCAATATTTTTAAATTCACTTCTAATTTAAGGTTTAATTTGACAAAAATTGCCATTCATATAATTAAAAGCAGTATTTTTTTTTTAAAAAAAGGAATATAACTATTTAAATCTTGTCAATGGCTAGCAGTCAGAAAAGTAAATTAGTACAATAAGGATAATATGCTCACGCGGCTAGGTAGAGATACAGGCACCAATGCAATACCTGTATTTACATTATATGTTCACAATATAATTGTGTTACAGTGGGAGAAAAAAAAATGGCTAAAGGGATATATATTGGGCCAACTTTTATCCTCAGCTACAGGAATGCTATATGAAACCTAACCTTAACAAAACCAGAATGTAAATCATATCAGTACCTGACACACGGCACATATACCTTTAAATATACTGTATTTTAAGGCTTCTCACATCTTTTCCTTCTCTCAATAACTTTTTCCAGACTTAGCCATACTTCCCTGCATGGTTTTACTCCTTTAATTTAAAAAAAAAAAAAAAAAAAGAAAAGAAAAGAAAGAAAAATTAAAAGAGAGGTTGAAAAATAGAGGTTGAGATATTTTAAATTTGATTTCTCTGTCTCTCTTCCCCAACCTCAACAATGTTAAAAAGAAGGGTAGTTGGCACACAGAACCAAGCCAAGCGCCCCTCTAAACAGAAAGCTCTTCAACAGTTTCTCATCTCAGAAAGCAGCACTCTCTGTCTACTATAAAGCTGTAGGGGCTCAGTGGCACTTCCCCCAGGGCCACCTTCATCTGTCTACTTAGCGGCGAAAGAGTTGTGAATATGGGTAAGGTGCACTTGACATTACCGAGAGCAGACTGAGAGCCTGTGGAAAAGTAAAATGGGTGAACAGTAATACAACATGCAGGTTACTTCTTACTATTTTCATGTTGTTTGAGTTCCTTTTCTCAATTCCAAAAGTAGAAAAAATAAAAGGAAAAAGTTAAGAGACAATATAGTAAGTGCCGAAGATCTAGCTTTTGATTGTGGCATTTTGTTCTTTTTTTTTTTTTTTTTAATGAAGGTAAATGCACTTTCTATTTTTGCCTTAATATTAAAAGACTCCCAGCGGCACACAGAGTACATTTCCCTTAAGAAACTGTTTGTTTATTTTTAAGTCAAAATGGAACATCCACAAGTGAAGCACCAGTGGGGAAAAGAAAATCACATGGGTTAGATTATTAATTTCTATTAGCAATACTAAGTCTCATTTTAATGAAACTGCTGGAAGCAGGGGATTAAAGGAAGAAGAAATGAGTGTAAGGACAGATGGAATATCAGGAAACGAGAGACAGAAAGACAGATAAAAGACAGCTGTAATGAGGAAAGAGGAGCAAGTATCGGGGGGGGGGTGTTGTTTGGTTTTAATTTACTAAATACAATGTGTTCTTAAAACAAAAGCAATGAAATAGGCAAAATTACTTCACTCCCACCTTTGATGACACCACAGAACCTGTGTAGGTGACACATGGATTAACACGCAAACACACAAAAGGGGACTCTGCTCAGGGTGAGATTTATCGGAGAGAAGAAATGCATTTTAAATTAATTGCTCCAGTCAGCTGGATGCAAACGTTGAGAAGATTTTGCCTTGTTTCCTAACTTCCCCAAAAGGATGAAGCCAAACTTAACATGCTAAAGTGATTTTAAACACACCATTACCAGGCACAGCCCACTTCGGAATACAAAGAGCAGTAGCAGGTGCTAAGGTATCAGCCACTGGTCCCAGCTCAGGATGTCTGTTTGCCA
>NW_009648876.1:10209587-10210016 GCF_000708025.1 Charadrius vociferus | reverse complement strand
AGCTGTGGGAAACTTAATTTCCACAGGGCATTTCAGGTGAAAAAACTGACCTCTTTTTTTTTTTTTTTTTTTTTTAATAAAAGACAGTGATTTAATGGATCTACTTTGTGTCATTTTATATGCACGCACATCTCTTTATAGACACCTAGTAATTCATCTAATAAAAATCCTACCACAGACGGAAAGTAAAACTGCGCAGAAAGGACTGTCAGTGCTCACTGTTACCTGCCTGTTCCTAGGAGATGAAGCGTTAGTGGGAGAACTTACGAGGCAAGAAAGAAACAGACCAACGCAGCGACCCCCAAAAGCGCTCCTCCGCGTACTCTGCCGCACCTGCCCACCCGGAGGTGCGCATCGCCCTGCCCGCGGCCGGCCGCTCGGATACCCCCGGCACATGCGGTGCCCGGCGGGGTCGGGAGGCAGGCGGCT
>NW_009648876.1:10180352-10208920 GCF_000708025.1 Charadrius vociferus | reverse complement strand
CGGGCCGCTGGCACTGCTGAGCCTGGCACTGCAGCCGGGGCGACGGGACCGCCGGCAGCGCGGGTGACGCGAAATCGCAGCTCCGGCCCGGTCCCACCACGGGAACGATCGCAGCGGCAGCGCACAGGCTCCCCTTGCCTCTTACCCACTAATCTGTCTCTCGTGGGCACCGGCTGTAGAGTTTAGGGGGAAACAAAATCTCACGGGCATGCTGGCGGGCCGCTTTCCACCCAGACAGCGGTCCGCATGCACAGCACAGCGCACCAGTGTGACACTTTGTACATGCATGTCACAGGCACCGCTGCATGCAGACACATGACTCCACATACACACTTTGTGCACACGCACAGACCCACATCTCAGACTGACACAGCTTAATCACGGTACTCGGACATCTGCTTTCCCATACACACAAACTCTTTAATACACACACGCAGAAGAGTTCCCAAGTCCCGTTCCAAAGCAGTGTAATTCAGATGTCACTTCAGTGCAGTTTATGAAACCACACTGGAATAAATCCTGGCACATGAGACCAGAATCCGACATTCAGGATAACGGCGCATATTCCCAGCCACACTAACCAGAGATGTAGACCCTCAGAAATCCCCACAAACATCAAAACCGGCAGGCACAACTAGCCTCGTGAAAGACACGTTTTCAAAGCTCTGCATGTGTACTGGCTGCCATTAGGGTCAGCATGCTTTCACAATTCCTGCACACATTTTCACACTCACACAATTCCACTGCATAGTTACAGCAGCGTACCGATACCTACCTGAAGATCCCTCTCCATACAAGCACACCAGCCTCTCGGGCACATGCCTAGCACACGCAGTCTTGCACTGAGAGCCTGAATCGCAGAGAGGTGCCCTACAGGATCTAATTGTCCCTTGCTACCTACTCTCCACCTTCCAAACTGCACTCATACAAACCTCTCCTATGCTTCCACTTCATCTTTAGAGGTCCAGTTCTCAAATATATAAAAATATCCTTAACAGATAAAAGAGAACTAGAGGCCTTTTTAAAAGGAATATACAAACACACCTAGATAAAAGCTTCATTCTCTTATGCCAGGCAAACAAAAAGAAAAAAGTAGGAGCTAAGAGAATATTTCTTAACATAAAACTCGGTATTTAATTTGACACAAGAGTGTACAATACCAGGAGAAGCAAAGGATGAACTAGAGCGTTTCAGATGACAATGCAATGCAGCATAGAAGAAAATGCAGTGTGGTTCAGCTATAGATATGGCAATAAGCATTGACTAAATTAGGCTAAAACTTTTCATATAATAGTATTTGTAGAAACTTGAGAATATTCAGAAAAGAGGAATGGCTAAATTCACCGCCAGTGTAAAACTGTCCTTGATTTACTGAAGTCTATCAGTGCAACTTCCCCAGTACCTCCTCTACCAGACATCTTAACAAATGCCATACAAATTAATGGTATGCCTTAGCCTGTCCCCAGGCCATGTGGGGGCAAGCTGTGTGATTCTGATCAACTGTCCCTAAGCTAAGGATGTCAAAACAGTGGTTGTTTATGGTGAGAGCTACACGTGAAGATGGCACAGAAAACAGGTTAGTCTAGAAAATGGGAGTCAGAGAGAAGACTCATCCACAGTTTTAAAAGTACAGCAGAATCTGATTACCTGAATGTTGCAGGTGACACAATTCACATTATACATCTTTCCAAGAAGCAGAATTAATACGAATGGCACATATACACATATACCTTTGTATGCCTAAGTGATATATCAGCCCAGCAGAAACTCTAAGGTGCTTTAAATGTTGGAAAGACGAGAGCTTTAGTAGGGCATTAGCATTAGTAGGGTGCAAGTTTGTAAGCAATGAATCTCACTGACCACATCGGAGAGGCAGAAGGCAAGAAGGACAAAACCAGTGCCAGTGCATTTCCAACAGAAATCTGAGGTCAGAGAGGGGCTCACCAACGACCTAGTCGCCCCATGAAGAAGATTCCTGATGCGCAGTGGCAAGAGAGGCTGGAGGAGGCACACAGGGTCAGGGCCTGGGCACGCTACAGTTAAAGAGCAGTCAGGGTGTTTGCAGTGAGCTGGTTTTGATGGAAAACAATTTTCTCCAGAAAGATGCACCCTGGGTGGATCCTGACTGTGCAGAGGTTACCCCTGGTGTGGGCTTTCAGCGTATGGGAGACTAGAGTGGGAATGGCCTGGCAGGCAGGTCCTGCTGTCCCAATAGCTGATGTTTTAATTTTGCACTTTTAACTTTTATTCAGGCCGAGGTGCGGCAAGCAGGGAGCCATGCGATCGCCTGGCACAAGGTCCACAGGGCCGAATTAACTGATATAAACAATACAATGGTGGGTTTGTACTCTGGAAATGGGATGCTGCTGACAGAAGACTGCCTGGGTAAGGTGGGTATTTACAGACTGGTGCAGAAATGTAACAGTAATCTCTTCTGACCCAGTGCAAATGGACAAATGGAGCTTCCCCTGCCTTGAGAGTAGCTGTTCAAAGGCCTGGCTCTTCCTTTCTAAGAAGGATAGAAAGGAATAGTCTCTGCTGGCTGGGCCGGATTCGCCAACCTGAATTTCCCAAGAAAAAGGGCAAGAGTCCTGCAGGCTGATCTTGGAACTTCAGGAGGCTTCATCTTTTGCAAACCCCTCCGCACACAGCACTTGCTGAGCCCTTCTCACAACTTTAGCCAATTTCTCTTCCCCTCAAAGCATAAAGAAGGAGGCACTCATCTCTACATGGCTTTTCTTCAGATGTATTTTTTTAAAAAGTAACAGGACGAGGTTCAAAAGGACTCTTAAGATTAAGATGGCAGATCTGGAAACCAAAAACCTCTGTTTGGATGAATACAAGGGAGAATGGCACATGCAACAGCAGCAGAAGTGTTCCCTGTGAGCACAGCCTCTGTTTGCCGGCCTCACCAAATCCTGCCCTGGAACTGCTGCTCATTCCCTGCAGGACGGGCAGGAACAGTCGTGGCCCCTCAGTCTGTGGCCTCTGAGCAGAGCACACACACAGGTGTTCTACTGCTACCCACTGGGATGACTTTCATAAGGCAGCCTCTGGCTTTTGAGATCACTGGTTCTTCTCACACCTGGTCCAAATGCAGAGCAATGACTTTCCGTCGATGTTGGCCTTGGACAGAGCATGATCAGAGTGCTATAGGCTGATGGAGTCATAGGCAGGATCAGTACTTTGGGACGTGCAATCCCCTTCCCCAGAAAGAAAGCAAGAACTGCGAAGACACGTCTCTCTTCTTTTGCTGGCTCTTCCAAGAGATGACAGATAGAGACTTTCTTTGGAGACTTTCCCACCATCCTTTAACGACTAATCTGTTTTCGATAGATTAATTTTTTACTTTTTTAAAACTTTTATCACGGAATAATGATCAACTTTCCAGCAAGCTGACTGATTGACTGACAGAAATTTCATTTGGTCTAGCCTGCAAATCATGCCAAACAAACCTGATTTCACTTGTTGATAAGGCTAGTTTTTTGCAAATAAGTAAAATGCAGCAGAGGGAGAGGTCTAGTTACTTTTTTGGGTTTGGGATTTCTTCTTTTTTTGTCTTTTATGAAGGCCCTATTACTGTATTCTCACAAGGAAGTCAATGAAGTTGTATCTGCACGGGGCAAAAAGCATACATAATAATTAGGAGGACTAAACTGGGCAGAACAGATATGTATGCACATTCCTCTCTTGTCTGCTGGGGAAAGAAGAGTTCTATGACAAGAGACCTTTCCCAGCCCCTATCTCGTTTAAGGAATCAGCAGTTACAGAAGGGTCAGTGTGATGAATTTGAAAGACAACCCTTTCACACTTTGAGGCCAATAGTACTGCTTGGACTCACGCAAGTCACTGTGTTGCATGTCCTGATCCCTCTTGCTTTGCAAGGCTAGTAACCCTAGAGAAGAAACTTAGGTCCATTGAGCCCAGGTCCCTCATCACTGGTAGGTTTTCACCACTCCCACAGCAAACAGCTGTCCCAGATACAGACTCTATCCATGAGAACAAACCAGCCTTCTTTATTTTGAGCTCTATTCTGTTTTCCTTTACTGCACCTGACTAGTTTGCTCTCCCCACCAAAGGCAATGTCTTGTTCTCTACCAAACTCCAGCAGATTATTTTTTCCAAAAAAGCCTCTTAATTGGCCTTACAAACAACAAGCTTCCAAGATATCACCATCATCACTGCTGAAGCTTAACATCTATTTAAGCAGGAAATAGTTTTCACATTGTAATTTTTAACTAATTGCCCATCTGAACATCCTTAGACATGCTTCAAGCATTACCTAGTCTTTAAAAAAATCTGTATCATAATTCTTAACCTATAGACTGCCAAATCATAACATAAAGAGGTTATGCGGTTTGCCCCAGATCATTCTGAGCAAACGTGTAGCAGAGTAGGAGTCTGAATATAAGTGTCTTAACTCTTATTGTCATGCTTTGAATGAGAGTTCTCTGTCCCAGAAATGTGACCTTTCATTAAGTTCTGTGCTTGGATATAACGGTGTAGAGCCCTGAGATAAGACAAACATAGTTGCTACATTGCCAATGAAAAGTCAATACTTTCTTTTAATAACCCCTATTTTTGTAGGGCCAATGCTGTTTTGTGTCCTTCTTTACCTGCTTTTGTCTTTGCAGTGTTAATAGCAGGACTCTATTTCCAGAGCAGAACATGTTCTTGCTGACATCTTAGATGAAAGTGCACACGCAGACACACACACACGCACAAAGGCAAACCAGGCGAAGCCATACTAACTTTGGTAGAATTCAAAACAGGGCACCAGAGTAAGAGGCAGGAGCAGAGTATTTTAGCAAACGGGAAAGAATAAAGAGGTTAGGAAGACAGATGTTGTTTTCCAGATTTTGGAAGAGCTTATAGTAAGAAACATACAGAGAGGCAGGAGAAGAAATTATGTAGCTGGGATTATGCCTTTTGCTCTCTCTTGCATCATCAGTTAGCTGGGGTATTTGATAGGAACTTCTATCCTCCTTGCCCAGAAATACTGCAGTGTATCTGCTTTCATGTTCTGTCAGCCTACTTCTTAGCCACTCTTGTTTAACTAAGCAGACAAAAATTTTCCTCAAAAAAGAGATAATTACAGAGGTAAATGGACCTCACAGACTTAGAAGACTTCAATGGAGAGCTGTGATCTGGCTCCAAATTTTGACCTGTTGCTGATCTGTTTCTGTTACACTAGCCCTTAGTTGGGCCAGTGTGGTTCGGCAGAACATGAGCAAGACATTGACTGGAAAGTGGTTTTATTCACACTGCCAGCTACACATCATTTACTAGCACACTCACTGCTATTTCCCATCCTCTTTCCAAATTGCAGCAAAGCAGAAATGAATCCTTCCCCATCCATGATCTCAGGTGTCCACAGAGCAGTAGCTGGGATATTTGCTTAGTTACCAGGAAGAAGGAGGGAACACAAGGCATCAAGAAATCTTGGAAAAAACTTTGCTTATCTGTTGCCAATCCTCCCGCACAGAGGCATCACAAGCATGGCTTTCCCAGTATGGTGGTTCATCTGGTCAGATGGGACGTAAAACCAAACAGCATCTTTTCACCTTTAGCTTTTCTACCTCAGTACACTAGCTTCAAGTCTTATATTGCAAAGGCCAAGGAGGGAGGTCAGGAGAACAGGGGATGCTTGTTCATTCCTCTAATTTGGGAAGATGATTTGCTGCTTCTCTCTCCAAGCCCATGCATTCTAATCACCTCAGGTCCCTAATAGTCACAGTACCAGCTTCCTCACTGAACTGATCAAAAGAAAATTCTGTCTTGTCAGGAGAAATAACAGTTACTTACTGTTATGCTGCAAGGAAAGAATTAAAACATTCTTGGCACGTGTATTGATAATGCCAAATCTCTCAACCCAGAAAAGGAGTGGGGCTTAAAGAACCAAAATGCTTCAGACTTATTACTGTTAAAGAGCATGCACACTGAGGGCTAGGCAGTGAAAATGGAGGGTAATTTTTCCAAGTCTGAGATTGAAACAGGAACTTAAACACATACAAGATAACTTATTTCCCAGCAATAGCAATGAGGCCCAGACTTTACAGTTTGAATACTGTGACATGACAATAAAAAAGTGGGTAAGTGCGCAATTTCCTCTTAGCTGGGTTCTCCAAGTAAGTAACAGAGTCCTTTTGGAAAGTGACATAGGCAGTTATAAAGGAGCAAAGCAGTAAAAGGACTTCTCTATCCATGGTATAAGAGATGAAGAAAGCAAGGATTAAAGACCTTCCTTTCCCTGCAGGAACCTCCATCTGGCCTCTTCTGGGCACAGTCAATAGAAGACTATTGACTTCACCAGGTCAACCAGGCCAAATACAGAGGAGCTCTGTATTTGGCTTCCTTCTGACGAGCTGTATTAGCAGCACAACAACTGCAGGTCTCCTCTGCTCTGGCTCTCCAAACAGCTCCGTCAAGTACACAACCATTTTGAAGATTTGTTCTGTACTAACTTTAGTGTTTGAACAACAATACAGATTTTTTTCCACAATTCCCTCTTGAGTTTATTTATTACTTGAAAAACATTTATTTCACTTTCTGGACAAGAGCAAATTGGTGTGACAGATTATTTGATTAGACAGCTTTGCCAACAAATTTTATCCCAAGCTTCTTAACATACTTTTAACTTCTGAATTCCATCAACTGTATCTCATTCAGACACCTGCAGTAAAACACGTTAGGAAATTGGTGCTGTCTACAAGTCATTAACGTGCCACATTATGCCTACAGACCATGAATGATCATGGTTTTGCTGTACTTTTTCAAACAAGAAATTGAAAAAGAACAAGAAAAACAATCCTTACCTATACCACAAAACATCATTTAGAACAGGCAGGTCAACTCAGGACCATATAAACATGTCTGCTTCAGCAACACAATATGTGCACATACAGTATCAAGAGGGTAGCCAGTCACAAGGAGACAGATGCTGGTTACCAGAAAAAAAGGTTTTCTATGCAAAGGAAAGGAGAAACTCCACTAGCTTAGTCCTACTTCTGTTACGCAGCCCTCTGTACTCCAAAAGATGGCAATCTCTCTCATGTGTGGAAGTACAAGTCCCTGGATGTTTTTGAAAAGGTCTTATTGACCTGACTTCCAAGTGTTTAATTTTCTCAGAGATGAACTGCACAGAGGCAGTTGTGGGCAGCAGTAAAGCCTTCTCCTGACAGACCTGAACATGCGTCACTGGATTTCAGCAAAAATGCCTTCATCCTTCAAAGTCACATGTTGCCAGCTTCACTGTTCCTGTGGCAGCATTAGAAAAGATTACTTTTCAGTATCATTGTTAAGGCAAATTCAAATCTCAGTCCCATGGGTCTAAGGGTGACTTTGGTGCTGCAGCTTCTTAGCAACAGGTCCCCTTGGTCTCCACAGTGCTTACAAAAGAAAATCCAGTTTTGGTCTTTCGCTCATCTCTTGAACACCTTTATTTTAGCAATGATCAAAGACTACCGATGCCTCCCCTCTCTGCTTCTCTGATAAACATACCAATCTTCCACTAAATATTTGCAGTCAGATGAACTCAGTAATACTCAACTCATCTTTTAGACCTTGCCCCTCAACATTTGGTAGTATTTCATAACTCATGTGGTCAGCAATTCAGCAAAGAGTAGGCTTTTATGACATAACTTCCAGAGTTGTTGCTACCACATTCATCCTGGGAACCATATAGCCTGGTGACAGCCCTTCTCCTTGTTAAACCCACTGCTTTTTAAGAGTACCAAGAAGTTAGACAGAAGCAGGACAGAAGATAGACGTTAGGAGAGAAAGACTGTCACTGCTCCAGATACAGAGGTCTGCCAAACAGCCAATGACATGGCACCCAGGAAGGCCCTGCCTTGCTTCTGAGAGAGAAGGTATCATGCAAGAGTACCCTGAGAGACCACTTTGTTTCCAGGGGCTCATTTCATGAGGAGAGTCATTAACCTGATTGGTTGAGCAGGATGCTTAAAAAAACCACCCCAAAATGTAGCTCATTAGCCAGCAATCATTTGGATTGAATGAGCCCAGTTAGCATTATAACCATAGGCATGGCACCTGCATTCCATCCAGCTAGACTAGTGCCTCTTCCAAAGGCACTATGGTGGACTGTCATTGGCCTGCAACACAACACAAGGCTGTGCTAGCACACATCACATAGGATACCTGACCAGTACTGCAAGGATGTTGAGAACATGCCTTGCATGTCCTACTGCCCAGCCAGCATGTTCTGCTTGCAGAGGCAGTACTAATACTTCCAGAAATACAGAATACTTCTGCATAGACAAACCTAGATGACACCCATCAGATGAGCAATAAATATCTCCAGGGGTTGCACTAGGATACCAAGCACCTTTATATTTGCCTATTCACTTGCTATGTAAGGACCACTTTTTTATTATTATTTTTGAGCTACTACAGTTCATATAGACAGAGTGCAAGAGCACCAATATAAGCCCTAAATATTTGGCAAGCTGTCAAATGCCTATTAATGAGATGATGTATGTCAGCTGAACAGACAAGTGAGAACCTGCCCTCCTAACTTAGGTTCCCAAACTTTTACCTCCACACTGTCGGGCAAAGGATAAGCCCTCAGATGTCTCAGTGATTAGCTCTCTCAACGGTAAAACATATCCAAAAAGTGTAGTCTTAGAGTGGTGTAAGAGTTATTAAATGTTTGTGAGATGTCCATGAGCATCACATGTCCAGTGCTCTCAAGCAAAGGTCAATGCTAGCTTTGGTACCCAGGGAGGTCCCTTCTAGAGGTTTGTCAGCATAAGGCATGGGCAGCCTGGTAGAACCAGTAAACTGTAGCTTCACCTGCACTGCTATACTATTTCACCTCAGCCAAAACTCTTGACACAATATAAATACTCCCCAAAACCCTCTCTCTAAAAGAAGAAATTGTTCCTCCAAAAATAGGAGGAGAAGCTGGGTCATCAGATGAGGGTGAAATTGGTTTAAAAGCCATTAAGAAGAAAGCAACCCAGGCATTCAGGAGCAATCACAGCTGCTTGGGCTGATCAGGAGAGACAGAGGGAATTATTTATTTATGGACTTCTTGCTCTCCCTGAGCAGGTGTCTCCACTGGGGAAGCTTTAAGAGGAGTGGGGAGCAGGAGGCAGGTGCTGCTTGGAATCCTCCAGAGGTTTTCCTGGCCTGGGCCTCAGGAGAGTTAGATACAGTTCATGCCCAAAGCATCCAAGAGCCATCAACTTGTCTTTCTCAGAGCAGGAAAGGCCAGAAAGAGCACCACACGGATCTCTGCTGGGATGGAGCACATAGAGAGCCCCAGGCACCTAGATTGCCATGCAAGCTTTGCACAGCTTAGAGTAAGATCCCTTCAGAGCAATAGTGCTTGAGTACACAGCCGTTTCTCTCTTCTCATGGTTCAGCTGCTTTCCTTTAAACACAGATCAAGTGTCTCTAGGGACTCAGCAAGCGTTTAACAGACCTGCCTGATGGAAGGACCTCCAATGAGAAAACCAAGACCTGAAACTCCCAGTAGACATCCTCAATTCAATCCACAGCTGATAAAGCAACCCTGAAGTTACACGCAACCAGGTCCTAACTACACAGAAAGCACGTCAGACTAGTCTGTATCCAAAGCTCATCTAAACATTCTAAACTTAAGGGGGAGAAAAGGACAAGCAGATTAAGCAGGAGGAAATCTGTGAATTGAAAAAGTTAGCATGGAAATAAGGAGTTCTTGATACTGTACCAATAATTCTTTTTCAAGATACAGTACCGTCTTTCCTGATGCAATTTCTTATTGTTTCCCCAAATTGGAGGATGAAGAGGAGTTATCCCCTAAAATCACAGAGTTCCCTTCAGTATTCACAGTTGACCTCTAACCTTCACCACTAACTAAAAAAAGAGATGTAGAGACAGACAGATCTGCCAACTACCCTCTTGTTCTGGCTTTGGTCAGAGGGCCACGAAAGGGAACCAGGGCTTGGAAACTATCAAACACCACCAGAATTTTTTGTTGGAAAATGCTGTGACAGAGTAGTGTTACAAAAGGGTCACTGATAGGGACTGAACAGATCATGTGAGTGGTACAGCCTGCACTGTGTCAATTCATGTCTCCCTGCAATTCACTACTGATGAGATGCCAGAGATTGAGATGAAAAGGGCAGGAGCAGACAGTGAGCTACTGCTTTAGACACATCTCATTCAACATTCCCCATTTATTCCTGTTCTGCTTCTGCTAGTATACCTTGCATTACTTCCCAGCAATGATATTCTTCCTCAGTTCTGGTTCCAAATCAGTACATTGCTTTGTACCATTAAAGCGACTGCAAAACCAGTTGCAGTAGCAAAATAACTTATTAATGCATAAAGTGCTTTGGGAAACCTTTGGAAGAAAAAGGACTGAAGAACACGTGAATATCATCTTCATCAAGAACAGTGATCCAAGGTAGCTTCAACATCAAAAAGGCACAAAGTGTAACAGTGAGACTGTTTCAGTGAGTCCTAACTCAGACTGCCTCCTCCCCAGTCTGCTCCTCCCCACACATAACAAAGTGATTTCTGGATTTCTGCTACTTGTAAATTGATATAAACAGGTTTGTTCTCCCAGTCTGTGTTCCTCCAAACAAAGGGCAGTATAAAAAGGATCCCTTTTCCATTCAGTGAAACAGATTGTATTTGGTCTTTCCAACGAAACTTCCTTTGCTGCCCATTCAGAGACAGGTTACATTTTTAGGGTTTCTGTAACCTTTGTTTCCCTGCTCTGGGAAGAACATCATTAAGCACTGATAACTACTTAGCCCTGATGGAGGACTGCTCCAGAGAGGGTTGCATCCCCCAGGGAGCTAAAGCACAGACAACCCAGGGCTCTCTGGGGAGCTGTTCTGCTTTGACCATTGACTTGTAGCTGGAAAATCTTTACAGGACCAAACCAAATACACTGCTAGTTCATAAATGCCACGGTTATTAATTTGTGTGCTTCAACACACATTGTTTGGGAAATTCAATTCATCCTTTAATTTGCTAAATACAGCTTTAGGTTCTAAAATCCTCCAGAGTCTGTAGTGTTCTTTGCCCCTTCATGCTCATTTGCCTTTTTTATTTCCCTTCCAACTTGCCAAAAGAAGAAAAAATAAATCCATTTTGATTCTGTTCCTGGCCAGTCGACCTTACTTTCAGAGCCTGGCACACCAACTTCCTTCCCCGCCACAATGGTCAGGTTACAAAAACAAAAGGAGAACATTTGCTTCCTTGTGAAACACTTCCCATTGAGATTTTTTAGTCACAATAATTCCTCTAGCATGCTCTGTGCCGTCACAGAGTCTCAATTAAGCAGAAATACAAGGCTTAATCTGCACCCATTTACACGTATTTGACAGCCAGAAGGAGGCCTCTTCTTCCTGCTAAAGTACGCTCAGGCCTCTGCACAGATACCAAATGCCTCCATGCTGCTGGGCAGAGAGGTCCCCCAATGGCATTTGGTATTAGTGATACCCAGCGTTCACCTCCTCTCCTCACAGGCTTTCCTTGCATGAGAATGTTACTGCAGTACATCTCAAGGTACAATTTTAAATAGATTAACTTAAGCTGGTGCAAAAGGCACTCATTACTATTGAAACTAAACCTGTTTAGGCATCTAATGAGCAAAAATGAAGTGTCCTCAAACTGGCAGTAGAGCATCCACAGTTTGGATTTTCACTAGTTTAAATGGATTGTTTTCCAATCGATGCAATTTAAAGTGTACAGCTTCCTTGTGTATAAAAGATCTCTGGAGTGAGGAAACAGCAGCACTTGTAAAATAAATGACTGCCTGTGCAAGGGTGCAACACCCATTAACAAGTACCACAAAGCATCAGGGAGGAGAAGGGGCTGAGGAGATAGGGTCAGTTGCTTGCACACAGCTTGTTAGGAAATACTGCATTCAGATTGACTACCTACAAGCACCCAAGAAAGGGCATCCAGAATTGACAACCAACTAATGAAAGTTTCAGGGACATCCCAATATACTCAGGATCCTCCGTTGGCTGGGAAACACGAGGGGGAAAAAAAACACCTTCCGAGACGCAGAACATTTTCAGACACTTGCACAGCATGTGCATTACATAGGGGCACAAGTCTCAGCCAGCAGAGGATGTGGGTTAGTTATTGTAAAGTGAACACAGCATAGAGCAAAGAAGCACATCTCACAGCATTCCTGCCCTACATACCTACCACATCCCTACCACCCAGGGCAGCCCGCAGAGCGTTGCTATCAAGAAAACTCTCTCAGAAGACGCAACAACCTTTGTGGGAGGCTGGAGCCAGAATCCACTCCTGTCAAACAGCTCTCCAGACCAGGATGTGACTGCGGCTGGCGAAACATGTTAGCTAATGAAGATTGAGTCAGGCAGGCAGGCAGAGACGATCCCCTCAGCCTGTTAATCCACTTAGGGAAGGAGAAGGGAAACCTGAGCTGAATTCCTGTGCTCCCTGCAAGGGACTGTACTGTGCTGACTTTAGCACCTCGGCAGAGCAAATCCAGCCAGAGCTGGAGTGGGGAGAGCTCTGGGTGCAAGACTAGTGTTTTTGGGAGACAGGAGCAAGAGCAGAGGCAGGGAACATCAGTCCCTCAGGAGAGAGCCAGGATCGGGTTTTGTGTCCAGTGGGAACTAGTGAAGCAAACTGAGCTTTACTTGCCCTTTCACCAGGAGAAAGCAAGAAGGGGCTGAATGTGAGCTTTTGCCCAACAGCAGGGCAGGGAGAACACACACACCTTACACCTTTCTCACAGGGCAAAAAGGCTTCCCAAGGGGTCGACTCAGATTCCTGGGTTAGAAAGGCAGAGAGAGCGTTTGTGCCTCGAACACCCATCCCAAGAGTGACAGAAAGCCAGCATTGCCTCCCTAACTAGCGCTTGCTGTGATGATGGGTGCCAATCCCACGAAATGTCAGATTATCCTTAACCACCAGAGGGTGCTCCCCATCTCAAAGACAGATTCAATGTCACAGATGCACCCAGACAGCTAGAGAAGCCTTTATTTCCAGCAATCGTGGAATCCAGCTAGGGAAAAATTAGAAAATTAATAATAATAATTAACGAATCCGATCCTCTGTTTCCCCATCCCTCCTGGCTGGGCAAGGTAAGGCCCTCTGTTGTATTTGTCCTCTGCATCCTGCTCAGTCAGGTGATTTTCCTCACATTGGAGGTTAAATCACTTTTATTCTTTTCTCCTAGATGTGGATCCAGAGCAGCAAATAAACATTTTCCACTTGGCAGGTCTGTAAAGAGTGAGACTCTGCCTTGCCTGCCTCTGAGCACAGTTAGGATCACACCTTCCAGTCACAGGCAGTTTTTGCAATGCCGAGGCCTGACCTTACCCCTGCACTGCCACAGCGGTGTGGCAGCCACTAGCCTGTATGCTTAGGTTCATTTTCCCCCCTCTGTCCTAAGCTGGTTTTCCAGAGGGCAGAATGCCTGTTGTGCAGAGAATCCTCTGGTTGGTGTTTTCAAAACATCAGTTTTGGGACACTAACACTACCTAACTCCTCCAATAAGACCCCTGTGGGGAAAGACTGTTCTCTTTGGTCATGCAGTGCCCCCACAGCCTCTCTTCCTTCTCTCGTCGAAGGAAAGCAGAGGCGTGTGACTGAGATCGCACACTCAGGAACTGTGCACCTGGTGACACCCCACCTTGTGCCTTGGCTTCCCATTTGTGCATGTTAGAAGTAATACCCCAGAGTTGCATCATATGCAGAGAACAGAGCAGTTAGGATGAAATCATAATGGTTATATTGCACCCTGAGATTCAGAAAAGAGAGAGTTTAGAGCATGCCAAGTAAGATCAGGCGCCTATGCAAAACAGACTAGCTCTGCTGACGTGTCTGGCATAACATCTGTTTGTCCTAGCCCCAGTTTACTTTGATAGTCCAGGTCTGAATATCTCATGGGGAAACCAGCTCTCGTTGATGGCTCCCACCCAGCACATGTGCTGCATCTTGCTGTCTGACCACTACAAGAACAGATTGTTGTATTTTTTTAATTGCTCTTTCCTCTCTCCTTTGGCCAGTAGTGTCAGGCCCTGCCTGAGGGGATTTTCATCAGAGTTCCTTCTCTCGGGTACCCTGGCATCACTTTTTGTTGTCTGATGAAACTGTTAAAACTGAGCAGTTAAACCACTGCACAAAGGACACTCATTCAGTCTCTTACACAGATTAAAATGTGTTCGATAGGTTTGGATTACTTCATTTCCAGAATGAACCATTATCTGCAGTACATGTGTGAACCAGTGCTTTCCAAGTCACCAACTGGCCAACAAGGCTAGTCATCCTTGAGAGGCATCACATTCTACAGCCTAAATAGGCCAATGAATTCTTCTTCCAGTATTTTGAGATTGTGAAAAGAAGGGGAAAATATAAGAGAAAAAGATTTTATGATACGTTTCTTAGACATCTGCAAGAGACAATAATACCTCCTACAAACAAAATGTCAGGGGTATATGTCACAGCTCCACTTACACTATTCGTAACATTCTCCCTTGGAATTATAGCAAATAGAAGACATGCCATGGAAGGGTTAACCAGCATTAAGTTTGGACAGTGATGATCGCAGCACCATTAACACTCAACTTCTCAACTTGATAGATTTTAACACTACACCATTACCAGTATAGTCAGTATATATTTGTTCCTAAACATGCACATAATCAGTCATCAAAAGTGTGGTTATTTAAAATTAGGTATTTTGAGCATTGCATATCTGCCTACTTTCACTAGGAGCTTTAAGATTTGCCATTCTTCCTCCACCCATTACAGCAAAGACTTTTAAAGTAATTTCATAGCCCTAGTGACATTCTCCTCTTGCATATTGCTGCATAGGAAAATTACTGGGGTTTTTATTGTTTTAATTACTGCTAGCAGGTTGTAAGATCTCAAATATCCCCAATTCCTTCACTGTTAAGAACAGCAGCATCTGGGTTTCAGTTTTGCTCATGATGGCAAATTACAGGGTCAAATCTGCCTTTCTCACTCACACAAATCTTCAGCTTAGTGGAGATTACAATTTGTGGAATACAAAATATACAAGATGAGCAGGTTTTGACTACCTGCAATTAGCTGATCTGCAACTATATGAAATGGCAACACTTAATCCAAATGGAGAGGCCAGGACAACACTATCTTACAGCACATAAATCTGCAAAGCATAAGAGGACCTGTGAAACAAAGACAAACAGAAAGCCTGTATGTTAAATAAGGCAGACTACAAATGAAGTCAAGAATTAGGAAATGGCACAGTTTTGTTTACTTGTGAGAAATACTCTTAGCCCTCATGTACATATGTATTATTTTATAGCCCTTAAGTGCACAATCATATTTTTTCCACAGTACCCCATCTCAGACTGTGCTCAGAAGGGATTGTTCCCATGTAATGAGCAGCTCTTTGAGATGCTAGTTTCTGCTCATTGTTCAGCGTGTGGCCCCAGGCCTTATTTACTGCACATTATTCAAACCTGGCTCTAGAGATTTATTCATTTCCTTATGTGTTTTTCTATGGGCTTATCATTACACTGTCCAAGAGCTTCACCAGTCCAAGATCATTTATTTTCACGCACCTCTATGAGAGGAGGGGGTATTTTTATTCCTATTTTCCAGGTGAATGACTGAAGACTATTAAAATGTATTTGCTAATTCTGGGTGCCCAGTCTGAGACACCAATAGCCTGACTGATCTGTGCTTGTATAGCACTTTGGGTTCAGTGGATTCGCATTCACTTCATTTGCAACTGTAAGCACTCAGTGTTTCCGTAAAGCAGGTCCTTTGGGATAAAAAAGGTCCCCTATAAAATAAGGAATGCACAATTAAAAAACCGCTGGCACAACAGCTGATTCAAAAAACCTGAAAACTATCATACAGAAATGGTCACAGAAAAAAGTCAACTGGCAGGTCAGAATTTCACTGCCTCAGCTATAAAAGCTTCCCTTTCTCTCCTGCAGTCCCTTGTCTCACTCAGTACACACCTGACAAATGAGGCAGGGGTCCTACAGATGGTGTCTTTCACTGTGCAACTCTGATTTATCTCAGAGCAGGTCCACTGCATGCAGTGAATGAGGCAGGGGTCCTGTGGAAGAAACAGCGCACAGTGATGAAACTAAAACGAGTCGTGTAAGACACACAGCCAGGTAGACAGAAGTTCATGCAGAGGATGATTGGTCTTTCCTCAGCTTCCAGTTCTTGCATTATCCCCCTTCAAAGTGCCCTTTTCACAAAGTTTTTTGTTTCTTTTACAGTGAACAAATTCCCTCATGAGGCATCACAATGACGCCTTTGTGAATTATCAAGAGAGATGAATCCAGCCTGTGGACCACTACAACCAAGATAATGGACTAAATGGGCTGCAAGGGTAGCTCATCCTCCTTTGTGAAGACTGACATGAGGAGCATGAAACACTGGGTGAATTTCAGACACTGATGATAACTGAGGAATAACGATTCAGAGGCTCTTCCAACTATTTAACCCAAGTCATGCCTCTTGCTCTGTCCTCTCCAGACCATCCCAGCCTACTTTCTTCTCTTCACTGCCTTTGCCTTCTCACCCCATCCCTTTCCTTTGCCCTCATCTCATCCCTCCAAACACCATTCCCCACGCTCCACAGCCCCAGCCTCCTTGTTCAACAGCTGCTTGTAACTATTTGCTTCCACGCCTCACCTTTTTGCCCAGCTCCCTTTGCCCTGCCTTTTCATTACTGTTTGGTGGCCCCGCTTACTGCCCCAATGCAGTCCCAGCTGTCCCTGCAGTCTGGCACCAAAACACAAGCTGATTTAGAGCTTTGCAAAGAGGGATCTTCTTGATTTGTTTTTAAGTGGAAGGAATGCGTAATTCAAGAACATGGCATACTCCCTAATTTTTCTTTAAAAAAAAATATTGCTGGTTTTGATAAAAATTTCCACAGAACAAGTCTATCAGAAGCATAGAAAGTGTTTGCAGTGATGATTAAAGCTTGGCAGTGGTATGGACAGCTGAAACTAAGTTTTACAGGAAGCACTATTAAAAAAACATAGTGCTACTAGTCTGTTGTACATGGCAGTGAAAATGAAGATAAAAATTAAGGAAGTTGGTTAAGCAAGAAAGAGTGCTGCTGCCATCTCTTTTTAAGAATTACCACGGCTGGGTACATTAGCATTTGGATGGCAGCATTTGAAAGAAAGTGCACTGCTTGAAATCCTTCATATACTATCCTGGTCGCTTATAGGTGCCAGTGCTTATTTGATATACACACCTGCACCCATCCCAAGCATGCATCAGCTGGACATAAAATAATACACATCTTAACATTTCACAGAGTCACAGAATATAGGGCTAGGACCAGCTCAGGTGTTTGGTGCATCCCTCCGTCCCAATGGAGGATCAGCAATAGCAGCATTATTTTTGACAGATGTTCTGAAAAAACTTTCAGCCCATCTCGGTCTGTTCTAATGCTCCTGCATCAGTGCTTATAAAAGTTTGTAACATCAAACTGAAATCTCCCACATTGCAATCAAAGCCCATTTACTTCCAGCTCTATCAACAATGGACATAGCAAATGGCTTAATCACTTCCTCTTGGACAAAGACTCTTACTATCTGAAGACACATTCCTCGGACCTTGCCTAATATCTAGATTTCCATGACAGAAATATTAACCTGCCTAACAGAAACAAATTAGCATTAGCACCTCAGTCCCTCTAAGTTCATTCCTGGGTCTCCAAGTGCATCACTTGGAAGGCCACAGATATTTTATGAACACCTACAACAAGGAACAAGGTTGCAACTAGCAGGCTGGCTTGCTCTAGACAATCCAAACTTCCCTTCACTTCTAGGGGGCTCCAATCAATTCAGTAGTAATGTCTCACTGCAGTAAAAAAAGGAACAAGGTTGCAACTAGCAGGCTGGCTTGCTCTAGACAATCCAAACTTCCCTTCACTTCTAGGGGGCTCCAATCAATTCAGTAGTAATGTTGTCCCACTGCAAAAAAAAAAAAAAAAAACAAAAAAAAAAACAAACCCAAAAAGTGGTTTAGCCCTTCAATGAGGCAAATCTCCCAGCTGGATTCAATTTCTTGTGCTCTTTCAAAATCTTGAGTTGAAATTTTGGGAAACATGAGAAAATACCTTCTGATAAATCAAGACTATCATCTATTACATTCACTACACTAGTAGCAGCAACATTTCTTAGCTGTCCTTGATGAAGCCGAGAGCTGTGCCCGTGGTCCTGACTTCCAGTGCTGTGCCTTGAGCACAAACCAATCTTTTCTCACTGACAAGCAATGAAGACCTGCCAGATTTCATATGAAACAGCTCCCAGGAAACTGGAAGTCGGCATCCTTGGTACATGGGGGCATGACAGTGTACAGAATGGCTGGAGTTGTAACTAAAAATGTCATAAAGTTAAAAATGTAGGATGTGAGCTCCCAGGGAAGCCAGGAGCCCCTCCGTGCAGAAACAGAGGTCCCTTCTCTACCATACGTGGTGTGACGGGGTAAGGGGAACTCACAGCTCAAAGGTGCATGCAACTGCTCTGTACTGTGTGTTTGCACAACTGCGTGAGAGTGTATCCCTTGGTGATGTTATTCACAGGCCTTGGCCGACAGTAAATAAGACAGTGGAACTTGATTCATGCGGGATGACAGGAAATCTATAACGTGTGGGCTCTATAATCTGCTCGCTACTGCGTAGCAAAATGAAAGAACAACAGTCCAATTACCGAGTCCTTGCTGATCCCAAGCACATCCTCCAGATCTTGTTCTGCTCAGAGCAATGGGAGTCTGTTGGCACCAAGGGAAAGCAAGCTCTGGCACAGGCCATCTTCCATGCTGGGATGGCAACAGTATTTTGGAAGCACCAGGCTACCTTACAGCGCATAGAAATGCAGACAAGACTGTAACATGAACTTCACAGCAAATTCATGGAGAGCAACAGCCTGCTGAGCTCAGTTCACCAAAGGACCATTCACATGGACACCAATTGCCGCACTCCACTGCAGGCATCCCATGTCCCAAAGTGCTGGCTGAGCCAGAGAGCAGCGATCCACCATGGCAGTCTGGCCCAACCACTTGGTTTGGTGGCGATTCTGAATGCCATTCCCCTGTGATAACACAAACCAATCAGGATGCAGCCCCCTGAAACTAAAAACAGGGCTATGATCCAGCAGGACGTAGCAGCTGGGTCACAAATGGTGTCCAAAAAGCACCTTAATGGGAAGGAGATAAAAGCTGGAGAGAAATGTGGATTCTGGGGCAAGACAGAAGAGGGATGGCTGCTCCCTCATGCTGGCCCATGAGGGAGCAGGGAGGAAGTCTGCAACAGCAGCAGCTGCAGAGCAGGCTGCTCTCCTACCATCAATGTTGAGGACAAAGGGAAAGACGGAAGAAGGTTTCTTTTGGACAAAACAGCAATGGTGGCAGTGGGAGGGAGGATGGCTGCCAATTCCAGACAGAAGAAGGAAATAATTTTGCTTCCTACTGTGCAGTGTCAGAAAACCCACAGGGCTGCCCAAGGCTGGGAAGGCACAGGACAGCTCAGCTGAGGATCCTGGCAGCTTAGAGGAGACAGTTCTCTCATTTTTCTCTAACCAAACTTATACTTGTCATTCCTTGTGTCTCTGGCCCTTACCACTTAACACCTTTCAGATCTATCTTCTGCTCCCTAGGAAAGGGGCAAGGGGAACCTTTCTCACTCTGGCAACAGGTAAACAGCATGGCAGGATGGGCAGGGGGGAACAATTTCCTCTCCATCCCTAGCAAAGGCCTTCTTTGCTGAGTGCACACTCTGGGGACTGCCGTCCTTTCCCTGCTTTCCCCTACAACCATCTCTGCTGCCACCTCCCCTCCCTTGTTATCTGTCAGTAAACAGTAATTAAAGATGTGGCCTGCTTGATAAAGCTCCCGCCCGCCCTCACACGGTGCTGCCCTCTCGGACGTGTCTAATTAAAATCCTGATGAGAAGATGAAGAAATCCCAGCAGCTGGGAGTCTGCTGACTCTCCCTACACTCGGCCTCTTCATTACTGACGACGAGGCAGAGAGATATAAAGGACCCCGGGAAATGCTCCGACAGACCAATCGATACAGCCTTTTGTGGGACGTGATGGACCGCTCAGGACTGCCTTTTGAACTGTGTGGATAATGAGGATGCTGGAGCGTGGCTCACTGCATGGGGCTGATGGGGCTAGACTCCCCCACTAGTCCTGCTACACTGCTGCTCCCAGGAACAGCACCCAGGGCCCCCGCAGCTTGGCAGCCACTCACACCGTATAGAGAACTCGCACAGTTATAATAGCTGGGGCACTTGCCCGTCCCCCACCAACCCAAGCTCCGGAATTCATTGCTTGTAGTGCCAGAATATTGTCAAACCTCCAACCACTCCATCATTTCTATGCAAATACAAAGTATGCATGTGTGTACATACACTGCAAAATGCTGAGAACCAGCACAAACCTTCCTTAAACGAAACCACCACCACACATGATGTGCACACCATTGTGTTTACATGGACACTCATTAATTGGAATGGTGTGTCTTCACTGCTCTCCCAGGATTTTGTGCTAAGGTGAAATTCTTGGTATGCACAAAATGAAACAGCAAAGGTTTACATGAAGTGCACAGCAATATCATCATCGTGAATCACCGTAACTATATTTAGACACACTTCACTTCATGCAAATACATCCAGTAAATGGTTTTATTCTTGACTTTTTTTCTAATATGAGATCAGCTTTACATGGAAACAAGCCCATTTTTACTGGCAAACTCACATTTATCCAAAACACCAGAGATTTCATTGCGCTTGGTTTCAAGATGAAAGAAATAGTAGAGGTGGAAGTAAATTTATACTTTCTAAAGTTTGAAAGTGCATCTTAGGCACCTGCTTCCGTGTCCCTTTTGAGCAAGCCCACAGGAAACATAGTCACCCTGGGAATTAGGATCATGTGCAAGAATGGGAGTGCATACATGGGCAAATACAAGCGCACCATGCATGAGGGAAATGCATGTTCCACATGTGGAATCAATAAAAGTGTGAGCTTTTATCTGTCTGAGTTCACACCTCCTGCTTCACAAACCACTACTGCTCATCCAATCAGCATCATTCCAGCAATGGTTGTTGCTCTTTTCAGAGACCCAGTTAGGTCTTTGGGACCTAGTTTATGCAAAAAAGCCTCAGTTTTTTTCTTTCCCACTCCCACAATTTTAATTACTTTTCCAGACCACATGGACTAAAAAAAAAAAAAAAAACCACAAAAAAAACAGCTTGAAAATATGTTTCCTAAAAGTCTCATAAAGTAAAAAAATACCTATATTTATTATTTTCCAAATTGCGATAATCCTGCCCCCACTGTCCCCTTTGTCAGCTCAGGCCCAGAGAGAAGCTAGATAACAAATCATTCCTGGACTGGTTTAATACTGAGTTAAACTTGCCAAAAAAACCCCAAACCATCTCAAAAGAAATGGTCCCTAGCAAAATATGATCAGTAACAGCAAGAAGTGATCAACCAAATGCGGAAGCAATGGACTCAAAGGTAAAAGCTCAGAAGTGCTACTGAGAAGGGACTCTGGAGAGTGAAGAAGGGCAGCA
Source organism: Charadrius vociferus (assembly GCF_000708025.1). Classification (NCBI taxonomy): domain Eukaryota; kingdom Metazoa; phylum Chordata; class Aves; order Charadriiformes; family Charadriidae; genus Charadrius; species Charadrius vociferus. Next base: position 10,187,377 of record NW_009648876.1, on the reverse strand, counting down.
GAGGGGAGGTCCTGCTGGTAATGGTGGCAGAACCATTGTTGCTGGGAAGTTCACAGCCTCTCTTGGCCCTGTGGCCTCCCTTGGTAAGAGATGCTGTTGTGCAGAACAAGGCAGCAGCGCTGGATGCACAGAGCTCTCCATGCAATCCTTTCCTGTCCCAGTACCTGTACTTGATGGAATGACACATTGCTGCGGCAGCTAATAAATAGAAGTAATTTGATTAGCTTTCCCTAACTAGCGATAAGATCCTGACAAACCCTTTTTAATGCGTTTCTGGAGCAGGATGAAATTGTTTCATTTGGCGAGCAGGGCCCCACGGGAGTTGCCTCCAAGCTCCTTTAGTGAGAGGTAAAAATATGCCAATCATTAATGAGGGGAGAATTACGGAGACTTTAATGCAATCAGAAAAGAGGAGCCCTGAGGCAGCTGGGGAATAAAACCTGCCCTTAAATCAGAGGCAGGCAGCTGGAGCATGGAAATAAAGGCATACACAAGCATGTACATGCACACACACATACCTACCACACACACAGAGACTGTAGAGCTGCTTGAAATACACTGGGAGTTTTGCCTGGGCAACAAACACCTATCTCAGCAAACAGTATGCATCTTCCCCAAAAAGCATTTGTAAAATCACCGCAAGCTATATCCATTTAGCAGCCCCCTCCCCCCACCAGGAGGGGACTGCTGCCCGTTCAATCTCCACCCCTTCACACACACATAGGCACACAGAGAATTGCAGTTTTCAACATTTCAGACCAAAGCCTTTTGTGGAGGAGGCGTATTAGTTGCTTGGGTGTCAAGCAGCAGCAGCGAGGCAGCTTTGCCAAGTGGAAAGGTGCCTCTCTCAGGGCCAGACTTGCTGCGTGAACACAACATGTACAAACCCCTCACTCTGTCCTCCAACCATGGCACTGATGCCACAAGCAGCATCTACCGTGGATGTTGAAAGGCAACTCCTCCCATCCCCTCCCCACTACCTCCTCAGCCACTTCAGTGAATTCCCTTCCTCAGGTGAAACAGCTCTTGCACAAATCGTCTCATCCTAAGCAAACCAGAAGTTTTTAAGCTGCTGGCATTTTCCCTGGCACTGCAACAGGCATGAGAGGGGGCAGACACAAGTGGCCTGGCTGGCTCCAATTTTGCAGGTGTCTGTGTTCTTTCAGAAACTCCTTCTCTGGCAGAAAGAGTCCCATCTTTCGGCAGCGATGCTCTAACCCCAGCCAACGCAATACAGATGGCTGCATCAGCACAGACCATCCCAGAGAACGCTAGCTTCCAGTTTAATGGGATAAAAACCAGGACAGGAGTTTTCTCATGTCTCTTCCAGATTCCCCACCTTGTTTACTTGAAAATAATGAGCAAGAGTACTGGGATATCAAACACCAGCCACCTTTCCTCTGCCAGATACACAAAACATGATGCTACAAAGGCCAGGCATGCAGTATCTCAGCCCTTTTCCCTAGTTTGCGTTACCACTAACATGTAGGGGAGCAACTGAACGGCGGCTGAGGACTCCAAGAGGAAAATCAGTACTTACTTCTGGCATTAATATACACTTGAGGGGATGCGAGACAAGTATTTCTTCCTCCCAGCACTCCTGCACTATAGTGACAGTATCTGTGGCATGCCTGCCCTCTGCTAGATGGAATGACTGTCCTGCTTAGCGTGCACTGCAAGTCCTGTATTGAGAAAGCTACACTGCTGCTTCTTCTGCCACAAAGATGTATCAGACATCTCTGCCACAAAACAGCTGCTTCTGCACTGTATTCTCACATACACTAGACAACTGTGGGACTAAAACACTGGTGTGACTATTAGCCATTTAACCCTACAGACAAAGCAGTTACACAGTCACCAAGACAGAGTAAAAAATGAAGGACAAGTAAAGAGGGACCTGTCCTGAGACGCAGAGCTTGAAGCTTAGCAGGTAAGTGAGGGTGCATAGCTGGCACATTCTCAAATGTGTATCAAGCACAGAGCCGCATGTCCCATGCTAAATGATCACAGAATACTTAGCCCCAGGCAAGAGGTGCTTCATGTCCCTCAACAGCAACTCCTACGGGCTCCTTGGAACATGTGATGATGGGGTCCCAAAGAAGTACAGCAAAGCTCTCTGTGGCTGAAAGTTCAGAATTAAAAGCACCTCAGAGGGTAAAGAAAACCTCCAGGGTTCTCCCAAATTCTCTCAAGTTCTGTGTCTCTAAGACTGAAAGGATCAAAGCAGTCTTACTGTTGGGCACATCACTCAGCCAGAGTGCATTCCCTTGAAAGTCAGAGAAATTGCTTTCCAGAAACACAAACAAGTGAGAAGACCCTACCACAGAAACCATCAAGACTGCAAAAACTAGCTAGCAGGGAATTCAGCATGGCTACAGCACAATGCTGTCTAGCATCTAAAAATCGTATTTCTGCCCTTTTCAGATCAGGGACAGTTTTGATCCAAAGCTCCACTCAAATTCAGTGATTTCTTCTGGTTGAGAGCTTTAGGCTATTCAAGATAGTTCCTGGACTCCCTCCCTGGGTCCATTTCTAGTGGTGATCCAGGTTTTACTGTGGTCACAGTCCAACCTAGTTTGTGGTGGCACTCAGGCACAGCAGTCTTGTTCGACTGCCTCCTCTGAGCAGCAGGCAGAGGTCTGAGATGGTGTCACACTCTGTGGCTCCACACACAGGCCTGCTTTGCTGCAAACAACTCCTTCTCATTCTGGTTTGTTATGATTAAAAATGCACATCACCCAGCGAGGCCTTGGAGTGGAACCCAGCTGGAAATTGGATCATTAATATTCCTTCACATGCCCATTGCCACAATTTCTTACCTCTCCACAAGCAATTGCTAACAATGCAACAATTTAGGGTCTCAGACTAAAGCAAAAGAGAAGCCAAGACTAAACTGCCCATTGTTACTCCAATTCATCCACTCTCACCCATATCCTGGCATCCCATCAACCTTATGCTGGTGTGCTGTACATCAGGTGTCTTTCAGCCCTTTTAACCACCCGTCCCCAGTTGATCTACCAAAAGGTCCATAGCCTCTTAAACCATCAGGAAAGGGATTCAAGATTATCCTCATTCCTGAGCAGCTGGAAATACAAGGAAAGAAAACAATTCATTCGCAGATTCTAGACACTGCGTGGCTCTAGCTTTTGGCCACCACACTTTCTACACAGTTGAAGTAGTCTCAAAGGTCTGGAAGGATAAATGCAAATCAAGGGTAGGACATACCATGTGATGGAAAATCCCACAAATGTACAAATGGGGATATTTCAGTTTCTAGCAGACAGGGTTACTTACATGAGCTCACCTCAACCCTATGTGCTGTCACTGCTGCAACTCATTAACTAGGCAAGCTGTGAGAGATGTGCAATTCCCCCATCACTGGTACAATGATCCTTTGACAAAAAGGATCCAGAAGCATAGAAAGGGCACAGGACACACAGCAAGTGATTGAAATCCCCCCTGATAGTCATTGTGCACACTCATTGACTTCTTTGAACCTTCCTCCCAGTATGGTGTTTACAGTAGACAGCAAGAAGCACAACATAACCAGAACTACAGCACTGATCACGGAAAAATAAAAGTCAGAAGACATATCTTCTCTTGGGACTCTAGCATCACCACTGTGGACTGCTCACGCGCATTGGCACCAGGCAGAGGAACTTTGTTCTTGCTTGTCAATTCACTGAGCTGACATTCCTTCGGCTCAGGCAGCACAGCCTCCACGAGGTTGAATGTCTGGTCGAGAGGTGGAGAAGACAGAGGTGGAGAAACCTGCTAGACAGCAACTAGAGCAAGGCAGCTGGGAAAACACCACTGGTCACAAGGATCAGGACAACACCAACTATAAATTCTGCTCCAAACACCTATTAATTCTCCATTGCGTCATTCAGCTACTCCAAAACCATCTGCTCCTGGTAAGCACTTTGCATCTTAGGTGGCTAAAGGCTTTGGGAATCAAAGGATCTGTTACATACAATTGAAATGCCCATCAGACTGAGGACTTGCTCCATGTGCCTCTCCATAACACAAGTATAACACAAATAGCTCCAGAGTGAAGTGCTCGCTAATACAGTGGCATAATTTAATGTAAACTGCTCCTGCCACACACAAATTTGTATTTTTGGCACTTGCCCTTTGATGTCACTGTTTCTTTAGTTTTATTTTATGTCAGAAATAATAATTTTCATTGAAAAACTTTGACAGTGAAATGCATAGCTACATTACCAGCCATCTCAGTGCAGAAATATAAATGGTGACAGTCTCAGAGTGATGGGGCCAATGAACACACACAGCAGTAACCACTCAAAGGAATTTGGAAAAGCAGCTGTCTGATCAGTCATCTAGACTATCTAAGACCCTGCCACACCAATCTGATGTAAGCACAAAGAAACAAAAAAGAACCACCAGGGGGGTCAGGAAATATATTCCTGGTCTTACCTTCTTAAAATAGGTAACTGCTTCAAAACAAAAAACCTAATAAACTTACTGTGCCACACCACAGACCTTTCCCTTCAAATAAGAGGAAGTAACTACCACCACTGCCTGTTCCCTTTAGCATCTCTGGCACTTGTTGGCATCTCAGCCTAGTGGTCTGTTCACAAGGCTTGATTGCTACTGAAATCCAACAGAGCTCCAGCAAAGACAAACTGCAGCCCACATGAAGACAGGTAAGTGATTAAAGGTATCTTAAAGAGACAACAGATAAGAACAAAGCTCTGCCATAGGAGTTGCCAGCTCCCGGCTCCGTCAAAGAAATACAACATGCGATCTTCACACAAGGCTGGTGACTTCTTGTGCATCACTGAAATCCACAAACTGCTGGATGTGGGCAGCTCAGTCATTCAACTTTATCTCAGTGCTTGAGTGTCAACTTTTCCTATCTGAACTGAGAGGCAATTCCTGAGTCTTCCTCATCCACCAAGTCCCAACCTCCCCAGCAGTCCTAGGGCCAAGTTACATGCCTTTCCAGACGACCCTCTCTGTGAACAAGACAAGGGCAGAGCAGAGGGGTGCTCTTAGCAGTCTTGCTCAGGGAGCGCCGGCTGCCATGCCACAAATTAACATCATCCTCAAATTTTTTAGGGGGGACAGACAGAAAAATCTTGAATAGTTTCTCCTTTCCTGCCAGTTCTTCCCATCTCCTACCTCAATTCTGGCTGGATTCCCCCTTCCCCCTGTCCTCAGCTAGCACCGCCAGGCTCAGTCCTCCTCACCCTAGCCCCCCCTCCCCAAGGACAAGCAAAGTTATTACAATAATGAATTAGCCAGGCTGCTTACTGCTGCCAGTGGCGAAGGCAATTATCCCACTCCACGTCCCCAGCCACCGCTCAGCTCCCTCATAAAGAGAGGCTTTTGGGGCCGCTTTGTGCTTTGATTGGAAATGAAGAGATTGCTAATTAGGGAACCCCTGCTGGGATCGGGCTGGCAGGAACAATGGTGAAACGGACGGAGCACACGTCCATTTAGAGAGGGAGGGAGAAGAGAGAAATGTGAGCTCCTCTGTAATGTAGTGCATCCTCCGTTCACAACATAAACAACAGGGCAGACAATTTTATAGAGCTTTTCACCTTTTAAAGCATGCTAATTTGTTTATAGGAAGCGATAATTTGGTGTGTGTTTGCATAGGTCAATGCCTGTAGTTTCTGTGTACAATATGGATTGACGCATGCGTGCATACATACACACAGTCATTTCCAGAGGCATTTTTGTGAAGAGTGTATTTTCACAGCTGACCGTATATTTCTTGTCATTTGCTGGGCAGCATGCATCAATCCTGCATTAACAGGGAAAGATGCTTAGAAAAGCCTGTTGATGAGTATTAACACAGAATTTTAATGCCTGAATTCACAGATCACCAAAGTTGAAAATGACATACCAAATTAGTCAGTTTACCTGATGCTTGTCCAGCAACCACTTCCACCGCTTTGACCAAGTGCTTTAAATGACAAGCAAACCTCCAGGAGGAGAAAAATTCACCATTAAGACAACATTTTCTTACACTCATCCTGAAATTTCTTCTTAATTCAGTTGCTCTAACTGTCCATGGGGGGGTCACAGGAGCTAAATTCACCTTTCTTAGCTGATGAATTGTGCATGAAAAAATTAGAAAAAAATCTCTCTCACAGTGCACAAAAGCATCAGGAGAACTTCATAAAACTGCACCAACAGCCCTTCTATGCATAGTATGCTCTTGTTTTGGGATCTAGTCACTTTTAACTCTTGTGAAAGAGAAAAATACCTCCCCAACAGATCAACATGCAAATCATACCATTTATAAAATACAGCCTGTTGACAAAAGCCAATGGCTCACCTTTTTGTGCAAACCTATCCTGCATTCTTCAGTTGAAGTAATTCCATCAGGGAAGCACACAAGTGGCACATTAAAACTGAAAGTACAGTTTGCAACCACATGTTTGACTTGCCATGCAAAAAATTTGCATACTGTTGATTAGCACAATGTACTACACACTAAGGTGACTTATATAAGCTAAAGTGAATTTCAAATTTTAAGCTTGAATCTACATTTCAGAATTCCCTTGCAGATATCGAATATACAAGCGTGCTTTTCCCTGAAAATATTTTCAGTAAAGCACAAGTCTTAACAGAAAGTGAGCACTAAAAGGTGGAAACAGAGTTGAACTGAAAATGACTTTCAAATTCACAGATTATTTCTCCCCGCTGTTTGCTCACCTCTAGTGTTTATATCCTTCAAACAGTTGTAGGTAGTTTTCATGTTCCCTTCTTAGTCATCACTTAGCCAAGCTCCACATATTTAGTTCTTTTGATCTTCCCTCATAAAAACAATCCCTCCAGCTCTGTCATCATTTTTGTTGTTCTTCTCTTGCTACCTTCCAAGTTTCCTCTGCATTTTTGCTGCTAGTGCCCAGAGCTGAAAGTCTCACCAGAACGGTACCAAGCAAGAACACTACCTCATTGCTTCACAGTGCCCTACCTGCATACAACACAATCAAATCTCATACAAAGGCCAGCATTGGCAGCCTTCCCCTGCCCCCACCCCCCCACCC
>NW_009648876.1:10153228-10180279 GCF_000708025.1 Charadrius vociferus | reverse complement strand
CACCCCCCCACCCCCACCCCCAGTCTGTTGTAACTCAGATCAGACTTGCTCATCGCTACCATTCCCCCACACTCCCTCATTCAATTCTACACTATGTTCCACTTACCTGATGGGAATATTTCCCTTCATGTAGATACAGTCTGAAAGTAAAACCCTCTGCTAGAACCACACTTAAGGTTGTTCTAGGTTGCTGACAACCACGTAGTTACTTATTGCATGTACAAAATCTGACCACTTAAAACCAAGGAAATGTCTACCTAACGACACCAAGGGCCAAATTGTAACATGGTGTACAGTGGCAAAGCTCATTTGGTTTCACCGCAGCTGTACCGGTATACACCAGCTGAGAAGTTATTTCCATAAATCTTAGACTGTCCATATCGCAAACAATCACATTATTCAGAGAAAGTACAAAGAAGGATATATTTCACTACAGCAGCTGCAATTCTGATGCATGAATCCCTGTTACCTTGATTTCATAATCCAAGTATTTTCTTTTTAGGGATACAGCTACAGTGAATGCGCAAGCAATTCAATATATCTACCAACTGGTTCTGGAATTCTTTGGTAAAGCACTTAAAATTGCTCTCTTGATAATCAAATTCTAATTTAATAGAAGAGGAATAAAACTCATGGTAAAATTATGGATGTACAGGCCACCTGCATTTGAGACTGATGAATGGGCTTCATTACTACATCCATTCACAGGGTCTGATTTTGACTAGCCTTAATATCCTAGCAAAGGGGGATGAAAGGAGGTGGCCTTTTCGTGGTATTATAGCAGGCATGTCAAGGGAAAACATCGGAATAAATAATAAAATATTCTAAAATCCTGCAAGAGAGAAGAAAGCCTATTCACTGTCAGATTGACCATCTCATGCGCCTAACAACAGCCTACTAGTTCTATCCTCTTGTGAAACACACTTTTTTTTAAGAGCACAACTTCCTCGAAGTAACTTTGTTCTTAACATCCATTCCTGTGCAAAGCAGGGAAAGTATGAATGTAGAAGTGCCTAAGCCAGGATTTCTTCCTCAGATTCTTCCTGGAGCAACGCAACTACATTCAGCCACGTACAGTATGGGCAAAGCCCCCAAAGGCTTTAAAGTGTATTGAGTTTCTTTCTCAGGGATATTTTAGTATAAGATTTTTATTTTAAAATTACCAATTAAAGAATCCCATCTCTTTCTCCCCTCTGCAGAAGTGTAGGTTCTCCTTTCATTTGGTACAAATAACATAAGTGCATTACATTCAAAGAGCATACAACTACACTGTTCTTGCCTATTTGTTTCTTTTAGTTTAGCTTTTACAAATCAGATTGTAGAAAAGTGAAGTCTTGCTACATAAACTGCAGAATCTTTTTAATCCACCTCTGTTGCTGTTCCCACCATCCTTCCCACCTGAGCCACATTTGTCCTCCCTCCTCCCTTGTGTTAACACATGTGTTTGTACAGCTCAGATTGAGGAGCTGCTCTGGGTTAAAAATGCCAAAAGGTTAGTTTAATTCAAACTGACCACAAGCAGGATTACTATAAATCCAGGTGTACACAAATACTTCTACATGACATATGACCCCCACATTACAGCAGTTGTGAAAGTTATGAAACCATTAGCAACGTCAAATGGTTTCTTAAAGGCACTCATATCTGGGGTATTTTTCTTTGAAAACTTCCCCTTTTGTGTAGGTAAATGATGACATGGTTGAGACAGAATGAGATTGAAAGACATAAATTACTGAACTGAAAAGCATGGTGCTGTCAAACTAATACCTGCTTGAAACAAAGTCTATCCAGTGAGAGATCTGAGAAGCATAATAAATTTAACTCCAAGAATAGGCTAAGGGGTGACCTGATCTAATTGTAAGTGGGGGGGAATTTAATAGTGGAAACGTCTTTAATCTAGCTTTAAAAGGATGTAAGACAAGACTATTCCTGGTATCCAAAACTAGACAAAATTTAGCAATAAAGACATTTTTAAACAGCAGGAACTGGCCATTGGGACAACTTGCCATGAGGCATGCTGGATAATCTATTGCAATGTCTTTCAGTAAAGGTTGTATGTCTCTCTAGATGATGTTGATGTTGAGAAGCTGCCCAGATAAGTGCAGGAGTTACTAGGTGGATTTTAAAGGTCTGTGCTATGCAGTGAGGTCTAGAGCATTGGAGTGGTATAGGTCTGCCTTAAAATCTGTTTAGATTCCCTGTGGTTCTTTCAGAGTTATAGAAAGCAAGACAAATACGTGCAAAGACAACATCTGCTTTGGTCTGATGAAACCATCCACTAAGAAGTGCTTGTGCTGCATCTACTATCTAATACTTGTTTGTTCCCAATAAGCTTCAATTAAGAGAAGTCATACTTGGTTTTTATAAGGCAATTTCTTATACATTATAGTAACCTTGCTATGAAAAACTACCTATTTTTGCCAGACATATGCTTTATCTCCCAGAATGTACAAAGCATATATAAAGAATGTATAAAGGCTAATGGCAAAGGCTGTGCAGTGCATGAATCATAAACAAGAGGAAAAGCAGTCAGTTAAATCTATCCATGTCCACGTCTTGAATTCAGTAATTTTTTGTGTGGGTGGAGGTGAGGAATATGAGATTTATTTTTTTAAAGATCTCCTTTACTGTTTTGAAATTTTATTCAAGCTTCATAGAGTAAGTTGCCAGTGAGAACAAATACTATAAATCCAGTACAATGTGGTTACAAAATTAGTGAAGAGAGCTGCTTGTCAATCAGTCATTCCCAATATGTTTGCCTCACTACCCAGGTTTGCCTTCACTACTACAGTATACATTTTCAATATGGGTGCACTGGAAGCCTGAAGTCAAGCTGTGAACTCTGCTGTAACACATGCTTATAAATGGCAGAGGAAAATCCTTGTTCTTCCAGTTCTCACATACTCTGACTAACCAAACACTGTTTTAATTTTAACAGATAAAACAAATCCATCATAGCCATGTTCCACCAGAAGAGACTGTCACAGTATTAGGGAAAACATTTTTCTATTCTTCTCCATTACATGTCAATTTACTACTTTATTGCCTATCGAAGCCTTCCTTAAAGGCACACACTGCTGTTCTCCAACCCCCTCTCTGATTTGTGTCAGAGCAGGCTGCTGTTAAAAACTGATCCTTTCTGCAACATCTCTCAAACCTCAGCTTCAGCTTCAGCGACCGTGTTAGGAAGACACACATTCCCACGACAACTTGGCCCTTGGGTCTCAGCAAGTAAACTCTTTATTGCCTTTTCTCTAAAGGGATCACACCAATCTTTTCATCCTTCCAGATTCTACTTTACCATAAGGGTGATCCAGGACTAATTATGTTCACCCTACCACTCGTCTGGAAAGGCAAAGAACTTGCAAGATGAAAAAGAAACTGTACATCCACTGAATGTTTTCTAGAGTTTTCTTCACTCTGAAATTAAACTCTTAAATATTCTAGCTGAATTCGGTGAGGTGTCTTCTTTTAAAATCACTTTCTGAAACAACTGTCAGGGCAAAAATCCTTGATGACATTGTTAACTTTTAGGAAGCCCCAGTCACACTTACTTATCTGAAAAGTGACACTAGCACAGCCTGGGGAAAGAGGAGACAGCAGCCATTAGAGTAATTTGTGCTCGCAGTTTCAAGTACCTGACCGAAGAACCAGTCCCTAAATCCTGGCAGATGCAGGCTTCGATTGCAGAGCTCCAGTGATGCACCCATCATGAGGGCTGCAGCAGGGCTGGCCCAGGTCACAGGTGCAGGACTTGCCAGGTGGTCAACTCTCAAAAAAGGCCTTCTCCAGGCTTGAGAGGGAATGTCCTCCTCCCCACAAAGAACTGCTACCTGTGACCAGCCTTGCACCCTGGCCTAGAAGACAGGTTTCAGACAAAGAAAGGAATCACTAAACTCAAAGTGCTCAATAGACCCACAATAAAGATTAGAACCGCAGTTCAAGAGGCTGGTGCAAGGTTGTAGCAGGGGGAAAAAAGACACAGGGCCTGCTGGAGGCAAGGAGGATTTAGAGACAGGACTTACGGCCATAAAGTACTGAAGGGTGGAAACAGTGAGGAAGGAACTGGGCAACATGAGGGAGAGCTAGGGAGAAAAAAATAAAAGAAATTAAGAAATAATTTAAACTGAATAACCAGGAAAATTTCTCTCGTAGCAGAAGGAATTAAGCTGCGGAACTGTTAGCCCAGAAGTGAACAGGGATGGAAGAAAGCTGTGCAAGCAAAGCAAATCAAACAGAAGAAAAAGAATTGAATAACCCACAAAGCTTTTCCCATGTCTGACTGCTGTGATTCCAAAACCTGGAATAGCTGGCAAACTTAGGAAAGGTGTAGCTACCATCACAAAATATTTGTAGAAAATGGAGCACCAACACCACCCCCAAATCAGTAGCATGTTACTGACAGAAACAGTTTTCCATGCTCAGAAAACATTATAGGCTTCCCCTTTAGGGACATTTAAGCATAGGAGTATTTTTTCTTCCCTAATGATAGGAGAAGGAAGTGAAGGAGGTCAGGGTCCTGCAGACCTCTCTGCACTCCCTGTGGTCTAGTTTAGGAGACTTAAAAGGATTCAGATTAACTGGGGTGGCTTTGTCGATTACACACAGAGAGGAAAATGACCCCATGTGGTAAGTGTTTCCAGGACAGCTGCTCCGTTGGTGAAACACTGCTGCATTCCAGAAATAAACTCCTACAGTCAAATTAGCAGCTCAAGTCCTCTCTCTGCAGAAACGTGCCTTTACCAAAGTTGCAGCGGTTCCCAGATGAATGGGAAACCAGCAGCATAAATTCCTGCTTGGCTCCACTTTTAAATAGAAAATAGTACAAAAAGATGTTTGTACAATATCAAATCAGTCTTCACAGTCACATAATTGCCCCACATTTTGATGGGCTCAAAAAGGAAAAATGAGAATTTCTGGCTGGGCTAGAGAGCTAAAACTAGCATGGTTCCCCAACACTCCAGGCCTGTCATGAGTTTTTCAGGTCTGAGTGCTTATCAGGACTTAAGTGTAAGAGATTTTGGGTTTGATTCCTGTGTCCATCAGTACCTACCAATGCAAAGTACTAAAGAAACATGCAAAAGATTACAATCTACATTTGAAGCAAGATAGGAGGCACTGTTGCCCCTTGCCCAGCCTTTTCTAGCTCCCAAAAGGTAAAGCAGAGCTGTCCTCTCACTACAGAGGTGAATTCTGGGCCATGAAAGTAAATTCGCTCAGAAGCCCCAAGGCACTCATGTTTTACCAAAGACATACATGAAACAGCAAAACTACATGAGATAGCTTCCACGTTTACACAGGATTACAACTACAAGTTTACAGATGGCTGCACTGGGGAAGGCCCATGAAATCCTGGGGGGAAAAAAGCCAAAACACGAACCTACAGTTTTCAACAGGTAACAGGACACTTTTTCAGTACTCTGGGTTAACAGGTTAGGTGTTGTACAAGAAGCAGGCTGTGCCATATCACCACTGAGTGCACAAATGTTTGTGGTCCTTCCTCGCACTGGCCTCACCTCCCTGGAAGGTGTTCCCAGACACTACACAACAGAAGGAAGGCCCTGCAGGCACATCACTCCCCCTCATTCACAAATGGGAAAGATGAAGCCAGAAGCCACTGTCAAAGTTGCAAGGAGCAAGTATCAGCATGGCAAAGGCCGTGCTAGATGTTATAAGGCAGTGCCCTTTTACTTCAAGAAACCTTCACCATTTGGTGATACAGCAATGCAATGCTCCTCTGATTCAACACACCACCAAACCAAAATCCATCAGGTGACTAAACCTTCTGCAGACCTATGTATTGCAGGGATGTTATACATCGAAACAAACTCACAGCTGCTGCATAACGTGGTCTTAAACATAAACACCTGAAAGCATTCTCTAACCCATTGCCTCTTTACCTTTGGGCATACCTTCTGCCCTGCAGATTCCACCACAAGAGCCACCCAGTCAGTGGGAAGGAACATAGTACCAATCAGAAAGGATAAATTCAGGAAGCATCATTTCTGCTAAGCTCACCTTCGCTCCCTGGCTACACTCTTGTCTTCACTGCTACTTTGACAGTGGCATAGATTATCTATCCTAGGGACTTTCACAGCTTTAGAAACACTGCCTATAACAGTAGAAAAACATTCAAGGTAAGCGAGATCAGGTAGCCCAAAATACAGACGCTGCATGTCTGTAACAGAGCATTGTGTAAACAAGTAATTCAGCTATCTGCAAAGAATGGCGATGCTGGTTTCACGCGCAAGAGAAGCTGTGAGAACAGCTATGCCAGGTCAAATTAAGAAGTCACATAGTCCCATATTCTACCTCTGCTATCAACCACTAACACATGGCTCAGGGAAAGACTCTAAGAAAGAAGAATGTTTTCCCTGCTCTTCACCTTGCTGCACCTTTGCAGACCGCACAATCAGTGTCTTGGTAGCCTGTGGCTTAGGCTGTTCCCTCTGGACCATAACGTGTACTTGCCATTGATAAGTCCACATGTTCCTTAAATTCCTTGATAACCTTTTGAGTCCATCCATAACTTTGCCACTGAATGACACAAAGACAAATAAATCCCACAGTTTAATTTTGTGTTATGTGAAAAAAATACTTCCTTTGGTTTATTTAAAGAATTTTTTTTTTTTAAGAGTACGGCATGACTACGTCATTGAAAAAAAGGGGGGAAAATACTCATGCCAGTGTAAAGCTACCAAGAACACGTAGCAGACCTCGCAGCTAAGAAAGTGGAGGTGCTGATTTTGCAAAGCAAAGTATTAGGCAGGTTTTACATAAGCAAATAAAGGCCTATGCTCTTTTTTTTTTTGTTATCTTTTAGCTAACTGCACAGCAAGTAAAGCCACCTGTACTCCAAACAAGCCACACTTGCGTTACCACAAATTCCTATCTCTGTTACCCTCCTCTTTCTTCTAGCAACAGACTTCATGACTGAGTTTTCCCCTGAGATAGTCTCTTGTCTTGAATCAGACTGGAAGCTCTTTCAGACAGAAGCTGTCTCATTGCTAAATGCAGCAGCCCCAAGAAACAACGAGGGCAAAATGAAAGCAATGGCCAAAGCTGCCAGTGCAACTTGTAGCCATAGTCTGAGACATAGTTAGAGAGAAGTGGAACAGTCACAGCATGAGATTTATTAAGTAGTAGATAATAATTTTATATTACATAATACACAATGTTGGATACTATATTAAACCCAGTATTGTGAGCCTCAAATGTTCAACTACTGATCAAGTCCCAGAATAAACATAATTATATTCTATATGATGGTGGCTATTCTTATCACCCCCCTTTTTTTTTTTCTTTAAGAAAAAAAAAAAGAAGATAGTTGGCATAGATTTTCAGTTGTTCCCTGAAACCTTGTGGTCTAGACACTTTTCTTCTTTTAAAGCAAAACTGCAATTTGCATCATTTGCTTTCACATGGCGGAGATGTACAGTCAAACATCAAGTACGGCAATAAAGTTGTTGGCAACATCAAAGAGCATGAAGTATAGAAATGATATATAGGGTAATTAAACAGCTCTGTAAGTTATTTGCGTATCTCTACATATAAGGTGGCCTGACTTAATAAAGAAGCATTTCACGTTAGCTTTTTGGCCCTCCTGGCTTTGTGCAAGATTTTGCAATAACCTCCAGATGGTCCCAAGCTTTCATGGCCTTCTAACCTGGCTATGGGAAGCTGCAGAGACCTGCCTGAAGTTCCTCAAAACACAACAGCACATCCAGAAAGTGAAAGGGTGCAAAGCACGTACAAGTACAAAGCAGAGAGAAAAGGAGATAGGGAGCACGATGAGCAAGCTGCTCTTTTATTTCTACAGGTGAAAGTCCAAATTTTGTCATTATGAGCAATCGTCTAACTAAGAGCATGAGCCAAACCCAGTTCATCAGCTGATTGCAACTGATGTCTCAGGGGGAAGTGTGTGAGGGCTTCCCCAGCCCACTGTGCTGCTACAAGGACAACTGAGAGCACAAAAATAGGTGGGACCATATGCCCCCCACCCCTCAAAGGCCTGTGGTTGCAGAAGCACCCAACAGATGCTTAGGGCTGACATTCTGCATGCTGTGCTCTTTGGACATGTTTCATGCATCTATAGGGGTAGTATAGCCGAGCAAACAAAAAGCACTGCTCCTCCAGCAGCTCCCATAGCAGGTGGGTGTTTCTCCCTCTGCCACCCTGAGGCCAGAGAGAAATGCCTGACTTCTCAGGGCAGGTCTGGAGCTTCAGTGCAAAGCAGGAGGGATGTTTCATCATCCACCCGCCATCAGCCCACACAGGGGGCTAGAAGTTAGCATTGGGCTCACAGAAACACTCATCCACCTTGTTTCAACTTAAAAGCAAGACCAACAGGGGGGTATCTGCCAACTGGCCAGAAAGGGGAGGGGAAGGAAAAAGATGGGAGAGATGGTTACCCTGTGACATGATAGCCTGAGACTTCACAGAATGCTCCAGACCAAGACACTGCCAGCAAAGACTCAGTATAGTAACTCACAAAACTACCATTTGCAGCCAATCATCTCCATTAAGCACTATAAAGTAACAGTGTTTGATGAGCTGCCTCTCTGCACATGCACCTCTACCTGGGAGCAGACAGACAAGCAGTAAACTCAACACATGTCTAGCACGGGGTTTTTCTGGAATGGGTTAGCAACAGAGCAGCTCTTCCTTTGCACTATCCTAGGTAAACAGAGGACGTTGCTGGTACAAAGTGCCTCAAAGTGGCAGGAACAGCATTATCACTTCAGTGCTGTTTCCTGAAAGATCAATAAGCCAAGACAATCAATTCTTCTGGCTAGTCCTTATTCCCCAGGAGAAGCTGTGGCTCTCATCCCCAATCGTTTAACCCTTTACAAACATAGCAGCAGCCCCTTTAATTCTGTCTTCCTTAAACACACGTTCCACGAGCCCATGTGCCAGAAGAGACTACAGAGCTGGAAGTAATGTAGCCAGGTGAACATTGTATTGCTGAGAGGTATGGCCCATTACTTCACCACAGCAATAACATGTCTATATACTGCCCCTTGAGCACATGGAAGCATCCTTGCATCTGATTTCTTTGTATGGGATGGAGTGTCCCAAAGAAACCATAGCTCTCTATCCCCCACTACTTCTCTGTGCAGGGGATATAAGGTGCTCCCAGAGCACTAGCAGCCACTCACAGAAGGGGGCTGCATAGGCAGTAGATGGCGTGAACAGTCGTTACAGACAGTCACAAGAGTAGAGCCTATTTAGAGACACAGAAAACTGAAGTTTAATCCTATATAGCAAGAAGAGAGTAAGAGGGATGGGGAGAAAGCTCAGGAAGAAACATGTGATTATTTGCACTGTGAGAAAGGGAATAGGGTCTACCACAGGCAAAACAGAGGACTGTTCTCAGAGCCTGAAGTAACACAAAGCATTTTACTGTCGTCATGCAATTCTCCATAGACCGTGGAGAACAGGCAAGAAGGAATACTATTTAAGATGGACAAAACACCTCATGTCAGTGAAGGGACTTGCCATAGACTGAACAGGGAGCCTGTGTCAGAGCTAGAATTAAAGAACAACAGTGAAACAAACAGCTTGGTATAAAGATTGGCTATGAATACTTTTAAGCTGTACACAGAAGTTTTCACCTAAAAAGCAGTGGGGTTGGGAAAGGCCCCAGAAAAACTTTTGGGCAAAGCATTAGAGAAGATGCTGATGCAAGGAATCCCTTCCTAGCCTATGTTTTACTCACAAAATCCTTGCTGTCTTCCCACACACAAAGACAGCATTAGCTAATAGTTAGAACTTGAGTGGTGCAATACTCAGTGCTACAGACTGTGTCCAAAAAGTATGGCTGAGAAAATCATATTCACATGACCTCTTCACCAATCTACATGGGTTCACATCACCAACAGAGAAAGGTTGAAATCCCCTGTACTAGGCCATGGGGACATGATATAACAGGAAAGAATTTCTTATTTAAAGGGAAGCAGTAGAAAGAGCTACCAATGAGAGTAACTGCAATTTTTAAAAGCCCAGGAGACCTATGGGGAAAAAAAGGCCTGAGGATGGAGAACAATGCAAACAAAAAGAAAGCTGCCTGGCAGGCCTGGTGGCAGACGTACCCTCCCTTCTCACCCAGAAAGTCCCCCTCTAGGTCCTGTGAGCTTTAGAGGGATGTCGATGAAATGCCTATGTTTTAGTGGACGGCTACCGGTCATTTGCTCAGGCCTACTACAAAGAGGTGATCACAGGAGGCTGGGGAAACAAGAACTTCTGGACTACATTCCCTGCTGATCCAGCAAACACAATTACGAAGAGAAAGAGAATCCATTCTGAGAGCAGCGTGAAACTCTTGTGAGCAGGATCATTCGCATCTCACATGGTTGAGGGAAAGGAAAGGGCAGCAACTCCTTAATGAATAAAAATAGCCACTTATGCTTCCCTCTCATATATGCTGGACATACACTTTCCAGTATCCAAATAACAAGATTTAGTTGAAATTTTTATCCCAATAGAAAAGGAAATTTCCCCTAAAGACACAGCCCTTTTTCTAGAGACTTTCAAGAGTCTTGAGACTTTAAAACTGTCACTTTTAAGTCATCATGTCACCTAAACCATGTGCTTTAAAAATTTACAGAGTCACAGTATTTCCTTCCATGAAACTCCTACAGTACTGTAACATCATTTTTTTCAGTATTGTGGCCCGCATGGAGGACAAGAACACTGTAGTTTTCTATGTAGCTCGTGGAAAAGTGGAAAATCAGTTTTCAGTTCCCAAGTTCTTCATAAGCAGGCAAAGCGGCACTGAAATGTAGCCACCTTCAGGGTAAACAGCAGCAAGTCATTCACAGGATTCAGCATAGCACCAGAAAGGACAAAAAAGAGGAGAAAGAATAGTATTTTGCCTGAAAGGTCGGCAGGGGAAATCTAAGTATAAACTCCTAGGCCGTGGCCACAGCAAAGGAGGCCACAGGAGAGGAAAAGGCTGAGGCAAACAGAAAGGAAACTCGGATGGGAAGGAGAAGGCGGCAGAAAAAAATGTTATACAGTGTTCAGCTCAGCCACAGAAAGCTCCTGTCTCAAAGGGATCTGCTGTGGGTGCCAGCTATTAGAGGAAAAGAACACAATTATTATGTATTTCAAACGCACTTATTAAAGTACGCTTTAGCTGATGGTGCTCTCCTCAGCAGGTCCAGGCACAAAGCACGAAGAGAAAGAGGCCTCAGGCATTCACATCAGGTCGCAGTTTTAAATAATTTTTTAACTAGGGCAAGGTGCCAATTCCTACCTCAAGGTGCTGCACCCAGATAGACATGTCAGCAAAACCACCAAGTTTGGTGTATACATGATGACCATTGATACACATGGCTCAGGAACCAAACAGTAACTTACTTTTCTTAGCCAAAGTTTACTGCTTTTGACTAATAAACCTGGAGCTTCACGTCAACAAGAGTCACCAAGACCAAATTCAGACCTAGTGTGTAGGACAATGCCATTAAATGTTATATGAAGAGTCTAAGTTAGCCTTCTATCTGCTTGCCTTACCAAAAATCAGAAAACCTTTTTGGTAGCTTGTACCAAATGTATTAAAAAAAACCCCAAAAACACCCCACAAAAAAACCAAACAACCAAAAAAGCCCCCCAAAAGCAAAGTGGGGTAACTCTTGTTACCAAAAAAACCCTCTTGTTTTCAAGCTATGCACCTGTGTCACTGATTTGCAGTTTTTGCCAAAGGCAAACCAGCCATTTGGGATTTATATAAGATTGTTCTTTGTAGATCTTGGAGTACTTTTGATGGCATCCACGTATCATTTTACAGGCAGGGAAACTGAGGAACACAGAGATATGACTTGGCCATGTGTCAGAAAACAGCAGGTTTCTATCCCCATTCCTTTTCAGGAGCTCTTTACAGAAGAGCGGCAGGATCATGGCACAGTCTTGATTTTGTGCAGTTCACCTGCTGCGGACAGATTTTCTAAGTCCAAGCTTGGGGCAAAAAAGCCTACTGCTGGCTAGTTCACAACACACCAGGCCTTAACAACACAGAGGCCCTCTGCTTGCTACAGGCAGACAGGCCTGCTCTTTTTCAGCAACAGCAGGGTCTACCCAAGCATGCATGATGAACTCATCACAAAAGCAATCAGGCATTAATTTGGTCAATCATTCCTGTGACGGTGAATCCAGTTCTCCAACTCGACAATTTGACACAAGACTCCAGCTAAACTGAGGGACACAAAAAATGCCTCAAAAGATACCAGTCTACAGAACAGAAGTAAAACAATTTAGAGATTGACCCATCCACACTTCTTTGTTTTCTTTTTTCTTTTTTAAGAAAAGGTTATCCAAGAGTTAAGTAGAACCAAAAATAAAATGCTTTTAAAAATTAAATCGGGTCTTCCAGGCACTATTAATAAAAAGGCAGCCCACCCTCCAGTTCTTCTCATTTAGAAGAGTATTTATTTGGAGTTTCTATTAGGCTGCTGCATGCACTGCGTGTTTGCCGCTTCACTAAAGAAGAGCCTTTTTGAAGCATCACTTGACTTTGTTTTAAATATCTTGCTACAGTTTCCATTTTAGCTCTGTGAGATGATTATTTTCTCTCACCAAACTGAAGTTATACAGCAGTTGAAAATGCTGATGGCTTAACTGGTTTCCTTTTTTTCCCCCCTCTCCACAGCAGCCCTGAGGGGTTTTAACTCTTTCTGCAGCACTGAAATCCTGCTTTTGGAGTTCAATGTTTAACTCGCGCTGGGAGACTCATAAATATTCGGAGTCACTCTCTCCCTCTCTGTTTGATTAGGAAATGAGCCTTTAACTCAATGTAATCCCCAAGCCATTAACAAAAAAGCCCTCAACAGCTCCACTATTAGAATTTCACTCCTAACCCACAGAGGATTGAATTAGATTAACATAACTACCCGCAATCTGAGTTTATTTTCTGTGCCAGATAGAAATGTGTCTTCAGGAAAGGAAAAGAAGAGAGCGGGAGAGCAAGCATAGCATAATGAAATGTAAAAATAGAGAGATGAGAAATAGATGGACAGATGTACAGGTGAAGCGATAAAAGAGGTAAGAGAGAGCGAGAGAGAGAGAGATAGCTACACAATCTTTAATAACTGGCTGCTGGCTTTGGGGTTTTATTCAGAAGGCCCCTAAAAACACAGAATTGTTTCAAGAAAAGTATTTTTTTCCTGCTGGTGTTTACTCCCTATTCTCAGGGATTTATAGCAAGACACCTGAGCATGCTGTACTCCAGACACCTGTGCAGCAGATTTGGCACAGGTTTTATTTATAATTCCCAAGAGATGTCATACTCAGCAATGAAAGGAGGGGCATGAAGAAGAGAATCTACATGTCAATCATTACTTTGCAGTCAAAGAAACAAATAAGCTAGGATAAAAAAAAATGTTTGTTGTTTGGGTTTTTTTAAGGAATGAAAAAAAAATAATCAGGCAACATCCCTGTGACAAACTACACTATGTAGAATAAGTCACTTTGGAGGTTGATAGGTGCTTAGCCCACAAAACATGAAACATTAGTGAAGCAGAAACTAAATAACAAAGACTTCCTTCCACATAATGCATCAAAGCCTTCCCTCTAACCACAGATAGCTCCCTCCCTCCAAATAAAAGTGGTCCCATAAACCACTGATTGGTATGCTACAGGACAGTAGAAGCTTGGTTATTTTTTCCAAATACAGTAAGAAAAAGATACAGCAGGTTTAACGGGGAAAAAAACCATGTGTGCTTGAAAGAGAAGGATAAAGTCCAGCAATTATGTGGACACAACTATTGAATAGTCCAAACAAATTCTTAAGGCTAAATCTTTCCTAGCTTTATACTTGGAGGACTTCTTTGGGAATGCTTGGATTTCTGCAAAAATGTATAGTAAATGAGGTTTTGCAGTAATTCCCGAGCGTAGTCATGCTGATATTTCTGTTTGCGTAGGGAAGAAAGATTCAATTTTTAGTTTTCAAGTGATAAGATGTATCTTGGTTTTCAATTTTTAGGGGGACCTCAGACCAGCTATATGATAGATTCTTTGTTAGTTACAGAGTCAGCAATTTTATTTCTTTAATGCCTTTCAGAAAAATCTGTTCTCCCTTTATTACACAATAACATTGCATTGTCACAGAGATGCAATAAATGCAATATCATGCCAAAACAAACAGAAAGGGGACTTAAATAATTTAAATACATTCATTTTTACGTAAAGCAAAAAACCTTAATAATCAAAATGAAGCTTCCTATGATGAGAGTGGTCAGGCTGACAGTTTTGTTTTATTTGGGGGGAGGGGAGCTTCATACCAAGTGCTGTATTGTAATGATCATTTGGGTCATTATTTGTGTATGTAAATTCACCATGTTTAGCCATATTGTCCTAAAAGCCTTCCTTATATCTAGAATTCTAGCTGAAAGATGGAGTATTTATATCAACGGTTAAAAACTTAGAAAGAATTAATTTGTAGTCAGTATTTTTTGTTCCCAGAACTTGAGTTAAAAACTTTGAGTATTATAAAATATACACTAAAGAAATGCAAAATAAAGAACAAGCCTATTTGTCACCTTTCTACAGTCAATCCAAGCAATTCAGCTATCACATATTTCTTAGGACATGAAATTTTAATTGTAAGACAGCTCTGGTTTTATTATTCTATTTTTATTAGACACTTGTTCCTCCAAATTATTTTAAGTTTAGCTTCATTTTATTTGTTATTACTTTCAAAAATGGTAAATTGTGGGGGGAAAAAAGTTTTCAGAACATATATTTCATGAGAAATTCATACTAAAACACTTAACACACCGACATTAAAAATTGTAATATTGGCATTTTGGGGGGTAGAGATTATAAATACAAGAAATCAAGGAAATATTTCTATATTTAAAAATCAATATAAAAACTAAATTTTGGAAAAGATATAACCCAAACCTCTGAGTGAAAAATATGAAATAAGAAAAACCTCTTTGTGTTTTGACAAAAATATTGTGCTAAAAGCTATTACTAAAAACCAATTTCTGACTAATTATTGTCTTCCCTCTCTTCATATTCCTGTTAACAAAAATACTCCAAAAATATATCATTGTTCAAACATTTTGTATTTTGGCTGCTTTAAAGCAAACAGCTCATTGGCGATGAGAGAGTAAGTTCCTTCTTTGATTGCCACTGCGCTGACTTTGCAAAGACTTGCACCCCTCTTTTGTCATTGAAGAGACTTCAGTTGCTTTGGGACTTTTAAAATTAAAGAAACATCAACTGCTCAATGATAAATGCATTCAGTAAAAGCAAAATTTCATTTCATCTCCCTGCTAAGAGAAGGTTTGATATGAAGCCAGGGGAGGGGGTGTTGCTTTTTTTTTTTTAAATAGAGGAAAGGGTGTCACTTGGTTCTTTTAAGACAGGACTGCTGAAGTTACCAGGTTTGCCTTTACCAGCATGGGATAAATAGCACCTGTCCTTGGTAAGCCCTTAAGCAGAGTTACGTTATACATTGACCTTTTTGGAATGCCAGCAAACCTGACCGTTTCTATTCCCAAAACAAAACTGTTCCACTCAAACTTCAATTTGCTTATTTCCAGAGGAAAAAGCCACTCTCAAATAGTGAAACCGCCTGATTTCTACAAAGTTCTGAACCAACTCCTCTCCTTGTGGGTCACATTGACCTTCCTTTGACAGTGTGAAAACAGAAGAAAATATTATTACCTTTAACAATATTGAGATGCTGCCATAATTTTTAGCCCAGATAAAAGGATTTGTGCAGACCAACATTTGGATCAAAAAAACCCAAAACAAGAAACAACCCCATAAATGCAATAAAAGGTAGAAGTTTGCTACTTACATGCTGCAGGCTGAGAGATGAAGCTCGAGGCTGGAGTAGAATTTCCCTTGCCCTCAGGTGTTTCTAATTGCTGATTAAATATCTTTTGGTTCCGCCTGCACCAGTCGACAGTCCCCTCTGCGTCTCTGCCTCTCTTTGTGACTAGGACACAGTACTCTGAGTCCCAACCTATAAATAGATCCCAGCTCTGTGATTGATATAACAGGCAGCTGACAAAAAAAAAAAAAAAAAAAGAAAGAAAAAAAAAAAAGAAAAGAAATAACCAGGTCTTAAGCAAAGCAGCAAAAGCTGGGCTTTTAACTCTGCACTGTGCCCAGGGAGGAGTCCCCCACAGTCACCCGTGGGCATCAGAAAGAGAAAGTGCAAGGCAATTACTTTCCCAGCAGCATTACAGCAACTTGAGGCATGTAAAGCGAGTGAACAAAATTCAGTGCACAAAGAAGGAGAGGGAAAGCACAACTGGCAGACTGCATCCAACTCTTTTGCAATTTAACAAAAATAAATGCCATTTTTAAAACAAGTTGGGGATTCTGACAGAATGAGAAGGGAGTTCTGAGTTGAGTTCTGGGGGCTGGTCCAGGCGTGCTTGTATTTCTGCTGCAGAATAAACTAGGGCTAGTGTGTAGGTTAGCATTTTAACAGCTTGACAGCCTACTTAGTGTCTCTGCCCGCAGACACTATTTGATGGGGCTGTTCCTGAAAACAAAACTGAGGGCATTGATGGTACCTCCTCTATTGACTCAGCAGAAGTTACTCAGATCTCAAGGACCTGAACCATGATTCCTGCTCATGTCCTTGACTGCTGGGAGAAAACTGACGAGTTATAGATATTAGCACAGCTCTTTTGCAGAGGCTGAGCTGGGAGCCCACCATCTGGACAGTGACTTGAGAGAACAAATCAGGAATGCTTCTGCCCTGGACCCCATTAATAGACATAGGGGTAATGGGTTTTTCCATATCTAACCTCCTCTAACCACATTTGAGCCACAGTCAGGCAAGGCCAAAAGCTTTTCCAGGAGGCAGTTGGTTCTCCAAGCCTTTGGCAGCTCCTAGATATTCATGATGTCCAGCAGAACCTTAATGGCTATGCAGTTTCATAACAAATGGACTCAAAGGCAAGGCAGGTCCTGATGAATACCAGGGGAAGGGTGGGGAAGAAGAGGGAGAACAGTAAGCAGAGAGAGGCAAAACAGCTTTTGTTACACTGCTACCTTTGGCAGTATCTCCTACAATCATCCCTAGCACCATGCTCAGCTCTGCAGGCAAAAGTACTAGTGCAGACAGAGTACCAGATCCACCAGCCTTCTTTTCAACATGTTGCTAGTCTTGCTTGAGCTGAGATGGTAAAGAAATGCTGAACTCATAAAGAGCAGGATAAAATCCTCAGGCACCAAGCCTATGCTGAACTCCATGGTTCCTTGGCTCAGTGGCTAACAGTACCTGAACTATTTAAGCTAGTTTAGGCATGTCTACACTGCACTGCAGCTGCTGCGCTTGCTGGAGTGAAGAAAGTTAGTTCAGTTCAACAGGAGCAGCTATCCTAAAGCAAGGCAATGACCCACCACATGATAGCCAAGGTCTCAGTTCAACTGCCGCTACTGATTATGTGGGAAGATGAAGTCAGTTCCTCTTTTGGGGCCAAATCCTGCTGCATGCATAATTCACCTCTTGTCAATGTGCTTTGTGTCTAAACTGGTAGGATTTCATCAACAGGTTTTTCAAAAAA
Organism: Charadrius vociferus; assembly: GCF_000708025.1. Lineage (NCBI taxonomy): Eukaryota > Metazoa > Chordata > Aves > Charadriiformes > Charadriidae > Charadrius > Charadrius vociferus. The sequence goes on along the minus strand of NW_009648876.1, from coordinate 10,162,748 downwards.
ATGCCCTTCTTGCAGGACAGGGGTCTGAAGAAGCACTGGGCGAAGACTCATTATATTTAGGCATTTTCCTCAGTTGAGCTACTGTCCTGTGTGAAGTCTGGCTTGTCACTTTACCACTGCTGCATATCCCCCAGCTTTAAAAAAACAGAGATAACAATACTTAACACCACACTTTAAAGCACTTTGATATCTACAGATGAAGACCTACAAATGAAGAAGGAAAAAAAGAAAAGTATCTGACAGGCTGAGCTCCAGTGTGGAAATACATGCTCAATTCCCTGCCAGATTCTGGTCCTTCACCTTCACCTGGTTGAATCAGATCTCAGGTAAAAAATTATCTGACCAAACAAAGAAAATTTTGAATTTCTGCCCTCTCATTTTGGCTGGCTAGTACAAGGTGTCTTGGGCTTTAATGCTGAGAGCTGTAAAATATTTTACACTTCCCATTGCCATTGGAAGGAATTTCAGAAGCTCAGTCTGCAGAATAATCAGGCTGAGGCACTGGAGATCAAGGTCCCAAAACAGGGGCACCTAAATCCAACAGTCACTTTTGAAAAATTCAGCTTTAATAAAGGCATAGTCACTTAGATCCTGAAAGTGTTACTGCTATCAGACTGTTCTTTGCTGTTCTATATTGCTGACAACTGAAGTTCTTCAAATACTACTCCGTCAAGCCTTGTGTTGTATAGAACAGAATCATCCCTGCCCCATTACACTGCCATGGGTCAACCTGAAGCCCGACGATATAGTCTAAATCATGAGGACACTTTGGGCACATCTCAATCAGGTAGCTGGGAAGCTCTATTCAGTTCTCAGGTCCAGTGCTTATCATTGGCATCCCATATCCACAGTGGAGAAAGACCTGGGCATACGGTAGTCCCCCATCCTTCCACTTTCTGTTTGGAAGATGAAGGGATGAGGACTTGCCAGCATGCCACAGTTAGCTAGTATAGATGAACCTTGAATGGAGTCAGCATTCCTCCATCCTTCCTCTCTGCCTTTAGACAGCAGGATGTATGACCTTAGTTGCTCCCCACTGTGGTACCCAGCAATCCAGAGAAGAGCTGCTTTAGGTAAAACTTCAAACACAAGTCCCCTACCCCCACTGCCAGCACCCCTGTGCACAAACACCTCTTAATTCCAGCCTCCAGACTGAGGGTGAGGCAGGGAAAGAATCCAACAGTGCAGGCCATGAGACTGAATGCCCACTTCAAAACACTGCAAAAAGAAAGCCAGAAGATTTCAAAAGCACCCTCAGATACTTAAAAAAAAAAAACAAAAAAACACCACACCAAAAAAAAAAAGATTAGCATCCGTAACTTGTAGACTGTATAAAGGGTCAATTCTTTCTTTGAGGCACCCAGATAGAAGACATTGTAAAGTGCAAGTGCAGATTTACAGCCTTTTCTACCTGTTGTTTGGGAAGGTATTTTTTTAAATGCTACTTGCCAGGGCCACTTACATGATAAACCTGTATTTTAGTCTCAGTTTCTCAAGTCTATGGTGGAGGTAAAATTTCAGTGCTTAATTTTCTTCAAACACAAAGAGTTTGAGCTTTGCACATATAAATCCAGACAGAATTTGCTCAGCTGCATACAAGCTACTATAGAAGAATGCAAAATATACTTTACTTCTAATGACAAAAACCAAAGATTCACAGCTATCCTTTTTAGATAGGGATACACCAAAACCGGTTGAAGCTTGAAAATACTAATCTGACCAATGGAACCTTCCAATTCCCCCACCCGCACATTAAACCACACAGATAATCTTTGTCCCTTCTCCCGTGAGCCTCAAGATGCTTCTGTGCACGTCTGATTTATGGGTCATAAGTTTAAAGCTCAGAACCACTGCTGCTTTTATATCAGGAAACGCAGGTATGAATATAAGTTTTAAAAGATAAAATGAAAGTCAGCTCTGCAGTTTCCAAGGCTAGCCACAAACTAAGAAGAATAATGGTAACACACAGCAAAAAGTTTCTTCGGCAGAGTGACACTACTTTGAAAGAGTCTCACAAACCCAAAATTCCAGGACAGCTGAGTTAGTGCCCTGCTGGATTTAGTGAGGTGTGAATTGCACAGATTTCAAACAGGGAGTACTTCAACACTAAAAAAGATACTATAAAATGATAACTCTTTTCACATAAAGGAAATGAACATAAAAAACCTCCTCTTCCTAGACTGTGAAAATAACAATATAAGGAATAAAAGAGAAACAAAAGGAAAAGTTTCAGTAGCAACACTCTTCTGAATGTTTGGCACAGATAGTATGACTCTTAGATCTGATTTAACAGGTAGTTAAATATACTGCGCATTTTGATACAGAGCATGTACTCTGAAAAACAGCAAATGCTCAAGAGTGAAATGCTGACGTTATTGCTAACAGTTTAGCGTTTTTACTTACTTATATGATTATAATGCTGCAAACTTCGTATTACTTCAGTGGTCTTCTTCTGTGCAACCAATATCCATAGCAGGATACTTTTTGGCACACATTGAACCCAAAGTCCATACATCTGCATCCAGTTCTTTCATGTACCCTCCAGGACAGTGCATGCTATGCTGCCATGTCAAGTCTCTGTCATCACCAGGGAAAGTCACACTGCTCAGGTAATACACTTCTAAACTGCTCCTTCTTTAACTTGTGTATGTTTTACTATTTTTCACGAATGTGAAAATGACTAAGATTTTAACAGAAAGTCCCCTAACAGATTTAACCATTCCAGCTAGAGATGTTACCACCTTCCAGCTGCCTGCCAGCTGGAGATTATGACTCCAAAAGCTCTTTAGCAGAAGGGAACCTGCAAAAACTTTTCTAACAGCTTCAAGCAAAGCACATCAGATTAGGACTAAAGAACTTTCCTGGAATAGGCAGCACCCAAATCTATTCTTCCATTTTCAGAGCTGCGGGCAGAGAAAAATCTTCACCTGGCATAGCTATTTGCAGAGTTAGGCTGGGAGAGGCACCATCTGTGGCTGCTCAGCTGAGGTTATGCCATTGGCTTTAACAAGAACAAGAGCAAGCACAGAAGAATGCTACTCTCCCTTGTTTTTCTGAGTCCAACAGTAATAACAATGCACTAATGAAAAATAGCTTGGCCTGAGCAACAAGTCACATACCAGAGTACATTCAGAGTCTATCCAGAGCGAGCATTCAGTTCTACATGTACACATAGAAATAAAATCTGTAAGGATTTAACTAAAGCCTGCAAGCACTAGGACAATCATATGCTGCATTACATTTAAACACACAACCTTTGCCAGTCTATCACATACAGTACAATAACACAGTCCCTTCTACCCTTACCTCATTTAGATCCCTCCTAAACTTCCACTTCTACTGCAGAGCTTTTGGCTCAAAGGGCTTCTGTGTTTACACCCAGCCAAAAGCAATGCAACAGAATAAGACTTCTTGGATGTACTCCTGCCTAAATTGTGTAACCACGATATTCTTTCGCTGGAAACCACCATCTTCTTCTTCCAATTGCACGCTGCAACGTGTTTCACCAACGTTGGGGCTGTCCATTCCATCATTTGGGGCAGGCAACTTTTGCGCTTTCAACTTGTGGATGCTTTTCAGAAACTCATCACTGTTGTTGTACCACTTGTTTAGGACCTTGTTTAGCACCCGCAAGTCCACACCTGTGCTGGCAGAGCATTAGCTGTGCACTCGGACAAATCTCAAAGCAGCCCTGCAGCCTACAAAGGTCAGCTTCAGGCAAGAGATACTGTTTCATGTTCTCAGTGACCTTGGCTGTGGTGGGGAGGAAGACGAAGCACGGTCACTGTCATAATAAAGCTCATAGCAATTTTGATAGCAAGAGAAGGAAGACAAAGTGAGATTTAAACCAGTTCTGGTGCCAGTTCAAATAGGGACCAGGATTGCCAGAAACAGGTTCCCCTTGGGTTTTTGTTTTTGTTTTGTTTATAATTCAGATTCCTTCAGACAACTTCTACAAAACCCAAATAACTACATTATAACCACAGACGGGCCTAACCATGATGTCTGGCTCCAGATCTAAACTCCTCACAGCCAGACTGTTAGCTCAGCTCCCCAGGAAAATTCATCACCGTTTTCCAAATGTGTGTGTCAGGGGGGTTATTACCACTTCTTCTTCTCCTCTCCAAAGAGAGGCTCTTTACTCTTTGATTGTGTGTCTTGCTCAATTAAAAGACATTTTATAAAAAATAAAAATGAAGGCAAATATCTGGTGAAGTTTTTCAAAGGAAGGGAACGTTCCTGGCTACAGACACACAGATGAAGAATAAGCCTTTCTAGGAGAAGCCCTTCACATGCAAGCTGAGGGGTTTCAGGGCCTCTCACCTGCCTCCAGCCCCACTGAGGACATGCCTGGAGGTCGGCAGAGCTCTCAGAGGAAAGTGAGGTGCCATGCAAGTCCCTCAGCCCCTGAAGCAAGGAAATAAATAACAGAAATTCTGCAGTGGGTTCCTCGTGAGCCTCCTTCCAAAGCAACACCACAGATCTCCTGTCCTGCCTCATCACCCAGTCAATAGTGTCTGAAGAGCCCTTACCCCTGCCCTGAGGTTGGGACTCTCACTGGTCTGAAGGAGAAGGCACAGCTCTCCCCCCTGTCAAAATACCATCGGTGGAGTATCAGTCAGTATATCTGCACAGGGGGCCTGTGGCGAGGTGCTGGCTGCGGGATGGCTGTAGGGCCGCCTCTGTGAGGAGAGGCCGGGGCTGCCCTGTGCTGGACTCAGCCGGTTCCAGCCTGTGCCAATGGACTCGCCACTGGGCATGGCTGAGCCCCTCAGCCAAGATGGTGGTGCCTGGGGGAAAAAACATGTTTAATAAAGGACAGATAATGCCACGCAGGCGGTGAGGAGTAAGAAACGGCCATGAAGACACCCAGGTCAGAGCAGGAGGGGAGGAGGTGCTCCAGGTGCCGGAGCAGACAGTCCCCTGCAGCCCCTGCAGAGACCAAAGTGGAGCAGGTGGATATCCCCTGAAGGAACGGCAGCTCACAGCTGGCCAAGGTCAGCCCACCGCAGTATCTCACGATGGATTAAAAAGCAAAACCCACAATTTTCTGTAAAAAAAAAAAAAAAAAAAGTGCTTTGTTCCATAGCTCTCCCTCTGCACCTAAGACCCAGGCAAGCAAGCAGTCCCAGCCAGGTGATCTCCAGCTGACGCCACCAGGGCTCCTGTGCCAGGCAAGATATGCCACAGGGATGGGTAGGAGGAGACAGGCCACCAAAAATAACCCTGAAGAGTACTGGAAGCTGTCTTGTTACTGTGGGAGAGACTGTTCTCCCACACAGATCACACCAAAACCCTACCTACAACTCCTGACTGATGAGGGAATTAAACCACCTGATTTGGGAGGCACTTGAGGGCACACATGACTTTCACAAACACAGCAATGTGTATGCTGATGCCTGCCTCAATTCCCTCGCTGGCAGTGAAGTTCTGCCACCATAATATCGCTCCCTCACCGTGGGTAAATCAAACACGAAATGGCAGGCTAAACATTACCTTCACAAAAGCCTCTCCAGCACAGAAAGCTACGGCAAGGTTCACTTGCACCCCAAAGGGAACTGGGATCTGCATTTCCAGCTAATGCTTCTCAGCTCTGTGCCACCTAAAATCACTTCTGAGCCCACTCTGTGGCTGCCAGTCCCATGGCAGAGAGCTGTAAGCCCTTGTAATGTGTTGAACAGGCACAGACACAGGTAAAATCGGCCCCCTCCTCCCCCTCCCTCCCCCCAGTCTCTCTTTCTTCAGGCTAACCAGTGCGAGTTCTGCTGAACTTTGGCTCAGCTTCATCTTAGCAACAAGTGAGGTGGTTTCTCCTTCTTCACTGTGATTCTGCCGCAGTCCCCTCGGCTTCCTCACCCCGTTACCTCAAGTCCTTCTTCATCTCAGTTCATCTGAATGCTCTCCCACCCCAGAGCCTTCCTGCCCTGCAGTCTGGAGCACCTCAAAACTCCAGAGTATTTCCTCTCCAGGAGAGCGGAGAGAGGGAAAGGAAAAGGGGCCTGAGCCTTTTCATTAAATGTAGTTACCCATATTTGCAAGAAAGAACAGTTTTGCAAAAGGATTTAGTGTTGCCTTCCTCTACTCCCCAGGCAGTCAGAAACTCTGCTTCCCAGCACTGATCCCATCCCAGGCGAAGGAGCAAGGCTGCAGCACAAACAGAGAGTGGACAAGCTGCAGGGGGGCAGTCTGTGCTGCTGCTGAGCTCTGTTGCTTGTTTCAGTCACTCAGGATTTGGTCTGAGGATGCTATGCACTAAGACGATGGAAGGAAGGGCCGCAAACACGGTCCCAGAAGTGAGGTGGCAGTGCCAGGATAATGTGGCCGGCGCTCAGGCAAGCACACCACAGCTGTCCTCCCAGCCAGCCAGAGCTTCATGCTGCCAGCCAACAGCCTGCCAGGCTGAGAAGGAGCCAAAACCCCAAGTTTCCCTACCAACAGTCTCGGCATGTGCCACAGACAGCATCCCCCCCTTGCAATGCCTCTGAAGGCCTGGTGGGGAGCACACAGTACCTGTCCCCCCCCACCCCAACCCTGCTCCTAGAAGAGCTGTGGGATGCTTCTGGGCACAAAGGTGCCCTTCAGCTCACCACAGATATTCAAAGCTGCTGGAACCTGAGCTGGAGCTCAGCTATAGCACAGACAACCTATATTGTCCTCCATCCTCCTCTCCTCCTCCCCACCCTGCACCTACCCCTTGTAAAAAGATGTCACATTAATTGAGGCTTAACAGTGAGGAGGGGAAAAAAAAAATAAAACTGTCAAATTCTTAACCTCAAGTGGATTTACCCAAAGCCCCTTGGAAACAGCTGCTTGAGGAAGGTTTCGGTCGAGTCCGTGTTTCAGATGCAGACATTTGGTTGCTCAGTCTCTTGCTGCCGCTTTAGTCTGTGCTCTTGCCACACCTGGACCTGTCCTTGCCTGGAATAACCAGTCCCTTCCATTGCTTCTCTGCCTAGGGCCCTGCTGCTTCGAGGAGGTGAGGCCCTGCTCCTTGCCAGTCCCCTCCCTTGAGGAATGTGTCACAGGCATGGCATCACACACACTGGCTCACACACGGTTTGGCTGCAACTCCTCGCTGAGCACAGAGAGGAAGATCTAAAGCAATCACAGTAGCTTCTTCCCTGACATGCCACGTACCATGCAGCTCTCCCATGCTCACAAGCTTGGGGAAAAAAACCAAACCCAGCCCACCATGAAATCACAGCCTTGCTTTAGCACCTCTGTGCAAGAAGTGGTGGATTCAGCCCTCTGAATCTTTGCAGGGCAGAGTAGTGGCATCAGAGCACTTCACAGACAAGTAACAGAAACTCCAGGAGAAGCAGCCTCATTTTTATGTCACACAGCAAATAAGGGTACATTAGCAAAAAAGAGCTATACAGGGCTACTACAGCATCGTCTGAATGAACTGTTTTGGATTTTGGCAGAAATATAGCCTTGTTCATGTGGACTTTACATCCAGATGAGAACTAAGCTATATTAATTCAAATGGAGAGCACCCTGAGATTGTATCCAAGCTGAGTTATCACTGCATGGTGCTCTCCTGTACCCTGTAAATACACCTTAAGTAGCATAGACAAGAACAGAACCTCTCTGTCTTCAATAAATCATGTGCCTTGCCGTGAGATTCTGGGATTCATTCACCTGGTGAAACTCCATGAAAACTTGCAAGACAGACTGCCTTCTGCAATGTGGGAAGCTTGTTCTCCAGAGTTGTTTTGCTACATCTGCATCATTCTTCCAGAGATGTTTCTTTTTGCCACATTATCAGATGACACAATTCACATTTTTAAATTTGTAGAAATGGGATGTTAGAAAATGTATAGCCTGTGGAAATTTTGTCGTGTCTCCTTTTGAAGTTTCCAAAGAAAATAGCTTCTGTTTAAAAAAAAGTTATTTTATTCTTCACTTTCTCACTGGTCACAAGCTCTCATCCAGGCAGAAAGCAAGGCTCTAATTTGGAGGCAGGTGGACTGCTAGTCATAACCATAAGTCATTTCTTATTTCTTGGCTGTATCAGCAAATTGCCCAAGAAAACACTTTCTTAAAGCTCGGTGGTCCTTTTATGAAATTTAACAAAAAGCTGAGTTTTGGAGGAATTATTTGGAAGTCTTCTATGTTAACTACTATTGTTCTGAGTGGTGGCAGTAATTTAGAGAAATTGTTACTCACTCCAGAAAACTTTAATCAAAGAGCAAACAAGACTTTACACCGAAAGCCACAGTATCAGGAAGCAGCCCCCTACCCTGAACTGCTCATTGATTCCCTCCTTCAAAGGTGATTTCTTCAACCAGATTCTCCATAAATGAAAACTTCTGTTTCACCTCCTTCTTCAGAATGTGTGAGTCTGTGGAGAGAAACTGCTTCTCCATTGCTACATTAGGCTTGCAAAATGTTACCTGTTCCCCTTGCAAACATTAAATGAGTCATGGAGAGCCTCAGTGGTCCCTGTAATGGCAAGATTGCAAACAAACACCATACAGCCATTACCTTTATTTCGTGGTACAGAGCAAGCAAAAAGTAAGGAAGTTCCCTGACAAAAATGTCATTAAGGCCATGGCATGACAGTGATGACTGCATAGTTACTATTCATCTCTGAGAGTTAGTTTGTGTTTCCAGATACCTCATAAGTGATAATTTTTACTACATCTAATTACAGACACACTGTGGTGACTCCCCAGCCAGACTTGTAACCCTTTTATGTTATTGTTATTATCATCATTATTACTATTATTATTATAAGCAGGATTCAGGACCTGGGCCCTTTGACATTAAACACCACGTATATGTAAATATGCAAATATAGTCTCTACTGCAAATACTTTGTAATTTGAGGCCTGGTCCACATCATTTTTGTATAAATGTAACTATCCCACTTCACAGGAAAGATTTTATAAGAATATTGCACCGAACAAAGTTATATAACTATAACCACATTTATGTTAGTCTAGCTTACATCTGCAAAGAAGCTATGCTGAACTAAGTATGTCATACCAAAGTAATATTCATGCCAGAACTGTACCAGTTTAACTATATTGGGACCAGAATCACAGTGAAACCAGTATTCAAACTGTCTGAAACGAACGCGATGAAAACTGGGGCACACTTAAGCTAGAAGGCAGAGGTACAGTCAGTACAGACACCAGCAATTTCACATCTGTACCTCAACTTACCTCCTGAAAGAATCTTCTACTGAAAATTTTGGGTGTGCATTGCCTTCTCAGGTACCTGAAACAAAGATGCCTTGTTTCCAGTAGCTTTCTCTGTTGTCTTTGACTGGCTTTTTAACTGTATTATACTGAGGTAGCAATATTACTGACCTCTTATTAAATTCCAGGGAATCCACATGCATTAGCAGCTTTTGAGTGTCCAGAAAGAAGGAAGGCCATGCCTTACTAGTCACTAGAGAATCTACAAGAGACGCTGACCAACCAATGGATCCTCTGATGCACACACAGTAAGATGTGAGCCTCAGCTGAACTCTTCTGTAATTGGGGCATTTGGACAGTCCCTGCCCCATGTG
>NW_009648876.1:10146890-10153205 GCF_000708025.1 Charadrius vociferus | reverse complement strand
GATAATAATAAGGTCTTCCTCCTCTACCTGTCACCTATTTCATGAAACTTGTGTGAACTTAATACCTTTCAGACTTCTGACTGGGTGCAAAATGTGTTTGAAATTAGATAGCAGGTTCAAAAGTTACACAAACTCACCCAGTGCAATCACATATGCAGCATTCCCTCAGAAAAACAGACCTAACAATAAATACGAGTTAAACTGACACAGCATTTTTCCTAAGGGACACGATGTTGCAATATAATCTGTATTTCATTTTCTTTAAAAAATCAAAACAAAACAAAGCCAACAAAAAACAAACAAACAAAAAACCCAACCCCACTTTTAAACCAAAAAGAGCTGGATCTGGAATCGAGAGCCCTCACCTGTGCAGTGCTCAGCATCATCCTGCTTCACTCTTCTTGTGCTGCCATACCTCTCCTTGCTGATGAGGTATCCCACCTCTACCCTGCTCTGCCTTACATGTAGCATAGGAAGAGGGCAGGCAAGGGCTCCATGAGTGCTCCTAGACTCTACAATTGGTGGCAGATTTAGGGACAAGAGTTTCCTTGCCCCCCAGCAGACATGCATGGACTAACAGCAATCTTTCACGTACTGATAAATTGTCACTGTCGCACACAAACCCCTGGACTTGAAAGCCAAGTTATCCTTCTAGATTTAGTCCCTCTTTTTACCGATTCCTCTGTTTCAAACCACCTCTGTTCACTCTGGATGTCTTAGGGAACTTGAGGATTTGAAGTAATGATGGTAGCCTGCAACCTGGATAGTTTTTTTTCTTCTGTGTTGTATTACTCCAAGGAAGCTGAGTAGGTCCTCTGCATGCCCAGAATCCAACTTCCTACTAGACAGGTTTCTTGGAAGAAAATTCAGCAGACAGCTATGTTCTCTAGAGTCAGATCTCAGGATAAATAGGTCTGGATTGTGTTGGTCCCGTATGAGGTATCAATGCTATGTCTTTGTCTTACCACTCCACTCCCTCCCCCTTCACAAACCCAAAACACTTTGAATAATCACAACTGCACTGATTTCTTCCCTCTGCAAGGGAGCCTGGAGCCTGCACCGATATTTTTAGGTAACCCACTTGCTCAGTTTTCTTTCCCCTCTGTGAATAGATCCTTCGCTTATTCTAACTCATGCTGCCACACACATTCCTTGTCTTTTTCTTGTTCTGGCACTCTCTCAGACTGTAAATGCAGGACCTACTGCTTAGATACAGGGCTACGCTATCACTTTATGCTGGTTTTTGTGTCTGGGCTCTCCCAGGGCTGTACGCACTATGACCAGAAGTAGAGAGCTAGAGACCACAAGGAGACCTTGATAAAGGTAGTAAGTGGTTGAAGTACTATGTAGGAAGCCAAGCAAGAATTCCAATTAGTATTTTTATTATTATCTATCAAAGTTGATAAAGATCCCATTCCAAAGGAAGCGGGTAAGAGACCCAGCCAGCAAAGGAAGGTAACGTACAAGAAGTTTCTCATCCAAATTCTCTCTTGTTTCATAGTGACAGTTGGCATAAAATATCACTACTCTGACATGAGGAGGCTTTGGTGCCAAGTTTGTGGAAGTACGAACAACAAAACCAGTGACAAGACAGGAGAGGATCAGTCAGTTCTTGTGTGGCCATGTCCAACCCACGCTGCTGCTGTCTGAAAGGAGTTTCCCCTTGGGTTCTAACCATATCCTGGTTTCTTGTTCTTCCTGTCTTCTGCTTTGGGAATCTTAGGAATGTCTTTTTACACATACCTCAGACTATGTGTTTTGTCCTACCCCACTGCTTTTTTTCCTCATGCTTTCCATTCTCATTCCCAGTCTTTCCGTTTCCCTTTCCTTTTTATTTTGGCCCACAAACAACCCCCTTCCCCAGCATGTCAACAGCAGTGGGAAGTAACCTAATTAATAGTTCCTTGATAGCCTACCCCACACACGCACACACCCATCCCCCCAGTATCCCGCTGGCAATTCAACAGCCCTCTCTAAAGAAAGGAAAATATTTCCATACTAATTAATAACAACATTGGGTATTTCTGGGCGGAAGGATCTGGGATTCCCACCTGGGCCTATATCTCTCGAGTTGACAGAGCAATTGTACCTCAAAGCACATTTCCTTTTCCAAATCCTTGTGTCATTAACTGTTTACGGTGCTCTTTGTATCAAACATCTTTGTCAGCCTGGCTTGTATGTTAGCTGGTATCTTTGCAATTAAGTTCAGGATGAATTCCTTCAGCACTCAGCCTGTGTCTCTCTTTCAGCACATGGCACTGGCTCATAAACCTACATTGCTTCCCTTCTCTCTTCTCCAGCAGGATTCACATGAGCCAAGGACCTTTCCACGCTGTGGTTCTCAAAGGACGCAGATGCTACTAGATCCATTTAAAATGTCTCTGCTGCTTGACATCCCCTGACATCCACTTCATTGTCTCTTTTTCTGCCACAACCACTTGTAAAAAAATCGAGCGCTGTTTTCGAAACGTGTCTACAGAGGAGTAGTTCTCAGTGCTGACTGATCTATAGCACAGATTTTTTCTATGTATAGTAGGATAGTCTCACTCCTGTCTTCACAGAGGAAAAGGGTAAGGTAGGAAATGCTTCACTGAGGACTGTGTTGAGAGATGGGCTTCCAGAGAAGAGAGGGAGCATATGTGAATTTTGATATCCCACCCCGGAATCACCAAAAAGGAAGAGTTGTGTCTCCTGCTCTAGAGGTACAGTGAAAAGTGACTAGTTGCTTCTTCTGCATCACAGGCCAGCAAAAGAATGAAAAGCAAATAAAGAAAAGTGTGGGAAACACTGGTGCTTCTGAAAAAGATGCAAAAGACAGAGCTCTTCTCAGCGAGAAAAAGCAATAGTGGTCCTATACCACCTATCAGCTCCTTAAAGCTATGACAAATAAGCAAGAGTATTTCCTAGAAGCCTTATACAGACAGCATTGTGTTGAGGGACACCAGTATTGAAGTGAGACTGCCAGATCCCTTCCCACACATTGGAGGACAGCAGGCTGTCTTCAGGGACTGTTGAAGTAGCAAAAACACCACCAGCAGCTACAGAAAGGTTCACAGCAAGCAAGAAGTGGTCCACAAGCATGGGTCCTTCTCCTATGCAGAGTGAGCTGGAAAAATACTTTCAGATAAGCATTTAAGTAAAATAAACATGCAAGGACCATAATTACTAAGCAGTCAGCCAGTGAAAGGCATCTTCAAAACAGTGTAATAAGGAAGGAACTGTAAAGCAGAATAAAGAAGGGAGATAAGTAAGGTGCCTCCACTTATTCTGTCACTGCAGTGCTGCCTGTGCAGCCTCCGCTGTGTCACACACTCCACGTGTCCATTTCCCATGCCAGTCTTCTTCCATTTTATCCCCCGGCTGCTGCCCAAACCTCACTGCATCCCCACTGTCCCCAGTGCCTGCCTGGCCACAGTCTTCCCCAGTCCCCCCCCATCGCCACAAACAGCCATCCTAGTACAGCAAAGCCTCGTACATTGAAGCACACATTTCCATCCCCAAGGCTGAAAGAAGGAAGGATGGAAGGAACGAAGGAAGAAAGGATCCCTCTTAAAGGAGGAGGAAGAAGGATGGAGGCAGAGGCAAATAGGAGGGAGAGTGAGAGGGGCCATAAATTCCCTTCTAATTCCAAATAATTCCGATTACACGGATGAGTAGTTTTCAATCAGAAAGATAATCTCAAAGATAGATGGCAGGATAATTGCTCGTCGGCGCGACGTAAATATTGTGTCGTTTCTATTAATCTCAGCGAATCGGGTGTCAGGGTTGTCACTCATTCATCAAAACAAATTAAAAAAAAACATATTAAAAAAAGAGAGAGATGCTGGAGGGAGGGGGATGTGTCTCCAATAAGCAGCTGAAGGCGCGCAAGGTAATGAATGCTGCTTACATGCTGTTTGTATTTTTTGGCTTATAAAAGCTAAAAGTAACTCAGGCAGTAGGTCTTTATTAACCTCTCAGTAAGGACTGCAAGGGGCACTGCTGCATGCGGAACAGAGCAATAGGGCTGCAGAATGGGACTGTGGTTGCACAACAAGGGGAAGGAAGCGGACAATACACCCTAGATATTGGGGCTGAATAGTCTGGGCATTAACAACAGGCAGGAGGTACTGCAGTACCTGGCAGAAAGGACACGGATCACAGCATAAAACAAAGGCAGTGCCTCCATCTGCCATGTATAGGAGTGGGCAGGGAACAGAGCGTGATGTGGGGAGGTCAGCAAGCAGGGCACAAAGTACTCTGTGGTGCAATATCCCCACTGGCTGCAGAATGACAGCATGTCTCTGCCCCACTGCTATATTCCCTGTCTCCCTAGCATTGCATCCCCAGGCATTCCGCACCCCCCTCTCCCTGCACTTGCAACCTGACTGACCTCAGGCACCTTCCCACAGGGCAAATACAGCCTTTTGGTCCTCTGGTCTGTCACTGACTAGTTCATTTCTGTTCACTGCTTAGTTCATTTCCGCTGACGCAGCAGGACCCATCCTCCACCTTGCACCCCCCAGCACTCTCCCTCTCTCCCAGGACCCCTCACTTGCCTGGGACCTACAGGTAACAGCTTGGGTCACACACTGGTCAGTCACCAGTGTTTCCCCACTGACTGCACAGAGAAGTTCCTTGGGAAGACCCTCATCCCATTCTGATACCCCTTTCCTGAGGGTTGACACCTCTTTCCCCAGGTTAGGAGCTGCAGCCTTAGCTTCTGCACATGGAATTTTCTCTAGTGGATGCTGGGCTGAAACTACCACTCATATCACACAGCTGGCACAGCTTTACTGGTGGAAACCAGGTAGGAACAAGCAACCACAAAGAAAAGGCTCCCCATGCAACTTCCTCCTTACCCAAGAACAGAGTCACATCTTTCCAAGAGCGGAAAAATTCTGCTAGACAGTAGCCTCCAGCCACGCTATCTTGTGCTGCAACCCACAAGAGCTGGTGAACCAATCAAGGCTAGATAAGCACTTGGACAAATCACTTCCCCACTAAACTGAGGTGTGGGCAGGAAGCACTTCATAACTGCGCAGGGAGGTGCTCCAAGCCAGGACTGTTTGAGCCTGCTGCTTGCTGCTGTGATGTGACAGGGAGGCCTTTCAGTGCATCACCATCATCTATAGTCACTGAAGTGGTGCCCTTTGAACAAGTCACCTTGGTTTGCTGTTGCCTATGTAGCATTTTTGTGGGGCACAAAACTGTTCCTTTCCCTGCCTGCAGTCTGGAGTGGCCAAAACGCTGCCTGAAGCTTCTGCTCTGATTGATGTGTTGTAAGTACTTTGGGATGAAAGAAATGCAAAGGTATTATGTTTTTAGACCAGACTTAGTTTGTCAACTAAGACAAGTTTTGCCCTCCTGAGCTCCAGGAAGAAGCTGACAGGTTTTGGCTGTAAGTTAGCTTAGTGCTTTACAAACAGCCCGCTAACACAAGGACCTGAACCAGTGCCCAGGGGCTGTCTTCACTAAACAGATTTGAAAAATGCTAATATTTCATCCTTGGTCATGTCAGTGTTTCTGTTTATTTACTGCTGTTGTTTGCTAAGTGAACTTATTTATTTTAAAAGCCATTCTACGGGTAGCTCCTGTTGAAAGTTGGAAACAAATTCCCCATGGATGTTCTCATGCCGGGCTATGGCAGAACTGGTGCCAATGTAGGCCAAGAATCATTAGGATTGAGTGTTGTTCTCACTGCACAGTCCTCTGGGACAGAGGGAGCTGGGAGACTTGTCCCAGCAATACTTTTAACCTGTCAATCCAGCCAGCAACGCAATATCCGCTGGGGATTTCAGCTGCTGCTGTGATCCTGCCTTATCTCCCTACATCCCCCGGCGTGCCCGCCACTCGGTGAAATGTCACTTCTCTCTCCCCCTCTTCCAAGATGGAAGTGAACTTGTGTGCCTGGCAGGGGGGCTGACAGACATGAGCTGAAAGGCTGTCAAGGACCCACTGAAAAGCAGGCAAGGCACACTGTGTCAGATTTCGGGGTCTAACACTGCAGCTTTCTGTCTGCTCTCAGGCTAGCTCTAAATGGAGCCTTTGATAGGCAGCCAGGCAGCTGTCATCACAGGGTCGGCCTCAGAAGCAGGAGGGTATGAGCACCTGGGAAGCACATGCCAGTGAGCAGAGAATAGCAGCAGTATTGTAAGGCTGGGTACTGCAGGGACCCAGGAACACTGGAGCGAGGGGAGAGTCAAGCATCGCACAATGGGATACACCAAGTGAATCCATCCACAAGTCCTGGAGAAACCTCAGTTCCACAATGACTTCTCAGGACTGAAGTGTCCCACAAAACCAGCCTCCTACTAACTCCTCAGTGCTCATTTC
>NW_009648876.1:10130175-10146828 GCF_000708025.1 Charadrius vociferus | reverse complement strand
CAACGTCATTTCCCACCTCCCATGGGTGGATACTGTAGTAGCTTTGACTTCCCCATGGCTGGAGTCAGGGCACCTAAATATGACTTGATGCTCGAGAAGAGTATACTTCCTCCCACTATGTCTCGGCTTTCCCAGTGAGCACCTGGATGAGTCCCTACTACTGAGCTCACCCATGATGGATGTGAGGGAAGAATAAAATGCCACACTAAAAGGGAACGCCATGATTCCCCTGCTCGAGGGCCTGATCCCTATACCCATGCAATCTGGAGTTACAATTATGAGCTTAATTAAATATAACCATAGAAACTCTAACAACTATACATAAATAATTAATTTACAGCTACCAATTAAGCCAGTCCTCTCACTGGAACAAGAGTTGGTCCTTTGTTTAGTGGAATTCTTTCAAAGTAGCTCTGAAACAGCTTGGTGAGGTAAACAGCTGACAATCTGGACCTCCAGGTAATGTTTCTTTCAGAGACACTTTTGGAAAACCAGCATCTATGGAGTGAAAATTCTGTCACAATGAGAAACTGGATGAAACTGAAAATGTTAGTAAAGAATGAACAGCTAGTCATCAGCACAAGACCAGGTCAAAAGCTCAGTCGCAACAGGGTCTGGGCTAGGACTACTGTGGTATACTATGAGTGACCTGGAAACTGAGAAGAACAGGTGGTAGAACGCTGCAGACGACAGCCTCGTTTAAATTAATCAAGGTAAAAGTGGACCGAGAAGAACCTGAGAGTGACGAAGCTGGATAGAAAGGCAGACAATTGTGGGTGAAATCCAGTGGCAGCCAGACAATGCAGACTGCCCTCAGACAGCACTTCCATAGGGCTGGAATTTCCAAATGAATACAGGAAACATAGACAGTTCAGTGGAAATGACCTTTCACTCTACAGTGGTGACAAGGAAAAAAAAAAAAAAAAAGCCAGAGGTGGGGTAGGGGGGAGCACTCATTCAGATAGACCAGGAAGGAAATACTAAGCGATAATGGATAGGAATTTTTGTCCCTACGTTCTAAGCTCTACAGTAGCACTAGCTGAATGACAGAGGAATCTCTTAGGGGAAACGTCTCTGCCTCCTTCTTTTCCCTTCCATACTACCATAAAGAGCCCTCAGGGAGAGCTACCATAGCTGGTTAGTGCTCAGTATCTTCTGGAAGAGAGCAGAAACAGGAGTGCAAAGCTGGGAAAGTGCCTGGAGAATACAGAATATGTGAAGCCACATTAACTCATGGGACTTACCCTCACCAGGTAGGACTGAAGGTACAGATTAAGCAGGATTAAAAATAGGATCAGATAGGTATATGAATTATTATGTGATCTATCCAGGCTCTCCAGTCTTCTATTCTCTCACTAACAGCAACCAAAACTTGCTGCAAGAACCTCATAGTAGTTTGGGACAACCTACCTTCTCTAGTAAAATTATCATCCTGACAGTCAGAGATTAATTTAAAACTCAAACTGGTGAGAGAGTCTCTGAACATCCGAGAATAACGGTGCACTCAGCCTCACATCTGTGACTGGATACCAGCTGAGAGAGCCTCCCGCAGGCTTTATGGATAAATTGGGTGGCGACTCCTTGGCCTAAGGGCCTGGTTTGTCTTTAGGCTTTGTGCACTGTCACAATAGCTGTTTCAATATCTAAAGTTTCTACAGAAAGAGATGAGAACTGTACGCAGCTGTTCCCTGAGCTTGCCAATGCACCACCAACTGGACCCACCTTCTTGGAGAAAAGGCAAAGAATATCCAAATTTGCAGGCTGGAGCCAACCTCAAACCAGCAGAAAGAGAAAAAAAAACCCCAAACCTTACCCCCAAACTCGACTCTTCTGGAGCATCAACCACCCTGGGAAACAGGACTCAGGAGCAGGGAGATAACATAGCACACTGGTGTGATGATAACTTCTATACTTCTACATGTCACCCCACCTAGGTCTATTTCAAGTGCTGGATGGCTCTTTTCAGTGTAACTCCCATAACACCTTCTTCTCTTCAGACTTCCCTCCTCTGCCTCTCTAGATGAGTAGATAAGTGTGGACACCAGAAGCTGCAGCAAGATAAGTCCGACTGGTTACCCAGAGGCAGAACAACTGTGCTGGCCATGTGAACCCAGCTTGCAGAGGTCAGGCTGGAAAGCACTGCAGGGTACAAAAAGCCATCAAAGGAAAAAATGATAAGCTTCCTTCCCTCGTTACACTTCCCAGCTCTGCCTCACCCTTCCATGACCTTTACAGACTGGCAACCCACTACTTCTGAAATTCCCCCCTTGGACACAGCCTTTTCCACATGATGTAATGGCCCAGGACCAGCCAGCTCCACCATTTGGTGGTTGGCCCAAACATGGCCTGAACAGAGCAGCAGTACCTCGTTCAGAGCTTGTAAAAGTAGTTCTCAGGCCTGTCAGAGTTGATGCTAACCTACAAAACAGTTTTAATATATATTGCCTTTCACCTTTTCACCTCTCCCTGCTCCACTGAGGATGGGATAGGCACAGCAGAACCTCTCCAGATTGGTGAGATGAACGGTACAACCTCACCCTGAGGAAAGTTCATTCACTTCCCCTCAGCTTCTGCCAGCCTCACCTGAGTGCTACGAAGGCTGTGTAGAGACTTCATCATTGCTGTGAGCACCTCTGGGGGCATCCATGACCCTGCTCAATGGAAAGCCCCCACGCAGAGCGGCACAGCACTCATGGCACCCAGCCGTGAGACAGGCAGGTAGAACTGCTCTTCAAGGGATGGATTTTCAGAGTCATCTCACATCCCATCACTGTCCAGAGCTGCTACCTAAAGCTGGTGGGGGATGTATGGGTCATGTTTACCACATGTCCCAGCAGAACAAGTATGTCAGGGGCATAAGGAAGCACAACCTGCAGCAATGGCCTCACACAGTCTGGGCTGACAATATGGCAGATTCCCCAACAGCGCTAAGGGTGAATGTTAACCTCCAAGAGCATTACTGCTTCCTTTTGTCTCTCAAATGCTAAATGGACAAAACACAAAGTGAGAGTCCAATGTCCCAACAAAAACCTGGGACTCCCAGGCCTGAGCTTGGCTCACTCACATTAACAGCCCCCTGGGACAAACCTCATTACTTTCCGGCTCTTCTTTCTCTACCAGAAGTTGGTATTGACCAGGAGGCCGTGTTTGAGCAGCTCTCTGGAGACGCTGGGAGGGGAGCCCTGAAGAAGGCCAGAGCAGGTTGGTTATATTGCATTTAGTCATTGATTTCACTCGTTTCCTCCCCTGTCATTCTCCTGCTCCCGCATTGCAGTAAAATCATTTTGCTCCCACTCCTGCTCCCCCTTCAGATCCATTCTGACATTGTGATTAGCTACATTGGTCTGAGGACACTCTAAAGATGGAGCTTATTACAGAAGACATGGGTCCTCTGCTTCAAAGCATGTCCACTAATTCAGCTGCATGCACATAGTGCTTCTGACCATGCTCCCACCAGCTCCCATCAGCACTCAGACACAGTCATATCCAAACCTCACTGAAGCTTCTGGGAGGCTTTCTATTGACTTCCACAAACAATGAGTCACACTAATTTTTCTCTCCAAAGAGCACAATCTCAGGATTCCCCCAATGGACAGCAACTTACCAACCTTCAGGCACCAAATTAATACCCTCACAGATCCTTCTGGCGTTACAGTACTTTAGGTTTCTCCTCTCCCACATATCATGTTCAATGCAGTTTTCTTTTACTTGTACTGTGTCCTGGCAGCAGGGACTTTTTTTCTTACCTTTGTTTCTAATTTCAAATTCCTTTGCATCTTCACACTGCAGTCACTGGTTACAGTGCTCCCAATTTAGTATCCTTTGTGGATTTAATTAATGGTCTGTTTACTTCCTCTTCCATATATCTAATGAAAAGGATTAATCATACCAGCTTGAATGCTGATCCCTGTCCCACCTCACTGGCCATTTTAGGCTATTAAACACCAAGTTTTCAATAGAAAAGACCAGATCTTTCTGTCTAAAGCTCATATGATTCTTTTACAATCATCATCCTACTTTGACCAGTTTTAAGTTCCCAGTCTGCCTCCTATCTGGAGAACAAACACACATGGCTAATGGGATTTCATATGGCAGAAGCAAATGCTTCACCAGCACTCAGATGCACGTAAAATATCAGACAAAGAAAACATGAGGGAATAAGCAACAGCAACTGAAAGCCAGGAGCACTTGCTCAACCTGGTTTGTTCTCCATACTGTCTCTACAGTTGTCATCACATGTTCTCAAGAGCTCCACATCATTCTTTTCTCTTTTCCACCTCAGTTTCCAAGGAGATGCGTCCGCTGCAAGAACCCCAATGCTTCCACCATCCCTATCAGTCATCCCTATCCCTCACTTTCAGCCTCCCTTGAGCACATTTCTCCTGTGGATGCTCTCTCACACAAAAGCTAGGGGTAGGAAAAACAAGGGTACATGCTGAAAAGCTCAAGAATTTGTATAAAAGTGTCCGCAGTAACTGAAGGTACTTTCATTTCCACATGCAGGCATACCAGTGGAGGTAAGGGTCACATTCTGCCCTGGAAAGCCTCTCACAAATGCCCCCATTTAGAAGATTAAGCACATGGAAATCTCCCTTTCCCTCTGGGAAAGCACTAGGAATAGGACAGCTTCTCAGCAGAGCTGCTTCTCCCAACTGAGGCCACAGCAGGTGAGCTGACAAAAACCAACATCTGACACTGGGCTGAAATCTGCCCTCGCACCCCGCAGATCAAAAGAGGTACTCCCAATGGCCACCTCTTCCCCTCTCTCAGCCTTATCTCCCTTCTTCCCGGCCTGCCAACAAGGGAATTATCTCTCTACATTTCTTGCAAGAAGGAAGTGGATACAGAAAGCTCTCAACATACAGAGGAACTTTGCAGCTTCGATTACGACTGCTGTGTTTAAGCTGCCTGTGGATCACTAATCACCATGCTGACAGGTACACCTTGAGACGAATGAGACCAGTGCTCCACCTCTCTCGCTCTGAGGCTTGCAAAAAAGGATGCGTTCATTTTGATCTGAACTTCTCTCAAGGAAGAGGGCAGGGCAAATGTTTCCTTCCAATGTGCATGACATTTGGTGGGGTTAGAGTAGAGGTCCATTTTCCTCCTCAAGGAATGGGAGAGATACAGAGTAGACAGCATGAGTGCAGATGCCCAAGCATGAAGGCAGACGTCCCTTGGTGAAAGGCAGAGTGACACTGCATGGAGTTGCAGAGAAAGGGCTTTAAGGTCCCTGAATCGAATCTCTCAGGGATCTTCATTTCTGTGAAACAAATGTATTCACCCTGAGCCTGTGATTAGAAAGCAATTAGCAAACCCTCAGCTTCATCAGTCATTGCTTAAAGGCCAACTCATGAGAAAACCCACCACATGCTATGCCCACCGTGCTCTCCTAGGACCTGCCCGAGGCAGACTCTCTCCACTTCAGCATTGCAGCTGAGTTACCCTGCCCTTTGTTCCATTCCACCTCTCCACTAGCACCTCCATGTTGATTAAACCCCACCTCTGAGATCTCACCTCCACTCCAACTTGCATCTTAGCCTGTCCTTCCTGGCTTCTCACGTCCCTTCATAGCAAAACTGAGGCAGACAGAAATGTCTCTCATCCCATTCACACTACCGGCTACTCTGTGCTGGCTGTAAGCTGACTAAGGAAAAAGCAGCTGAAAGTAGCTGACTTTACAGACTATGGGTTTCTCTCTGACCTATAACTTCCTTCTGATCCATTTTTAAAAGAGGTCCAAAATCCAATAAATTAGGGCCAGTCAGCCTCACCTGTGTCCTTGGGAGAACGATGTAGTGAGTACCCTTAGAACATATTTTGGGCACACAAAGGGGAAGGTGATTGGGAACAGTCAGTGTTGATATTCCAAGGATAAATCATGCCTGACCAGCCTGACTCTCTTCTATGATAAAACGATGGGACTTGTGGACAACAGGGGGAGGGGGAGCATGGAAGCCATTTACCTTGACTTCAGCAAAGCATTCTACAGTTTCCCAGAATGTCTCAGGTTTGATATAAAACCATTATGAGTGGACTATCAGGTGGGTTAAAAACTGATTGGATGATCAGGCTTAGAGGGCAATGTTTATGCACTACCTGGAGGCCAGTAAAAAGATGTATGCAGGGGTGTATCCTGGGACCTGTCCCATATCAACAACCTAGAGGCTGCAACAAAGCACACTCTTATCAAATGTGCACCTGACACCAAACTGGGGGGACCAGTTGATATGCTCAAGGTAGGGCTGCCATCCAGAATGGCCTAGACAGGCTGCAGGAATTGGGCTAACATGAACCTCATGAAATTCAACAAGGACAAATGCAAATTCCTACACCTTGGAAGAAGTAATCCACTGTGACAGTATGTATCAGTTACTACCAGGCTGGGTAGCAGCTCTGCTGAAGATGACCTGGGGGTCTAATAGGTAGTAAGCTGAATATGAGCCAGCAGTATGCCCTGGCAGCAAAAACAGCCAACAGTGCCCTGAGGTCTATTCAGGGCCATAGCCAGCAGGTTAAGGGACATCATTATTTCACTTCACTTGGCACTTTTCAGACTCTGTCTAGAATATGTTGTCCAGATTTGGGGGCCCAGTACAAGAGAGAGATTGATAAACTGGTGCAAGTTAAATGGAGGGTGAGCAAGGTGGTTTAGCCTGGAGAAGAGAAGGTTTTACAGGGACCTAACAGCAGACTTTCAATGAGGATGTTATTAAGAAGATAGAGACAATGGATTGTGGGTTGGCAATACACAAGAGATACAAATGGAAACAAGAGAGGTTCAGACTGGATAGAAGAACAAGCTTCACCAGCACAAGGACAGTCAAGCATTGGAATGAGCTACACAGAAAGGCTGGAAACCTTCATTTTTGGAGGCTTTCAAGACATAACTGGATAAAGCCCTGAGCAACCAAGTCTGAATTCAGTGCTGACCCCCTTTAAGCAAGGGACTGTACCAGACCTCCTGACATCCCTTCCAATCTGAATTATGCTGTAATACAATGATTGTACAAACAGACTGCAGAAGACATTCATTTCTTGCAGAGGTACTTCTGGAGTAGAAGGAGAAGGTACAGAAATGACAGGACTTGGCTACCACTTTCCACCAGCTCTGCAATTACTGCCTCTACACAACAGCTCTCCTTGTAGCACCCATGGAATAAACAGGCCAGGGCCCCTGACAGACCAAAATAGCTACTCACGTGCACTCTAAGATGAAGGCTTGACCCTGGCCACTGCCAGACCCATCAAAGTACAGCCATTTTTTCTAGTACAAGTGTGGGAATGGCTCGTGGTTTCTCAGAGGTACCACTGACCAGTCTTCCAGCAACGGCAGAGCACTCTGAATGCAGCGTGCTGTAGAAGTACCAACTCCTCCAGTATGTCTCTCCATAGATATACAAATCCTTCAGAAAAAAAAAAAAAAAGAAAAAGACTAAAAAACAATTTGTACCAACCAAAGCGGGCTCTGAGCAGAGCCACATCACAAAGAAGTTGGGGCAGTTGATTGCCCCTCAGTCTTCACCTTTAAAAGAAATGTTATTTCCCAGTAACACATGCATAGAGTTGTCTCCTCAAAAACTAAATATTGGGGTAAGAAGAATGTCCTTGTCTAGGCCTAGATAGTTGGAAAGATAGCAGAAATCTGCAGCTAGTAATTCTCTCTAAAACAGGAAGGACAAAGGATGGCTCATCCCATATATCTTATGATGGAGGAGATCCTTTGTGCTTTACAATCAAGGGAAACATGAGGAAATATCTGTTGAAAATAAAACCTTCCCATTGAAATACCTTGAAGGGCCTCCAAAGATCTCACCAGTGACGCCACTTACCACCTTTTTTTAGAAAAAAAAAAAAAAACAACAAAAAAACCCAACATGAAACTCAGGCAAAGATTGAAGCAATGATAGTGAGATTCCCGTATTTTGAAAAGGACAAAAGGGATGTTGGCGGGGAATTCTAGATAAGTTAAACATCATGTCAGCCTGGACAAAACAATGAAACAGTTAATCCAGAATTATACTGGGAAAAATAAAATCAGAGGCTAAAAATATAGTGGAAAGTAGGTCTTGTTAGGCTGCTACCTTCTCTCTCCAGCTCTTTTTTTTTTTCTTTTCTTTTTTAAGGACAGACAGCAGTGCTAGTGCAGCATACCTGGACAGCCATAACAAGGCTACAGCCATAAACAGTTTAGGTGTCATTTCACACCCACTGTGAAGGTCCTAACACATTCCTGGCCCACAAACCACCCTGCTGCCCCTGTTCGGTACTAGCAACAAGCTCAGCCCCAAATGTACTCTGTGTATAGCAAAGAAGCAGGGGGCATGAAGGAGGCAGAAGTGGCAGTCTGATGACAGTGGCATGCTGGCTGTAGGTGCATGGAGAGCTGGACATGCTGCTTTCACTCAGTCTGCCCAGTGCAATCTGCTCTACGCATCCTGGAGCCGGGGCATGCTCTGGGCTGGGCTGCAGGGGAGAGAGACACAGACCTCTGCCTGAGGACTGACAGGCAAGAATGGCAGGGAGATCTGTGTCCCCATGGAAGGAGAGGGATAGAGCTGGGAGCCACAAGCTCTATTCCTGGTTACAGGCAGGCTGTAGCCCCTGTCTCTGTAGACACAAGTGCCGTGAGGAGCGTGGGGCACTGTGAGCCAGAACATGCATCTGGGCAGGGTACAGAGATGTGCCTTGGTCTGGGGCAAGGAAGACACTGCACAAAGTTTTTAGGAACCAGTCTTTCCCACCATCATCTGCTCATGAGGAGACGAACAAGAAGGACAACATTCTTTGGCTCAAACTTCCTTTTGTGACATCTCAAGTAACAACTGTGTGCTGTGAGCAACCCACAGAGCATGCAATCTATGGATTAAAAACTGGCTCCCCATTTGAGATTCAAGAGCAATCATCAGTGGTAGGATAGCATTGAACAGAGACACTAGCAGAAGCTTGCACTGGCCCATTGCAATTCCATCTCATTGGTACAGGTACAACAGGCAGATGGGTGGGATGAGGAAAAAACAAGAAAAGAGACTACTCTCAGTGACATGACTCACATCATTCTCCATAACCCAGCAATGCACAGCCCAATGCAAAGTACAAAGTGGGACTGATGCTGCAGGGGATTGTCACAGAGGGAGACTTGGGGGTCCCAGGCACATGAGCTCTCACATAACCCTTGGATCTACAGCATGGGAAAGATTAAGAGCAATATGTAAGCATCTTGCATGCATCAATAAGGCAGTTACTAGATCTCTTGCCCCCAGCAGGTGCAAGCTTTTTGTTCCCTTGATTATTCAAGGCTGAGAGGACGTACTTATCATGGTAAAGAACCAGAAAGCAGGGTGCCAGTCTTGTAGGCAGAACTGTAGGCAAGGAGATCCAGAAGTTGGAAGTTGACAGGTTCAGGTTCAGAATGAGATACTGCCATACTGCCTCCTCATGGCAAAGGGAATTATACACCAGCCAAGGGAGACAAGAATTCACTGTGGTTTACGCCTGTTTACACTAGATTAGTTTCAACATGAAATTGCCTTCAAATGCTGCTTACCAATCCTTGCAGATGTCCTGGAAGAAATTCTGTTGCTGGAATTTGTTTTCACCCTGATGAGAATACAACACCATGAACTGCTGAAGCAAGACAAACTGTGCACATCTGATAACGTATTAAAAGTCAGCTGTCTACAGAGGACCTGCAACAGGACTCTGTGGAGATACAGAACAGATCATATGAGGTCAGTGGAGACATGGCTTGCTCACAGCTCACCTGGTTGTATCTGCTGTTTCCAATAGCTCAGCTCTCCAAAAACCCCGCAACACTATCCTTCAGTAATCAGTCAAAAGTCAAGAGACATGCAGGAACTGTCCCAGAAAATGAAAGGGGAGCTGCTTCCATAAAACGAATTTCTCTTTTACTAAGAGCGACCACAAATTGTCCCCGGTACAAGTCCTCTTTGATAGGTAGGCTGAAAGACAAAATAGCTGAGTGCTCCAGTGTCACTCCATAAAAGCACTGCAAGTCTTAGCCTGCAGTAAGTGATCACTGGCTCTCTATCCCTACAGTTCCCGCTCTATTCCTCATCCTCCTTTTTGCCAGGAGGTATTGCCTACTCAGTCCTTGTTGTATTGTTTTGTGGAGCACTGTGATTAGCACTGAACCAAAATCACCCAACCCTTGTGGACCTTTTTTCCCTTCCTACTATCAGAATGAGATTTCATCTTGATGTTCAGTGCATGGAGACCCAGAGGTCAGAGGCCAACACACGATCCACTGAGCCACCCAGTCCCTAGATCACAATGTTAACAAATCACCATTTATCTTTGTTACTGCAGCAAGTGTCCAAGGCAAAACGGTGCCAAAGATCACATCTGTTGGGATAACCTATTGATTTGTGTCATATTCTGCCCAATCCCTATTTTATTCTTGCTCAGGCAGAGGTCAAGACAGGTTAAAAATAACTCCTTCAGTCTGAGGTGCAGGACTGAGGAATTTAAAGCCAGCCTATTCTTCCCAAGGGTGGGGGTTCAAAAATCTCCAACACAAGCAACAGGAGCAGTAAGCTACAGCATTTACAAGCAAGAACTTGCTGTCAGGGAACTCGAGCCATGGCAGGAGGTTTTGCAGCTTTAACTAAAAGACTTTTTTTTTTTTTTTTGAGAGAGAATAAATCAGTCCTCTTAGTTCATTCAAGCAACTAAGCATTACAAAAGTTTACGTGATGTACATACACAGTATAAGCTTTGAAGTGCAGACTCTGTTACAGCATTCACACCTCCTAGCCAAAGTACACAGACCAACATCAGCATAATTCATTGTCTTTATTCCCCAGTAAGTTAAAATTTTCAACTTTATTACAGGGATTAGAAAAAGAAAAAAAAAAAAATCAAAAAGATCAGAATTGAAGTTGTTACTGTTGTTCTTAGCACTAATGTTCACCTGTAATTTTTGTCAGATAATTCTGGGTAGATGCAAATTTTTGTTTATATTATTTTATCCTATTTCAAGCTTTTTCTACAGGAGTTAAATTGCCAACACTTTGGAGATATTTTGCCTTCCATTAACATTATGCAGGAAAATTAAATTTTAAACTAATACACATTTCCACGGCTTTTTCATTAAAGAAACATAATGTACATGCAAAGCAGAAAACACCTCTTTATAGCACCTACATGATCTCCTGAAAATTTTCCCCAATGATGCAAAGAGGATCTTACCTTTACTTTGTCTTCATATTACCACTCTCTTATACAGATTAGATGATTAAAAAAGGAACCTAGTTTGTTATTTCTTCTTCTAACAACAGTTTCTGACACTCACACTAAAGCTCAGCAGATTTTAAGGGGGCCCTAACAGGTGGATAAGTCCTCTTTTCCTCTCCACACAGAGATTTGCATGAGTATCATTCACCTAAAGACCACACTAGTGCAGGCCTCTGAAGTCTTCTGTAGAAGGAAAGAGATTAAACCAACCTATGCTACCAGGAGGTAGAAATAAGCTCTCTGAATGACAGAGAGAGAGAGAATAAAGCCACCCACTGATCACCAGCACCTTGCCTGTAGAAGAGGGGGTATCATGAACTGTGCAACATCTCTCAGAAATTTCACTCACTTATCCAATCAAATGTCAATAAAATTGCTTCCCTTTCCATTTCCTCTTTGGAACTGAAGGGCCAGTGTATCTGAGCAGCATACTTTAGTCATAGCATGTGAACCAACAAAAGAACTAACTGCCCTTGTGCAAAAGTAGTGTGGCAAGGATGGTGTGCAGCACCTCTGTGGGAAGTGAACAAAGCAGATACCCCATCTCTGACAGGGCAATGGTATAAACGCCCCAGATGGGATGTGAAAAATCTCTGAATTACAACAGTAAAACCACCCTAGTGCTGTGACAAAAAGCAAAGAAAAAAAACCAAAAAACAGGAGGGGCTGAAGTCCTCCTGGGCTTATAGACAGGTACAGGGGAAGCAGGCTGGCTCACCGCACACAGCCATTTACCCCTTCCTCAGCATCCTGCAATTGTGGCACAGAGGGGAATGGCATGTGAGAGCAGGTAGGGGAGACTGGGCCAAAACCTCATAGACACTACTGAAAAACATGAACACGTTCATCTCTGCCCTGTCACAAAATTGACCTGCCCCGTGGTTAAGCAGGGTCAGAGATGACTGACTCTGCTGACCGTCACAGACAGGTTTCTGTCTGCAGCAAAACCAACAGGCGGGAGAGTCAAAGCACAGTTTAAGTCTCAGCAATACCATGCTTGCTTGTGTGGTATATGGTCCAAAGTCATCTCCTCCCTTACCATTTTCTTTCACCAGCCATTTCTGGAGAAGCAGGGCAGAGCCCAGCGTGGGGCTGCAGGAGCTGGCCACACCAAGAGTTAACCAGCTGTGGCTGCTCATTGACAGATTAAAGAGGAGACCACCAGCACAGGCTGGAGGAAGAGCATCCGGGGGCAGGAGGCAGCAGAGACCTGGGGAAGCACTCTCCTCTCTGCTCTCTCTCTCTCTAGCGGTTCTGCGGGCGATTACTCCGGAGCACCCAGCCATACCAAAATCAATAAACAATTTCTACGCAGCCCAGGGAACTTTGCCACACTTAATAAAAGTCTCCAGTCACAGTTATGGCTTCATTTCACCTTAACGTCTTCTTTAACTGTCGCTTCTTTTCAAGATCAATTAGAGGCACGTGCAAAGGGAATAAAAAACCAAAACAAAACAAACAACAACAGGGGAAAAACCTAAAAAGCAAGGTCAAACTAAGCCGCCCAGCTCTCTCCCTCCCCTCACCACTCTCCTGAGGCAAACATGGAAATACAGGGACTGACAGGTAACACATTGGGACACCTTGTTTACACATGCTTATTGCAGCCTCTGGTTCTGGGCATAGATCAGCAAGAGACCAGCCTTATTTAGGAGAGCTGGAGTATTTGGTAAGACTTAGTTGAGCCTGTAGAATACACCTTTGTTCCCTGCAATTTCAATGCAAATTCAGCATCCCTGAAAAATTCAAAGTACAAAGGGCAAAATTCTACCTATCCTCAAAAGGGATACAGCATAGGCACCTTTAAGCAGATCTTCATCTTGTGCTGAGATAATCCAGTCTCACTGTCCCAATCATGCCTTGGCTTCTGATGACACATCCAGAACCCTGCCACTGGATCATCCTCTATACTCCACTGATTTACAAGAGGAAAGGGATAAGGAAGGAGGGTAACTTCCATTAATAGCAACTGTGGGCAAATAGCTTTTGGTCTCTTCTCCCACTTTGCGAATTGAGGTGCTAATATTGCTTTGATGTCGTGTATTGAGGTTGAAAGTATTAGAAAAGTTGTCTGTGGTTTTTTGTTAACTTGTCTGAAATAGCTGGTTCAGCACCAGAGAGGTGCTCTTGAACAAAATATATGACAGTCACTTTGTGGAGGGCCCATCCCATATGCCAGACATTCAGTCCTTAGGAGGCTTCTTGAGTTCAAATGCTTCCTCAGATAGAACCCAGAGTCTCTGCCCTACCTGAGCTGAGCCCACAGGCCACCACAGCTATTACAGACAATAATAGCTGAACCAACTTGTTCAGTTTTGCAACAATTTAGACCCATGCAAAGTAAGATTCAATAGCTCTATGTCCCTGATGCCACAACTGCCTTTAGGTCCTTAACCAGAACCGTATAGCAGAAACAGGCTGAAAATCATTACAACTCCTCAATTCTTCTCACTGCTGCAGGAATCAGCAAGGGAAGATCTGCTTTGCATTCATCCCATCAGATACAGGAAGGAGTCACCAGAGAGCAACCCTGGGGAAGCAGCAAGTGTGGAGACTCACCTGTCCAGGCAAGATGCTGCTGAACTGCTGCCGCTTGGTAGCATTGGCCCAGGAAATACTATTACCACAGGTAAGAGTTTGGCCTCTTGGATTGCTCTTGGAGAAGTGGATCCCACTGAAAGCATAGCTTTGGAGCGCAAAGCATGGGGCCTGCAGAAAGCAGGACAACACTTACCACCACGCCACTGTCACCAGCAAAACATCTCCCCAACTCAGGCCTCAAATCAGAAGTGCGTCTATGCTGAGCCTGAGTCTCTGCTTGTGCTTCCTTCTCAGGAAAAAAAGAGCAAAAGGGAGGAAGCTTGGGGACAGGCAGACGCCGTTCTTGAGCTGGCTCCCACTGCTTTGGATGGGCACGCAGAGAACTAAACGCATGCACACAGTCAGCAGGGCAGGCTGGCTTTTGAATTGAAAAAATCCAAAGAAGGTGGACAAGAGGGTAAGATATAAGGAACAAAAATTCACTCAGCCTTCAATCTAAATCATATTTCTCTGATAGCATCTCCAAAATGTGAGCTCTGCTTCCCAGCTAGATCTCTATTCCAAACACATCTAGCTCTTATCTTGGTTTCTCTTCTTCCTGCCTATACATGCCTTCATACATGTATCTTCCCTGATGACTTTCAATGTGCTTTAGCTGGTATCCTGAGATGCCCTGGCTCAGGTCCTGAAAATTAAGGACAATTAATTCAGCAATCAACAGGTCAGCAGTCTCTCTTTTTTTTTGCCATTTCATTTCACACTGATGTCATCACCCATTGTGTATGTATCCTGTCCTTCCTCTCCTTTACTACTTGTGGCCTACACTCACATCTTTCTGTTTGGACAGTACATTCTCTGGACAGTAAATGTTCCTATTCAATGTCTGTAAAGCCTCAGGGTCAGGTGGACTTCAGTACTGACCAGAACCTTCTAGGGACTATAGCAGTAAAGAAAGTGGGGAAAGACTGAGTTTACAATGATCCCACAGCCTACGGCAATTGCTGTACCTTGGTGCATGGATTGCTTTCCTGGAAGAACACTTCTTGCATCTCCCAGAGAGAAGTACTACTTTTCCAGGAGGCCACACAGTGACTTTTCTTCACATGACTCTTGCAGGAGGATTTTAAAGCTTTTCAGCCACCACTCACTGGACATTGTGCAGATTTTTCAGCACGCTCACACCATGGCAACTCTAAAACAACCCAGGTATGCATTGGATGGAGTGAAGCATTTCAAAGCAGGTTATGCAAACCTGTGCCTGGTTATATCCTCATAATTTGAGGCCTCTCAGGGAACATTGAGATCACCGATATATTAAAGAACACATCAGAAACTAATAGGGTGTTAAATATTTCCAATTGAGGAGAGCCTACATGGCTGGGAGGAGACAGCTCCAGTAAAAGACTGTGTCACAAGCCTTCAGCAAGAGCAATGATTTTCTTGCTTGCAATATTTTACAGACTCTTCGAGGCTAAAAAAAAATCTACCTTTGTTATTTAAATGTATAATATCTCAGTGATTCCTTGTGATAGGGAATTGGTCATCACCTTTAATATTTAATGTTGTGCTGGCATTCTACTGCCTGTATGAGTGGGTACACTGCAAGGCCTAGAAACTGCACCTACGACAGAATGAAGTGACAACCACCACATCTGTAAAATAATATAAAAATACTGTTTGAGTAGCTTACGGTTTTGTTGGGAGCGTTTGGAGGAAGAGAAGGGGGCTAGACAGAATAGGCATGGAGGCCAAATAACGAAGGCCCTAAATGAGTCACTGCATGGTGCCACTAAATACATCACTTGAAACAAAAGAATTCAGTGAAAGTATCACTGGAACAAAGGTGACTTGAGGGATGAGACAGTTCACAGCAATTTCAGAACTGTTCAAGATTCTTACCTACCCATTCAACCCAGTTTTGTAAGCATACGTTACAGGTGCAAGTAAGCTGATTCGCCCTGCAATTTCCAAGCACTTGGCTATATCCAAGCAAGGTCCGGAGGTGACCATTAGCATTAACAGTGTCTTGTCTCCACGGAAGCAGAACCACCTTCAGGGACCCGATTCTATGGTTTCTATAAAAGAAAAATTCTTTGGTAGAAAGGTAAGAAGCCATTAACCATAGGCTGTATAAGAAACAACTTATGCGGTTGTTCAATGATGAGATCTTTCATGGATGCAGCAATTTTTCTTTTTTGGAATAAGCAAGCTTATATAGAAGTTTATAGAAAGCTATATAGAAGTTTATTCCTGTGGTACTTCCCAAGCACTTGACGGTTTCCATATTCAACAGAGAACCTGTCTTTACACTGAGCAACCAAGGGTCCTTACCTAGAGATGGGAATGGAGACCAAGTAGGATGCATAAATAGAGCTGGATCATGTAGCCAAACTGAATAACACCCACTTCATAATGACCTGTCATAATCCTGTGCCAGGATATGGGGAAATGGACCAAATGGTTTCCCAAAGGGAGACAGGTAGTATTGGAGTGGGAATGGTAAAAAAACCCCACACTGAGGCTAAGCTTCCGCGCATTGCATTGCATCCCCTGGGTACAAGAGGGAAATGGAGGGGCAGCTTGAGAAACAGATCCCTTTTCTCTGATCCCTCTACTACTGGCAAGGCAGGCAAAAAAGAGAGCACTAGAAGGGTCTGGAATAGAAAAGATGACAGCTCTTTTTCCCTCTGCCAAAGTGACAGCCCTAAGGGCCCAACAAAGCAACATATCTGCTTGTCTTACTCTTTCAAGGATCGCTTCAGCTGTGGCACTGTACTGCACCCTCCCATCCAACTGGGATCGCCTCCAGTGGCACTTATGCTTCAGCTGAGAGGAGGAAGGATTTAATACAGGAAT
>NW_009648876.1:10110126-10130127 GCF_000708025.1 Charadrius vociferus | reverse complement strand
GAATGCCCTGATGCTAATGCCATGCCAGAGGTGTGTGAAGCACTCCAAGTTTCCAAGAGGCCTGAAAAACATTCAGTCCTTTGGGACAAGGTCTTTTGTGCTTTTTATGGGCTGATGCACTCTCACAACTGGAAGTGGAACTGACAACCAGCAACACAGGTCACTGCAGCACCTGAAAATGAAACCATCCTGCCATTTAAACCAACCTGCCTTACTGCTTTCCTAGGTGGAAAAATATCGTCAAGTGTCATGCTCTTTCCTCAAACCCAGACCTTCCAAACTCCAGGAGCGGACAGAGTAACTCTACTTCTGCATCTGAGAATTACTCCGCAGAGCCCACATCTGCCTTGGATGGCAACAGCACGGCCTGGATTGCCTCCCCACAAGTGCAAGAGGGCTGGAGAGTCAGACTCTTCAGCTGTGGAGGAACATAACTACTACACCTGTGTGCACCCAGGCATGCAGAACTCAAAGAGTACTGAAGTATTAGCACTGCCCTCACAGGATGCACGTGGCCTGGCTCCCCTGGACGTGGCAGATAGAACAGAGACTTTTTGGGATTTAAGTGCACACCTCAGTCAACCATGCCTATTTCGGGCTTCTTTTTCTGCACCCACACACACCCTTTTTCCTTTTAAGTGGCCGTTCTTTTTCTTCTGGCTTCACAGAGAACTTCAGGACTCCAGAATCCTTCAGCATTCCCCACCTTTCGTCCGCCTTACCTACTAAAAGTGGACAAGAAACATCTGTGCTCAACAGAGCAGATTTGTAAACCTAGATGGGGATGGGGCAGGGCAAGCTGAGAGTTGTTTGTTGATATGACAGCAAACTTGAGGGTGGGGTCAAGAGACAAACAAGTGAGAAGGAGTGACCCCTGCATTGCCCAGTGTGTCCCTCATTCCTTCTGAGACAAGTTTGTCCCTCCTGTGAAATCCTCATTGGGCCATCTCATCCTTCTTGAGGGATTCAGCTGCTTAGCAAGCGTACCCATTAGCAAACCTTCAGACTCCCTTTTGCAAGTGGCAGCCTGCTACAGAAGGCAGCTTCTTTACTAGGCAGTAACACCTGGTAGAGAGAAAACCTGTAAGCAGATTCCTTGCGCCTGAAGCAGCAACCTTGACCAGTCACTTCAGAGCCTTGTTACATCCATAATGATACTGTCTCCACCTTTCCCTTCCCCCCAGCATGAAAGATGAGTGGTTGTGTGGAACGAGTCCCCGAGCTGTGATGGGAAGCCGTCTCGCTTGGCTGCAAAAAATATATATATCCTGGTATGGCTGTGATGAATCCTTTCATTATTCATCTGCAATTGCCCTGCTACTGCTGCTGTTCCGTTCTCACTCTCTCTCTTTCTTTTATAAATAAAAATGGAAACAGATTAATGACAAATGTTGACAGTGATTGCTTTTAAACAGCCACACCTGAATGTGGGCTATGGGGGAGGAGCAGTGGCACAGCAGCATCAGAGGGATGGGAACACCAGGAAAGACTAAGTAAGAAATGGGAAAAGATAGAGATGCTCACCTCCAACTGGGCTAGATGAGCAGTGACTGGAGCAAAGTACTTTTCTGGTGATGAGTACCTCAATTTGCTCCAATAAATGAGCTCTGGATTAACAGAGTTATGTATCCAAAATATCTGGAATAACTAGCAGTAGTCAGTTGTGCTGTCAAAGATACTCTGGAGAGAAGTTTGCAGAAACTCCAGCAAAATAATCACTGGATGAAATGGCAACACACAGAGGAGCAGTTACACACAACAGTCCCCAGTGATGAATAAATAGTATCTGATAATGCTGCTCATCCCACTCCACTCCTGAAGATCAGTGAACATCAAGGCTCTGGTTTGTGCAACTACCAAAGCCACTTGTATTTTGGGAATGTGGCTCAGATGGGCAAAGACCATCTATGACCAGTCAGGCCACAGGTTGACAAAGTGAGCGAGTGCATCCAACGGAGACAAACCTGGCCTCAGGACACCCTTCCCTGTTCATTCCCACTGCATGAAAATACAGGACAAGCGTTTTACTGTCATCTCTTCTCTATGTACCTCTATCCCTATGGTGATATCCGGTGATTTTAGTCTCTTCCTCTAGGTCCCATGCTTCCTACCTCAAGCACTGCCTATCCACCTGAAGACGCCCCATCTTCTAAAATCATCCTCTACCTAACTATTTCCAAGGCTATCTCACCTTTCTGCCATCAGTTACACCTTCTAGCTAGCTCCTCATTCCCATCAAACTGTTTGGCATCACATTTGAGAGCAGAGATGTGCATGGTCTCATTGCTGCCTGCTCCTTGCCAGCCTCCCACTTAACTAAACCCATTTTTATCCTTCCCTCAGAATTGCTCCTGCTCTTTCGGTGCCAAGCCACCCTCCTGTCCTCCTCAAAGCACACTGCTCCTTGGACTCCTTTCAACAGCAACTAATGCAAGACATTACAGCACGGAAGCCTGCGCCAACATCCAGTGCACAAACAAAGACCAGATACATGAGAGGAGAGAACACACTGTCAGCATTTAATAACAAACACTAATTGCAAACAGGGGGATGGAGTTCTCCATCCCTGTTCTCTCAGCAGCCAAAAGCCATCTGAGCCAGGAGACACGGCCATTCACAAACCAGGATCTGTTCATCACTGAATGGGCCCCTGCTCGATATCTGACTGACTGCCACCAGCCTGCTCAGAGTCTGACTGATCCACTGAACAGACAGCCAGCCTCTCGCAGTGTCCCTCAGTAGCACAGGGACACAGAACTATAAGGCCTTTAGGGAGGCAATCTCAAAACCCTCTTGGGCCTGCCACAGATTTGCCCTCATAACCCTTGCAAAGTTTTAACTTCCCTCTATGCCTCTTGCTTTCCTGAGAAAATTGTCTTACATCCCATCCCAGAGGCTGTGGAAGGCGCTGTTTGTGGGCCTCAGCATTGCAGTACCTCTATCGAAAGCTGTTGCAAAGGACAGACAGCTTATGTTAGTAACATTCTCATTCACCAGAAAGGCTGGTTCTCATCATGTGCAACGGGGTGCAGATACACCAAGTATTTTCCATCATTTTACCCCATCACCCATTACTCCACAAAGGTAAACAAACCAGCCCCCTAAACAGTAGAGATCCACATGAGAGACACTTTGGCTTCTCTAATGCAGGCGAGTCCCCTCCAGACATAATCCCTTTTTAGGAAG
This sequence comes from Charadrius vociferus, assembly GCF_000708025.1. Taxonomy (NCBI): domain Eukaryota; kingdom Metazoa; phylum Chordata; class Aves; order Charadriiformes; family Charadriidae; genus Charadrius; species Charadrius vociferus. Next base: position 10,126,941 of record NW_009648876.1, on the reverse strand, counting down.
CATATTTGGTTATGTGACAGGAAACGTCCCTTCTCACCTCAGCCAAAGATGGTGTCAAAACCCCTAAGGAGCACCTGGGCAAAGAGGAGCACACGGTTCTTGGGGAAGCAGTTCCACATGACTTTACAACCCCCCAAAGCACCTCCTGCAGCCTTGGTTTGTGTGGAGCTCCTACGAGCTGATGAATCCCTGGAGAACACAGGGTGGTGGATACAGGTCTGTAAGCAATCGAGCCAAAGTTAAAAGCTTGGTGCTGCCAGTTGGGTGAGTCTCCCTCATTCAAATCATTATTCGCCCGGACTTTCTCCCAGCCCACCCACCTCCTCAGCCCCAGTCCTGTCCTCATGCCTTGGGCTGCCTCTGGCACTCAGCACACACGTCAACTGAGCCAAAACCCCCTGATTAAACCAGCAGAAATCAACTAATTTTTTGTAGTTAAGGGGGTTGACATGGCTCAAAGGGGTCCAAGGAGTGAAAGGTAAGCATCAGGAGCTTACAGCCAGGCATGGGGAGATAACGGGGTGGAGATTAAAGAGCAGTGCCATGGGGTACAGCTGAACTTACTGTCCCAATCTATCCAGCTGCACATGCAGTCCATCCTACGTACTGCTATAGTCCTCACTGTACTTCTCAGTTGATTTTACCCAATACAGCCCTTCAGGATTTCGAGTCTCAGTGCCCCCAGCATCCATCCCTCTCCTCAGGCTCTGGGGCCAGTAGTTGCATAGGTACTTGCATAGTTACTTAGGTCAGCCTTATGAGAGTATTTCAGCTGTTGCCTTGCCTTGGCAACTTTATTAGCTTTGATGTTATTTGTTGTTTTCCAAATGAACACCCTGCATTAACCCACATGAAGTTTTAGCCCTCTCAGCACTGAGCAGATTTGAACTGTGTGGAAAGATAGAAGATCTGGAGTCTATTGACCTTCACATCCCATCGCAAAGTCCACCTTTCACTCAAGCTTATGTTTAATGGGATGACATGAAGTGCCTAAGTAATGGGGTATAGTATTCATATGGATATAAACTGCCCACGCAAAGGCCTAGTCCAGCCTGTCTCTTTTTCCTCCTTTATCCTGCCCCTTGTGTCTCACAGCTTTGCCCCTTTGCCCTTGTTCTGACTCTTTCCTGATCCTCCCATCAGGTGACAATTTGAATTTTAAAGCCATTTACACTCCAAAAGGTGCATAATCAGATTTTTATCCTGTACTTTTCTGATGTGACTTTTTTATTATGACATCAAGTACTGACCCATAATAAGGATGTAAATGCCCACTTTAATGTCTATTACCAGTATCTGCAGATGCATATAAAATTATAGTATCATCACATAACTACATATTAACCTCTTGAGCTCCATGACAGACAAACTCTCCAGGGAACACTGTATTCCAATTTTCAATTACCAGCAGTAGTTCAGTGACAAGCAGTAGAAGTTGTACTCATCCGTATCCTAAACACTCAAGGTACATGCAGAATGACAGAGAGTAGGCACATTCTGAATACACCAGTTCTGGTGCTTTTAAGTTGCCAGTTATTTGTGACAAGCATTTGGGTCCTTCCCAGGAACAAATACACAGTTATATTTAAGTATATATACAGCTGGGATGTAGCTTACCCGAAAAGAAATTTGTGGTTTTCAGCAAAGTTGTTTCTGAGTCACATGGCAGTGCACAATCATCACTTTACCCGCAGCGATTAGCAGAGAGGCGATAAGGTGAACAGCAACAAACCATGTGTCATCTTTTATGCTTCTGTTAAGCTAACAATGCACTTTGCTCAGAAAATGCTCATTTAGCACAGGTGTAAAGGTGCAATGTGTGAGCAAGGAATGATGTCGTCCACAATACTTTACTGCAAGGATAAGGATACCACAACTGCAGCTACCTGCCCAATCTCAAGATGGTACTCATAGAAATTCAAACATTCTGATTTTCATCTTTCAGGTTAATGGCATCTGCTTACATCAGAAATCATGTATTCAGCTGCGAATAGCACCTGCCAACCCACGTTTGACACAAGAATCCTACAAAAACTTTGAGAAGGAGGTTGGTTGTATTTTTTTTTTAATGCGGTTTGACACAAGAATCCTACAAAAACTTGGAGAAGGAGGTTGGTTGTTGTATTTTTTTTTTTCAATGCACTAATATCTCTAGAAGATCTAGACCTGAGAGTCAATGGAGAGAACAGAACAAAACATAGGACAATAAAGACAGAAGTTAGTACCATTCTTTCTTCGTACCTTTCCCCGTCTTTCTGATACAGTTTAGTCAGATGATTGATTCTGGTTCCAAAGAGACTCTCCGACCCAAGGGCATTCTTCCCAAAACATACACAAAGATTTCTGATATTTTAATACTCTGCTGAATTAGGCATTAACAGGCAACCTATCATTTGTTAAATAACAGACAGCTTTTCTGCACTGGACAGTCATTACTTTGGAGTTTAGGGAAGAGAATGAGAGGACACGTGAAATACCAGTGCAAGACACGAGTCAATAGTCGTATCATCCTGTGATGTTCAGGTAAAAGCATATAAAGTATAACTGCTCAAAAGCAAGTTTTCACCACCTATTGCTCTTTCTCCAGTTGTAGTAGACAAGGTATTTCACAGCAGATTCTCTGTGATACTATGCATTTAGGCTACTCTTCCACTTTCAGTTCCTTTGAAGTCCAGGAATCATAGACATTTCCAGAGACAAAGCATATTTTGGGAAGCTAAAATACCATATAAGGAAACCCCAATACAAAGTGAATACATACTAAAAATTCCTAGCTCAAAAATAAATAAAAATCTATATATATATACACACACACATCTGGTTACAGATAAAAATAGTCAAAAGTGAAGAAATGAATTGCCACCCTAATTTGTCCCTCTGTGCATACACATTACAATAATGCCAAATCAAATGATCACACAGTTTATTTTCTATGAGACTCCAGCTTCACACAAAGCACAGAACACACTCCTCTGGAGAGGTGAGGGCCAAGAACTGAAGGAGATTGCATCTGACTCATTCGCTGCTAAAGACAGAAAACACAAAGCAGGAAACTGCCAAGGCAAAGTTCTTTCGATGAAAGCAATTGACCACCAGCCCCGGAGAGATGCCTGCCTTTTGCCATCTCTCTGATATCTGAGAAGCCAGAGTGAGACTTCAGCAATGAGAACACTGCTCCTCACCTCACCAGTAATTGTGGCTGGATTTGCAGAAACTCTGAGCACTCATAGATGCTAAGGAACTTTGTAGGAAATGTGATTTGAACCCACAAAAGGCTACAATGTAAGCCACTCCAAATTGCCAGTGCCTGGGTAACTCATCTTGGGGCCCCCAAATTCAGAGATAACTCCTAGTTTTTGCTTCAGTCATTCTGACTTAAACTCCCCATCTACAAAATAAAGGGGACAATAACATCCAAATTCTCAGCACATAAATAAATTCATTAACATTCTAAGCTGCCATAGCAGTAGGTACCCTGAAGACACTAACAAGGAAATTACTTTTTCCCTCTTCAGAGTGGAGTCTGGACACTGTGCAGTAAATAAAGCTTGAAGTCAGTCTAAATGAGGGGAAAAAAAAAACCCACAAACCAACCCCAAACTAAGCAGCTGCACATTCAGAGAGCCTCAACCCTCCTACACTGACTGAGGCAGGAACCTAATGTGAAGGGAGGGGGGCGGATGGGGACATCACCCTCAAACCCAACAACAAATCATGCAACTGCTTACCTGCATTGTACTGTGCATGCAGAAACCTGTGCCTTAGAGTCATGCAGCCTACCAATGTGGTAGGAGGGTGGCAAATGGCACCTGCCCCTGGTTAGTCCAGTGGTAGCCTCTGCACTGCTTTGAGTGCAGGGCAATGGCTGCACCGCATGGTCCCTCTCCTGGAAATCAGACCCTGCACTCCTTCTCACTCCTTGCTGTCTCCACAGCACCTGAAAGGACCAGCAAGTGATAAAAGGCTCACAAAAGCTCCCCTTGCTGCTCTTCTTTATATAGGCTCCTTTCATGGTGACACTGGACGTCCAGGTCACCATACAACACTCGGCATTAAGAGTGTCTTCACCTCTGGCATTCTCAAAATGGGAATACATGTTTCCCCATGGTGGGGTGATGGGTGAGTCCAAGCACTTGCAAATTATGTGGTGAAGCAGGGTGAAAAAAAGTCCTAAGGCAACGTTGGTGAACCTCGCAGGAAGCTGGTGTTAAAATTACTAGAAAAACATCAGTGTCAGTGCTGGCATTAGTTTAGCAGAACCACTGGTTTGCCATCACTGCCCCTGCAGGCAGTCTGTGAGGAAGAAGCTATGACACTTCTCAAAGTAAGATTTCTCCAACTAGGTGCAATTTTCAAAGTGTGTTTTACAAAATCCATGTGTTTCATCTGCCTAACGGCAGCAACTCCTGACTAAGATCTGCTCTTGCTCTTATCTGTAGATACCTCCCTGTTGCTCCCCCACTAGAAATGAACGAAATTAAGGTCATTTAGCATTTTGAAACTCTATACTATGTTTGACTAAAAAAAAAAATAATTATCAAGTATCTGCTCTTACTGGAAAATTGCTTTACCTCAGCAGCAAACAAATCTTGTACCCGCAGATTCGAAATACCCTTTATTTAGATGTGAGAAATCCTCCATTAGTATGTAGCAAGTCTACTTGTACTCATTTGTAGTTTCAGTTGATTCTCCGAGATGGAAAAGTATGAAGCAAGCATGGTCTGAAAAACATCAAAATAGATAAAAGCCACCACACTCAGCCCTGTTACTGAATTTACCACCACCGATTCAACCTGAACCGAGAAAATTCTCAGCCCTTGGGTATAAAATTAAGGATGTGTAAACAAAAACCATTCATCTTTTTTTCTTTTTTTTTTTTTTTTTTTTTTCCGAGAAATGCCTCCAGTTACCAAATGAAATGCTTCATTCCTCAGGAAAAAAAAAATGCAAGTAGGTGGAAGACTGAACCAGCTCATAATGATTTTTAGATATCTGACATTTTTGACTGTTAGCCATAGTTGGTCACGTTTGCCAAATCTGAGTAATTCCCATAAAAGAATCTATTGTTAAGAGGTCTTTTCTCCTTGCTCCCAACAAAAATCAGCACATTTCACCAGCAACAATTCCCAATTCTCAAAGGTGCAGCTTGCAGATGAGAGAGGAAAATCATAACTTTAAAAAATTGGACACTCCCCCTGCCCCCAATATAGTGTTGAGAACTCGAAGTGATTTCCAGAGGATCTTGATCTTTTTGTTTAAAAGCATTCAATCCACTTGGGATCTATTTTTTTTTACAATTTATTCCTTGGAATAGTTAATGTAGAGGGAGTCCAGTTTCGTTCCTTCCACAAGTATGCATAGCTATCAATACTGGGACACAAATATATGCAAAAGAAAATTCAAAGTTCACTGCTCATTTGATCTTTCCAGCCACTATCTGCTATCATGGTAAAAAGGAATGATGCCAATCTATCTTAAAAGGATGTTAGCATTGGCAAAATGAATAGATATCCATTAAACAATTGAGATTGACCTGCTCATTTCAATGAAATCCCTTTTGGGACTAGGCATATCTGAAGCAGTGACTTGGAAGCGAAAGGGTACTTAAGAAACTCTGGAATTGTTTCAAATTCCAAACAGGGAGCATCTCACTTGTCTAGAGAAGTCATGACAAACTGGGAAATAAACAAAATCATTGCAAAAACCAAAGAATGGACATGATAGATTACCTCAAATCCTTCACTCAAGTTTGCAATTCAAAAGAAGAAAAGCATAGTAACTCCCTACAGACCTTCAGGTTACAGTTTATATTTAAGGAAACAGTCAAGGAAGCACGCAGATTAATGGACATTCCAATTCTAAATCTAGTTAGATGTCAGTGAAGCCTCTCTTCTCCCACTCTCAACTCAGTTCACTTTATATCAGATAAAGCACTTCTTTCATAAATTGATTTATTTCCAGTTTCTAAAATCAGAACAAAGATTCTGCAAGAGCCTTGTTCAGAGAATACACATCATGTTTAAGACAGAGGAATACAAGCAAGAATCTTTCTTATTTACATTACCCCCAAAATAGAGTCCTAGGAACCTGGAGTCCTATCCCTGTCAAACAATTAAATCTTATGACCACATAAAACACTTGGGACATGCACAATGCGTCTCTTTAAAGACTTGTGAGTAGACCTGTTTGTGAGCTATCCCTAGGTAAGCCCTCTGGGACCAAAGGAGGAAGCTAGAATGCAACTGATGGTAGCTCTGGCTAACTGTCTGGTGTCGCCAAACTTGAGAGAAAATTCAATGGCTTCAGCAGTACCCAGGGACTCTGGTCAGGCCAGACCAGGCTCAGTTCACGGCACTCTTAGAAGAGCTTCCAGCAATGAGGTCTCACGTACACCAACCTGGGCAGCAAAACCAAACACTAACACGAGACATTAACACTATGTCCAGGACTTGAGATCTGAAGCAACAATTCAAATGTGGCACTATTCCATCAACGGAATTTGACATTCATTTTGAAACAAAAGGTACAGCGTAATGTATTTTAAAGCTCAAAAAGCTGAAGAAGTCATTGCTCCCTAATGTTAGAGAATACACTACCAGAAAATTGCTTCCTCCAGTCACACCATCTCCTCTCAGATGAATGCACTTCATGATCTTCCACTTGGAGAAACCTACCATCTGCTCCTTCAGCGTGATAGTGAAGGCTACAGGCTACCAAAAGGGCACTCCTACAAGGAGGCATCTTCCTTATATGCCATGAGACAGAAAAGCAGAAACAACTGCTGTAGTGATCAAGAAAGATATCTCATACTTTTTTGGCAAGTATCCTATCAAGGTAATAAGCCCACCGATACTCTCCCTCATTTGTTTCTGATTTCAGTGCAATGTGCAGGCAGTTCACACAGCTGAGCGAAAGAACTGAGACAGAGCTGCTGAAGCTGAGCACATACACAGGGAACACGACCCCAAGACAGCAGAACTCCAGCTGCCGGTACAGCAAGAAAGGGGGAACCCTCACCAAGGACACTCTTCAACTGAGTGATCATATAGGTTCTGAAGATTGCACACTCATATGTCATTATACCACTTAAATAAACTGGCATGCAGAAATGCTGCTTCATTTGATTTGGCACAGATTATTTTTCTCACCTCACCATGCAAATTTCATTACAATCTTTTGGTAACACCATAAAACTTCCATCACCATGACTTTTCCCTATGTTTGTCAAAACACTTCGCATTTTTCAACAGATCTCTATACTGTAATGTCCTGGTTTGAGGTAAAACAGGACCAAATTTGTTCAGTAACTTTACTTCTTATCTGGGCCTCTTCTAACTACTGAAATTAACAGCATATTGTGCAGACAATGTTCACTCTCTCAGGGTGATAAGACCTATGTTTATAGTTGATGCCCAGGCATGGCATGCAGAGAGGACCTTGTTTAGACTTACTGCGATAACAACCAAGGCCAACCAACTTTGGTATTTGCCCTGTTGGAGGATCAGAAGCAGAAAAGCGCAGTGGGGTCCAACCTGCAGGGTGGAGCAGCCAGCACAGGTGACCCAAAACTGACAAACAGGGTATTCCATCCCATCCGCCTCATGCTTAGTATAAAAGCTGAGGGATCAAAGGGTCAGCTCTCTCTTCCTTCAATGGCCGACGTCTGAGGAGGACTCTGTTCATCTGCCTGCGATCCCAATCCTGAATGCAGATCCGGAATCCAGTTCCCATCCGTCAACGAGTCCAGCCTGGGACTGCCCCAGTGCCAGCCGGTGTCGTGACTGTCATCTCGGGAGCTTGATACGGTTTTGTATATATTTCATTATTTCTTTTTATTTTATTATTAATATTTCATTAAAGTAGTTTAGTTCCTTCTAAACTCATACGTCTCTTTTTCCCTCCTCTGCCTCTCTCTTTGAAGGGAGGTAGGGGGGAGCATCTGTCGGTCCCATCTGGGGTCCTCCAGGCCCCCAGTAGCCCATTTGGCCTAAACCACAACATGTAGAAAAAAAGTCTTCTGTCTTCTCTGAGGTTCTAAACCAGAAGCAACTATCACTTCGTGTAGAGTGACCTTCACCATAAAATTGACCACTCAATGTCTTTTAGATGCCTCTGTATTTATTTCAATGGTTTGTATTTAGCTACAACATTCCTTCCGTAAAGCTATGGTTTTCAAATTGAAGCCTGAAGATACATAGAAGCTACTGCTTCCCAAAGTACTTTCTTCCAATGGTTAATTTGTCCTCACTGTTAAAAGCTCACACTCTATTTCTAACTTGAATTAATTTGGCCTTAGCTTCAAGTTCATTTTTATGCCCATCTGCACATGACAGGAAACACTTATTACCTAGTATTTCCACTTCCAAAAAGGACTTTCTACCACACAGGCAAAACACCTCTGATCCTCTTCTGATAAAACTAAACAGACTGAGCTCTGAAGTACTCCAAGTTATAAAAACTGACAGTCCAAAATTGCATGGTAATACTGCTAAAGGAAATGCAATGCATTTGGGAATTAAAAAAAAAAAATAAAAAAATCAAGACTATTCTTACTGTCTAGGATTTTGTGCATTGAAAAGCAATGGTAAGAACTTTAGATTAAGAGTCAACTGCCTGAATACCACTTTTATGGTGATGCCCACTGCTTGGGCAGCAAGTGCTAGCATGATGTTTGGATATATGAGTATATGAAGCCTGAATAGCAATAGGGAAGCATTCTTGCTTCTGTAGAGACACCAGAACTGAATGCAGATGGATGTGAAATACTGGGGACTTTCATGGAGCATAATTAAATGTTAAATGACAGGCTTATGAAAAATTACTTATATGGGTTAGTGGATTACATAGGACTTGTTGACTGGGTATAGGTAGTCATACATGACAAAGAAGCCTAATTGTAAAAGCAAATAGGACTTTTCAACCCTGCTGAAAAAAAAGCATAGCAAAAAATAATGTCACGATGTTGATATCGGGAAAAAACTATTCCAAGAGAATATGCAACTTCCTTATAACGAGAGTAATTAATAAGAAAACTGATTACCAGGAAAGATGAGCTAATCCTTACCTGATGTTTTTAAAGTCAGACTACATGTTCTTCTAAAAATGTCATTAAATCCAGTTGCAGGATAAATACTATAGCCAAAAGGTTCACAAAAGTTTTCTCCAGCCTTGAAGAAAGAGTTTGTAAATCTTTTTGAAACAGGACACTAGGCTAAGACAATGTAAAAGGAAAGCATCACTATATAACTAATTTGTCCTTACAGTACCCCCTAGGCAACCAAACCCGGCCACTGTCAGAGACAGACTACCAAGCCAGACAGACCTTTGGTCTGACCCAGTGTGGCCTTTCTTATGCTCTTCATCCCATTTCCTTTAGAGGTTACAAGGAAAAGAGGGCAGCTTTGCAAAACCCTGATCATCCTCATAATACTGGCAGCTCTGCTTTAAGACAGTGAATACCCTAGGTCACACACGCAAGGCTCAGCAATACTTTTTCTGATTATTGTCTGCAGGTATATATATTTTGCATCTTTCTCTGACATAACAGGCTATGCCAGTCCATTTTGCACTTTTACCAATTCTTTGAGTTGGTACAAGAATTCTCTTTTCCTGGTATGCCAGTTAACACATCTTTGTCAACTCACTGGAGTCCTAACAGCCAGGTTGACAGTTGGGAAGGCATTTTACCCATAATAAAGTTGAGAAGGATGCTGAAGGTTCCCTATCTCTCCGCAACGGAAGTCTGTATGCCACCTGACTGAGGGCCAGCCATGCACCCGTCTCCAGGCACCGGTGACAGTTTAATCTCCCTGCACTTGCCTATGGCACAGTTTACTTTCTTAAGAATGAGATGCTTTGATGTAATTAAGACATTATGTTCTCTATGCCGAGTTCAATCCTTGTACTGGGTAAAAGTTAATGGCCTTGTCATGCCCTCTGTATAGCAAGTGGCCCCTTATGCTTTGTGCCTTAGGAAGCATTGCTGTAAAGTATTTTTTGCAAATTTGATGGTACAAAAGCAGGGTGTCTCAAGCACAAAACACAAACTGGAACAGAATGCAGGGGACAGAGACACAGTAATGCAGTATCACAGAGAACAGAAGTTTGTCCTCCTTTGATAGCCTCCTAAGACTGTTTCTGAACAAATGACTGGTAGCGTCCTTTACTTTTGCATCACTTAAATGTTCTCTGGTTACGAATCCGTTCCTCAAGACAACAAAGAAAATTTCTCATCCACTTTACATAATTCCTTTTCAATATCCAGACACATGCATTGTTTTTGGTTGCATCTTCTTTCTTCAGTGCAGAACGGGTTACATTAAGAGGCACTCAATCACCCTTCTTGTTGCCCTTCCTCCAATTTCCCTTCTTATTCTCTGCCTACTGAGCAGATCTCCACAACATCCACAAAGTAACAGCATGAGCTTCTACAGTTCAAAGGACAGCACTAACCATCTCAATGTCATTATTCAGGAATGCTGGCAAGACACACCTCTGCATACCATAATCATGAAGCTAATCTATCATTCAGTAGCACTAGTCTCAGCCTCTTACATGTTTCTCTACAGCTACTGTTTTGTTGCCTTCTTCACTCTTTACTGTACCTTACCTTAAAATCATAAATCCATTAGGCCAGAAACTACATTCTTTTAAGTTGCACTTCTCCATTAAGCCTCCCTAGAGCTCACTGGAACTACTGGAAATGTGTGCAAAGAACAAGTAAATGTGCTCCTCCCAGCTCTCGATTTCTCTTTCACTGAATGTCCGTCTTCTCCCTGTACATAAATAAAGCCCGGTTTGCAAAAGTATGTCATTGTAAGACTGGTCTCTACCATCTATGAAAAACTGTGGCAATTGCATGAGGTCACCAGTGACAGGAAGGGGTATGTATCATGTCATCTTTCTAAAAAGGCAGGAAGGAGGATCTGGGGAATGACAGGGAGTCAGCCCTCATTCCCTTGCTTGTAGTTTTATGGAGCAAGTTCTGAAAGCCATTTACAGGCACCCGATGGACAGGGTGACTAGGAACAGGCAGCCAGATTAACCACGGGAAGATCATGCCTATGAACCTGACTGCCTTCTGTGATGAAATGACAGGCTCTGTGGACGTGTAGAGGGCAGTGGGTGCTGTTTACATGGACTTCAGTAAGCCTTTTGATGCAGTCTCTCATAGCATCCTTATAACCAAATGTGGGAGCTATAGCCTGGATGCCTTCCAGTAAGAAAGGTCAGGGAGAAACTGGCTGAACTGTCAGGATCAAAGAATAATGATCCAATGGTTTGAAATCTGTGTGATGGCCAATGATGAAAAGCATGCCTCAGAAGACAATACTGGGATTGATACTGTTCAGTGATCATTAGTGATCTGGTGGAAAGAGACAGAACATACTCTCAACCAGATCAGAAATAATGGCACGTTGGGGAGAGAAGGCACTGATATGCTAGAAGGTGGGGGTACCACCGAGAGGGACCTTGAGAGATTGGAGGAATGAAAAGACAGAAACTTCATGAAGTTAATGAATAGAATAGTTCAGTTGGAAGGGACCTACAACAATCATCTAGTCCAACAGACTGATTACAGGTTAAAGTATATTATTAAGGGCATTGTCCAAATGGCTTTTAAACCCTGACAGGCTTGAGGTATTGACCACCTCTCCAGGAAGCCTGCTCCAGCGTTTGACCACCCTCTCTGTAAAGAAGTGTTTCCTAATGTCAGGTCTGAACCTTCCCTGGCACAGCTTTGAACAATTCCCACGCATCCTGTCACTGGATACCAGGCAAAAATGATCAGCACCTCACTCTCCACTTCCCCTCCTCAGGAAGCTGTAGAGGGCAATGAGGTGACCCCTCAGGCTCCTCCAAACTAGAGAAATCCAAGCTCCGTCGCCACTCCCCATAGGACAATCTTTCCATCCCTTTCACCAGCTTTCTTGCCCTACTCTGGACACATTCAAGTATCTTAACATCCTTTCTAAGTTGTGAGGCCCAGAACTGCACACAGTATTCAAGGTAAGGCCGCACCAACACTAAATACAGTGAGATAATCGCCTCTTTTGACTGGCTGGTTGCACTGTGTTTGATACATCCCAGGATGCAGTTTGCCCTCTTAGTTGCCAGAGCACACTGCTGATTCATATTGAGCCTGCTGCCAACCACCACCCCCAGATCCCTTTCTGCAGGGCTGATCTCCAGCCACTCCTCTCCCAATTTATACTGGTGTCCAGCCTTACTCCATCTCAGGTGAAGAATCTGGCATTTGTTCTTGTGAAATTTCATCCCATTAATCATAGCCCAATGCTCCAATCTATCTAGATCCCTCTGCAAGGCCTGTTGTCCCTTGAGAGGGTCAGCAGCACCTCCTAGTTTAGTATCATCAGCAAACTTGCTAATGGTGCGTGTTCAAATCCTGCATCCAAATCATTGATAAAAATATTCAACAGAACTGTCCCTAGAATTGAACCCTGAAGAACACTGCTGGTGACTGGTCACGAGGCAGATGTAGCCCCATTCACTACAACACCTGGAGTGCTGCCGTTCAGCCAGTTCTTCAGCCAGTGCACCGTGTACCTGCTCATCTCGCAACTGGACAACTTGTCCAGAAGGATGCTGTGAGGGACAGTATCAAAAGCATCACTAAAATCCAGAAAAACTACATCCACCCTTCAGCCTCTAGGTGGGTGACCTTACCATAGAAGGAAATCAAATTAGTTAAACAGGCCTTTCCCTTTGTGAACCCATGTTGACTGTGCCTGATGATTCCATTGTCCTTTAAATTCCTTTCAATAGCACCCAGTATGATCTTCTCCATAATTCTTCCAAGTACTGAGGTTAGTCTAACAGGTCTGTAGTTTCTTGGGTCCTCCCTCACGCCCTTTTTGTAAACTGGAATAACATTGGCCAGTTTCTAGTCAGCAGGGACTTCCCCAGACTCCCAAGACCTTTGGCAGATGATTGAGAGGGGTCCTGCTGTAACATCCACTGGCTCCTTCAGTGCGCTGGGATGAATCCCATCCAGCCTCATGGACTTATGAACATTCAACTTACAATTTCAGTGTCCACAAATGGAAAGTCACTGTTCCCGCAATTGTGGTCCTCCAATTCAGAGGACTGCGCAGCCCAAGGTCTGTCAGTATTATTAGAGACTGAGGCAAAAAAAACCCCCAATGAATGCTTTTTCTTCATCCTGATTTGTCAGGTGACTGTCTTCAACAAGGATCGGTCCAATGTCTTCCTTAGACCTCTTCTTGCTATTAGTGTACTTCAAAAAGCCTTTCTTGTTGTCTGACACAACACTGGCCAGTTTCAACTCTAATTAAGCTTTGGCCTTTTGTGTTTTCTCCCTGCATATGCAAACCACAGCTCTGTAACCTTCATGTGAAGCCTGCCCTTGCTTCCAGAGATCACACAACTTATTTTTCCTCCTGAGTTCCAAGAAGAGTTCCCTATTCAGCCAAACTGGTCTTCTATGCTGCTTTCTTGACTTTCAACACAAAGGGATTACACTTTTAAAAGATGGTTCTTAAAAACTGACCAGCATTCATGGACCCCTAAGCCCTCAAAAGCAGATTCCCAGAGGACACTACTAACTAGCTCACCGAGTAGGTAAAAGCTAGCTCTCTTGAAATCCAGGGTAGCAACTCTGCTGACCATTTTTGTCATTACATCAAAAATTTTAAACTCATCCAAGTTCAATGTGATCCCTGTGGCCAAGACAGCCACCTACCATCACATCTCCCACAAGTCCTTCTCTATTGACAAATAACAAGTCTAGGAGGGCATCTTTCCTAGTTGGCTCACTGAGTACTTGTGAAAAGAAATTATCTTCAACATACCCCAGGAATTTCCCAGGCTTGCTTGTCACAGCAGTATGGTGTTCCCAGTTGATGTCTGGGAAGTTAAAGTATCCCATAAGGACGAGGAGAGAAGACAACCCTGGAAAAAGACTGGGGAGTTGTGGTGGACAAGAAGTGGAATATGAGTGAAGCAATATCTCTGAAGCAATAATCACATACTGGACCACCTTAGTAGAAGCACAGCTACCAAATCAAGGCATGTTATTATTCCTTTCTACTCAAGCAATCCACATCTGAAGCACTGTGTCCTTTACTGCAAGTGCTGTGTGAGTACAGTGTGAGTTCTAAGGAATATGCCTTAGAGGAAGAGAGACAAAACAATGCAGCTAGTTCATTCATCTAAGAATGCTGCAGATACTCAAATCTGTATCAAGCTACTGAAGTCTGAAGATAAATTTTGATAAATACCCTGAAGTAACAAGATATATGATTCATTGGCTTGTCTGCCACTCAGGAGAATCAAATTTGGTTGAGAGCTTGACTGACCTGCAAACAGATTCTAATTTAGAAATAGGAAAGACAGGGCAGCTGCAAGAAGTTGAGTCTCCTGGCACTTCCAGAAAGTTGCCATAACAGAAAGCATGGCTTACCAAGACAAGGCCTACCACGGTTACTCTTCAGTACTCCCACAGGTACATTCAACCTTTAAAGGCAAGGAAGACCTCCTAGGAGCTTACAACCTAAGTAAGGGCTTAACCAGATGAACAGTGCTACTGACCTCAATAGGAAAATCTGATAAATTATCCTTCCCTGCCCCCCGAGAAAAAAAATCATGTGAAGTCTGGCAACCGCCCCCTGCAATGAGTGAGATGAAGGCTGTTGACTCCCTAACACCTCAAGCACCTCTCTTATAAAAGTTTTAAGACCATCCTGACACCACAGAAGAAACAGAACTACTCTGAACAATACCCAGAATGTAGTGAGATATATCAGAATTGGTTTTAAAAAGGGGAACACAAAAGGCCAAAATTAAAAATTTTAGCTGAATGATCAGTAATCTGAGTGTCTGTTCAACAGATACAAACCAAGACAGGTTGTGAACGATCCTTCATGATATGAAAAACACTCAGTTGCACAAATGCTCTTTTAGAGAACCAATCCCTGTCACTGAAACAGCCTGCAAGTTCAATTACAAGGCTTAAAATTTATCAGCAGGTTGTCAGGAGAATGTGATCACCTTTCCCCTTCACTGTGTTTGTGAGTACTAGATAGTCAAGCTACTACTCTTCAGGTTTAACATGTCTTTGTATGTTCTAGATTACAGGCCCTCCAGTACTGAGACTTCCCATGCTGCCTCTTAAGCACCATTGTTCAAAATAACTACAAAATAAGACAATCCAATGACTACTTTAAAACAGGAACACTCCTCTCTCCACAAAACCCTTACAGCTTGTCCCAAAATCCAAACTGACCTCTGTACTCCTTCAGCAAGGTAAAAAGGCTTTCCTTGTTCTAATTAGTTCTAAAATGTACCACCACCAAAAAAAAAAAAAAAAAGGTTTTGAGAGGGATTTACAATGACAGATCTGACAGTTTGCTTGGGCTGCGAAATATAAATCCAATTTGGATCTCTCCCCAAGAATAAGTAGGTATTAGGGGATCAGACACGGACAGTGTGTCTGTAGCATAACTGTATTTGTCAATCATGATTTAGTGAGTCATTCAATTTTTGTTTTGTGTATGTTATGACCACTTAACATTTTAATACAGAGTTAAATATAAATCACTGTTTTATAGCCTTACAATCAAATCTGTCCCTCAGCTATTTGATTTATAAGGTAGAGGAGTACACTGCAAAGCACTAAAAACATGCAAATTTTGTTATATACTTTAGAGTGCTAACGGCACCTCCCCATTCAAAATGAATTTTACAAGCTTAAACAGTCCTGTCTGAAAGCTCCGCATAGTGAGGAAAGTAAAAGAGTTCTATGCATACAAGTATATCCTGTTTTTAAAGAACTTGCGAAGCCATGAGGCCACCTGTTCCTTGACACATGCTATGCAGGTATATATTCTAAAAATATAGCCCAAAATAAGCTCCAGACAGAGTAATTCAAGAAAAATAAGCGGAGTGTGATCAAGAATTCAAGATGAGAGGGAAGAAATCAGTATCCATATGTTCTGCAACAGAGCAGGTTATCAGGTGACCAAGTGGAAATGCTATGAACAGAATCTCTTTTGTGTATGCTGCAGAGTAAAGTACAATCATCAGTAGGTGGAGACACCTCCAGTAGATATAGCAGACAGTACTTTTTGACGGGAGAGAAAACATGAGACAGAAGTGGTCTTATCAATATCCAGAATGCTCTGAACTCAGGTGACACTTTAAATGGCTTTTTTGTTCATTGGCACATTAACTTCAATGGCAAGCGTCCTTTAGAAATGCTAACATTCAATTTTTAATTTATATGCTGAGAAATGTAAGTTTTGTATATCCTCTACCATACTCCAAGGATATTCAAGGTCCCAGGTTCCTTTCCAGGACTCCAGCTTGCGTATTTATGTCCAAGTAGTTCTCCCAAATCCTTATCCAGTAGGAGATTTAGGAAAGAATGTGCAATACACAAGCAAGACTAAAGACATTCAGAACAAGGGAGAAGGAGGTCTAATGGACCATGATGCCAGTAAGCCAATGGCAATTTCTGAATGGACAAGTACTGCATTTGCTTCACTAAAAGCAACACGATTCAAGTCCATTAGCACATGGCCTGAAAACATTCTGATAATACAGAATTCAGGTTCCATGTTTCAACTTGTTTGCATTCCCTCCTCATTGCCCAGCCAAGAAATCCTCCCAACCTGGAAGAAAGCAGGGGGAGAATTTTGCATCCCCGAGCGGCAGCGGGACTTTCACCCAAAAAACGCCAAATGCGCAAACAAGCAACATGTCCAGGGGGTGAATAAAGATCTGAAAACCCAAAAGAATCTGTACATGACCCAGCACATAGGAGCTGGCATCAGG
>NW_009648876.1:10076783-10109992 GCF_000708025.1 Charadrius vociferus | reverse complement strand
AGATGAATGCATAATAAATACAGCAATAGCAAGAACATTTTTAAAAGCCGCTGCAGTCCCAACACTGATTACCTTTTTTTAAACATAGATTCACAAACATGATTTAGGTATGCAGGGCACGCAGATCAGTCTGGATGATGGCACGCATCATGCACCAATACTGAAGATATCGCTACTGCCAAACAAGATGTTTGGTGAAGACACACACCAGAGTCAAACACTTCCAAAATCCAGCAAGCTTTTACAGTTGCAATGCTTCCTTTTAGCTGTATCCAGGGCTCTTCTCTGGTGGCATTTTAAAAAAGTTACTGGAGGCAGCAATAGTGGCTTTCTCGGCTGGTGGCGTTTTCCCTGTCCACTCAGAGTTCTGGGATCTCAGAGACGGTGTTGCTGGTAGCTCTGACTCTGCTGCATCCATGTGGACAGATAAGGTTGCTAGAACATAAAATTGCAGGAAAGGGGGAACAGAGGAAGAGAGTAGGAAGGGACAATTAAAAAAAAACATTAGAACAAGTGACTTCATGGCAAATGCCTCACATATATAATTTCTTATATGAATGTGTTATTTACGGAGTTCCTACAAGTTCCCCCATCAAATTCCTTTGAAATACAGGTTCTTGATAGCATTAACACCTTTACCCTACTGATTCTCACATTCAGAACTCCAAGTTCCCAGCCCACTAACTAGTTCTCTTAGTCAAAGTACCTGTTGAAAATCAAGAACTTCAGCTGTACCATACTTAAACTGAGTTAATTCACTATCATTCAACTGAAGATAACTTGATCTCTTTTCAAAGACTCAGTTAACTCTGTATCTGAGAATTTCAAAGGCTCTGAAGGCTTGGCAAATTTCTGGTTGCAAAGCTCAGTTGAAGAGCAAAATATACATTTCCTTACCCAGTAAAGGCAGTACCATGAACCTCCACATACATCCAATATGGTAAATCAGCGTATAATAACAAGAAGCTATTTGCTAAGCTAGGTTGGAATCCATTCACATTTTTTCAATGCAACCACTGCTTCAAAATGGGACAGGTTATAGTTAGCAAGAGAGATTCGCAGATCCATAGCTCAACCCAACAGTCACCCAAATTTCCAGAAGGATTGTCAGAAACCTAGAGAGATAAGAGTTTACTCCCATTCTCAGTATCCTGAATCTCTCGATCCTCACAAGCAGAACAGGGCAGGACAAAAAAAGACCAATTACCATGGGAGTCTTTGGGGCAACTGGAATTTTTTTTGAACAAGTAACTGCTTCAGAATGAAACACATCTCTTTTTCATTGTATTCTCACAACAGATAATAGTTGTTTGTGTGTTTTTATTACAAGTTCCATCTGCTGCTCTGTAGTGGATGAAGGATAAAGAGGCCATAACAAGCCTCAACTAGAGAACCGATTGCTTTGAAGTTTAAATAAAAAGCTGGTTCAGTGCTTGAGGTTCCACACTCAGTAGATCTGGAACCCCAACAATCCTGCTTCTGTACATCCAAAACAGTGAGTCATTCCCATACAACCACAACAACACAGTTGATAACAGTACATTCCATATTTTACCTCTAGCCCATCAACGTCCTCCATCTGAAGGTCAAATGAAACACGTAAAAAACCTGTAAGTCAAAGTCCTTAAACTAATAATTACCACCAATACTACACTACGGGCCCCTCGCTAGCAGCCTCCTCACTCAGGCTCTCCATCTGTGCTCATAAAAAGAAAAAAAGCAAAGGACTGAAACAGGCTTCTTGCTGCTGGGTACCCTCAGACCACGACAAAGAGTGAATGCGTTAGCAAGAAATAGGAGGGGTAAAATTCAGCACATCGCTACTAGTCATCAGACTGTTCTCTGATAAGCAGTTTCAGAGGTTGCTAACTGGCACCTTTTAGAAATTATTATTTTTCACAAGCTCAGTGTGAATACATGCCAAAGCAGACAAAAACTTATTTACGCAGATTTTTACCCCAGACTCACTGTAATACCTGAATAGGACGCTAGTTACCTTGTGCACTGCTACATATATTGGGGACTGGACCACATAAACATTAAAAACATCAATGTAAGGCTAGACAATTGTTCACCATTTATTTCACAACCATCTATACTTGTGGCGTATTCTGACGTGACAGTCTTCTTCAGATCCTTTTCAAACAACAGAATAACTACCATAAGAATAACATTTTATACAGTATTTCTCACAAGCTCTACTGTGCCACTGAGGACATTATTCCAAATCTATTGCACTGCAACAGAAAGTAACTAAACACAAGGACACTATCCATGCCTTTTGAAGACCCGAAGTCTTAGATCACTGAAAGTCTGAAGGACCTTTATCAGGACAGACTTTGTTCCTCCCTAGTCACTGGCTGCTGGTCACTGAGTTGGATGAACTTCTGGTCTTATCCAGAATAGCCAGTCTTACTTCCTCCAGATTTCCTTATTCTACTGCCAAATTACACCAGACTTTTGCTCTTACCCGGTGAAAGCCTTATGCTTTAGGGCTCAACACATTGCTCAACTGTGTAGTGTGGAAAACACTAACTTTCATTTTCAATCCCTCTCAACATTTGCATAAGTTTGCTCAACTCAATTTTGAGAATAGTCACTTCCTGAAGTGCAAATGAGTTCTGAATTTTCTACCCACTTTTTGTTGCTCTCAACAGCCAGACCTTTTTCCAACAGCTACCTCAGTTATGGTATTTAGGCCAATTAGCCTAAGATGGCAGAACTAATACCAGAAGTTTAATGCTGTAACAATACAATAAATATCTAGGCACTTCTGTTACAGTAATGCATGTTTTTTGATGTTCATACAAGGATCTCTGGCAAAATATGTTTTACCAGAACCCATAAAATACATTCATAAAAGTATGTGAGAAGACACAGAATAAACTTAGTTTGGATGTTCCTAAATAAACATATCTCTAACTCCCTTCTCTCATTCCTGCAGTTAGAAGGGAGATAGCATCCACATCTCGTATTCCTTTTATTAGCATCTTCTGATTTCAACCAAATTCAACTCAAAACTTTCTGTGGATGGTGGGGGGTGAGGCGACAGGGGAAGATTTGTAGCTGCATGTTTAAGAAAGAAGCTAAATTCATCACAATGACAGGGGAGAGTGTTGGCAGAGATTTGAGCTATTTATTCTTTTAGGAAAATCCTATAAAGAATGACATGAGGAAGCCTCTATCTGCAGTCTTGTTCATCACACTGGTGAGGAGTCCGATAACAGATGTATGCAGTAGCGTGATTTAGTGCCGGGAGCTGGCCCCTGATGTGTATTAATACAGCGGCAAAGCAGAACGAGCCCCTCTTCATCACTCATCTCTATAAAAGAGGTGGAATCCGAGATGGCCCGATGTTCGGCAGAGCAAGCCCATTTGTTCTGCTGACTGATGAAGCCAGCTCAGGCTGTGTCCTTCACCTCCATGGGGCACTCAGGTTGCAAAAAAGGAGATCACTGAAGCAGGACCTGGTCAACAAGTGAGACGACAGCAGTTGGACTCAGCTAAGGAGCTATTTAAAGGTGAAGAAATCCAGCACCTCTGTGTGCCCGGAGTGACAGGCATGGGTCTGTGTTCTGATTCACCTGTGTTTCATCTTTTGCAGAAAAAGTAAAACACCGCAAACATAAAAAGCCTCTGTAGTGAGAAAATGAGACTGCCGTGATTCCTCAGGTACAGAGGATCCCCAGTATAAGACATCTATGTAGGGGCAAGTAGATCCATGGCAAAGGACAAAAATCTATATCTGCCTCATCAATGTCTAACAAGCATAACAATCTTCAGTTAATCCTACATTACTGCAGAGTAACCCTATGTATTTCTTTAGGCATTAGTAATTCCAAAGTCAGATCACCTTTGACAGAAATATCCAGATTTCAGAAGTTTCCAAGTTACATCCCCACGTTGTGCTTCAGCTGCAATTGGGAGTCTGCTGTAGAAAGTCAGCTACAACACAGTTTCAGTTACCTAATCATAAAAGTTTCTTTCCACAAGTCAATATTGTAGCAAACCCCCGCCCACAGCTGTTAACTTTGCTGGAGATATTTCTAAAAAGGGTCTAAGGAAGAGATCTTTATCATTTCTGACCATTAAAGACCTTGCAGCACTTTTCTCTTGATGTTCAGCACAAGCATCCTGTCCAGATTCTGGTAACTACACTCTATCTCCACATTTTGTAATACATACTCTAATTTTCTCTCCTTCATCCCTCAAAATACACCAACCTTTTAAACCTCTGTGCTATTTTCCAGTACTGAATTCCACTCCAGATGCTGATTTAACTCTTCAAAAAGTGTTTACTATACAATTTGCCTATTTTGAAACACATAGGCATAGAAGTAAAAGCTCTCCCTATAGACAGTGACCAGTAATGCAGTACAGAATACACTCAATGTAACAGGGGACAGTGACGCACTAGCATTCATATCAAGAAAACCTAGTATCCCAGAACTAAAATTCTGTGGCTATGGATATACGATTTTATGAACCCTTTCACTACAGAAGTTTGAATCTCCTGGCATGGATTACTCAACAGCCAGGAAAGAATATCCTAAATAAATAGCCAATAACAGATGACACTTCCACTAAGCAACAGATTTAATGTTCTGTTTTCCTCTTTTTTAATACAGAACCTTTCAGGCAGTCTGTAATCCAGATCTGTGGCCTGGAGAGCTAGCACAACTTTCTTCCCTACTTCATTATTCTACTGCCTATCCACTCACGCAAGGAAGAAATCCAAACTTCATTCCTCCTATTCATGATCAGTTTCTTTGGCCTTCCCCACTGTTTTCCCATCACCGTTTTCCCCCATTGGCTTACCAACCACCTAGTTACTGGATTACAACAATAGTTGGAAGAACATGGGTTGCTTGATAGTAGGCAAAATATTTCAAAAGGGGGTAGAGTGAGAGGCCAGATTCTGCCTTCTGCCGATTAAAACTTTTTCAGATTCTGATGAGCAATCATTCACTTTCCAGAAATATGCCACACGAAAATAAACCAGCATTTTAATCACTACATCCCCAGAGCAAGGAAAAGAAAAAAGTGACTACTTTCATCCACGAGAGTAAGACAACTCTCAGGGACTAGTTGGTCTCACCCAGTGATGATATAAAAATTGCCAGATTTCTGCTCCTGTGAAAGTGTCTACAAACACCCTCAAAAAGGGTACCAGAGCCACCAGTTAATATCAGCCCAACACTGAAGAAACACACTGTGAACACTGATCACCTCCTTATTACCATGTACTGCATAATTTAGGAACCGTGGAAATAACACCTTATGAAGAAACAGATTATTACCCAATGTACAGTGAAACACTGTAAATTATATTAACTTACCATAGCTGCATCATCAAAGATTTATTTAGTAGGCAGTTTTTGATGCTATGCAAAAACACATGATATTGTCTCCCACACACATTTCACTAGTTTCAAATCAAGGTAATGCTATTTTTGACTATTGTTACTCTGGCACTTTGCTCAAGAAGAACACAACTTTGGAAATGCCAGCACACAGATTACCTGATGTTGGGCTGGACATGGAGGCTGCAGCTGGCTTTCGTTTCCTCTTGATGTCCCTTGAACATGGTGGTCCCAGGTGTACATTTGCTTGCCTATAGAGAAATTAAAACAAATTAAACTCTGTTCCAGTATTGCCTTCCTGTAAGACTCTGGCCAATCACCCTCCAACTCTCACGTTCCCACCAGCTTCTTAACTAGTAGGCAGCACACATCAAAAGCTTCTCAGGGAAGTTCTGCTCACGTTCTTCTTTAATATATGATTGTGCTCCCATTTCTTGTAAGAGCTCACACACATAAACGGCACGGAAGAATAATTATCTCTTAGCCTTTAGAGGATCTGGTTTTGTATTAATTTTAAAATAACTCTTTGCATAAGTAAAGATGTGATCAAGCAGTGATACAACTCAGGTCCTGCCATTACTTCTATACAAGTGCAACAAATATCTGCAAGATCGCTCTTTAAAGAAATTGCATGATATTTGCTCCCTTTTTCAGAAATTATTTTGCAACCTGTTTAATACTGTAGAGTCATCTTAGAATGTACCTATATTCCAAATGTCCACACATATTGTTTCCCCTACAGTAGTAAGTTCATAAAGTTAGGAATGCAAAACTGTCTCATGTGTTTTCAAAATTATGATTTCCTTATCAAAATACTATGAAAACAGCTGAATCTGGCTCACAGCAACACAGCCTTGCTGCACCTGTAAACTGGCTGAAAGGGAAAATCTGTCCCAGTCATATCAACTATTAAGTCTGAAGCCTACTGATGACCAGTTTAACCACTTGTCAATTAAGAAGAAACCTGCATTATTGGGACTGACTTGAACTGAGCACTCCTCCAAGTTCTAGACGTAGGAAGAAGAGAAGCTTAATTCAGAAAAGACAGTCTTGGCAGCAGACCAGAGAACCTTCTCAAATACAATCCATAATGAATACAAATGCATAATTTAGCAATGACGTTTGGTTCAAATCCCTGCTTTGTCTGAGATAACAGTTTCTTTGGCAAGTTCCTTGGTCACTCTCTGCATCAGATCTGAAGTGCAAAATGCAGAACTACAGTGTAAATAAAATCCATTAATGATTGTGAGGTGCTTACATGGTGTAAAGACTGGAACCATATAAATTTTGATGATTAAGTGATGAAAAGCTTCTGTGCATTTAAAGCTTGTTATTTTGATTTTAAAAAAATCCTGAAAGTTTAACAAACATATTTATCAAGTATTGAAACCTTTTACAGATAACAAAGGGAAAAGTTCACAGCTTCGTATTTCCATGCCAAAATCTACTTTAAAAAAAAAAGCAGCATATTTACAATATATACAGTTTTAGACACTGAATTTATGCAAAGCTGAATTGTGCTTTTGTAGCTATACAGAACAGTGTAGGGAGCACAAAAAATTTCCTATGCCAGCCAAGACTATAAATTGCTTGAATGCTGCTGTGTTTACCTACTTACCTGTAACAAATGCACAACCACAAAATAATAAAGAAATATCTACCATTCTGTCGTCTCAACTAAAATTCAAAAGTTCTACAAGAAGTCTACAAGATCTGTGATCTAAATCTGACATTAAGGAATAGTTTCAAAAATGTTTAAATTGTGCTAAGTTTCACTGACAGCTAATTTTTCTAATTTTTAATCTGGGAACGCATATTAATACAACCAGACATCTCCTGAAAACATGAACTAAAAGCTTTCGAAAATACCACTACACCTACACGACTGCATATTCAGATTTTGTGTTTGTACACACAAGTGACTAACCTCTCAGTCTTCGCGTATGCTAAAAACTGCTTTTATACATGATTATGACAGTGGCCATATAGTATTTTAGCACAGTTCTACCATGTATTCTGAAATATCTAGGCCCACACAGCCCAAGGAAAAGATCAGTCAATCAAGTGGAACTTCAGTTTTTTATTTTGCGTCACTGACATGGTATTAGATTACTAACTAGATGACCACATTATTATATATAATAATCTAACTCATTTTATCACATATTAATAATAAGGTTCCCTTTTTATTTTATGAACTTATATCAACATTAGCCAGCTGATTCTTGTTGGAGAATCACTACAAACTAGGAAAGAAGTATGCACTATCATTTCCAAGAGATTTTGTGCAATTTTTTCCCAGTTCAAAAATGTTACAGCTAGATTTCGTATAAAAGCGCCTGGTTCTCAGCTTCATGCTCAAAACACATCTACACTTATCTCATAATTACACAGTGGGTAAAAAAAAAAAAGAAAAAGGAAAACAGAATACGAGAACCTCAAAATCCTTTCTTGTAGTCAAAGTAAAGGCAAACTATATTCCAGCTGGAGACTAATAGCAAGGAAATTGCATCTAGCAGCCCTGCCTCTAACACACGAAGGCTCAGACATCATAAATTGTCTCTGTAACATGTATTTCATTCAGGTTTATCCCTTATTGATCACCCACACTTCAGTTAGTAAATCAGGAATCTATTGATTACTCACTGGCTCTGACTGACCTGGTGCTAAAAGTGTCAGTTTCAAGTGGCTGGTGCACTTTACGGACACCATAAATCTGCATAGAGGGAATCTCCAGGTGGTAGGTACCTTGGGAGAGAGAGGAGCAGAAGAATGCATGCAGGGATGATAGTCCTCATTAAGACACAGACAGACAGGGTGTCTGAGGTATAATTTATGAAACATGCATTTTTTGGTAGATACCACGTTTTTCAATCTAAATTTCTAATCACTAGCTCACATACAGGTGCTATATTGGTAAGAGAATAGAACTGGTGAATCCTCATTTAACAGCAGACTCCTAGAAACACCACCACCAGGAAAGTCAGGTCATGGGTATGCACAGCACACAACATTGCAGTGGACAGGCTGCACTATAAATTGTGAAAATCTCACTGACAGGCTGCAACTATGAATTTGTTTTTCTGCCAAAGTTGAATTTTAACAACTCTTCTGAACAGTTTAAAAATTACTCTGAAGTAGAATAGAACAGGAAGAGAGGAAAGCGTTGTCACAGGCCCCTCTGTGAAGAAGTCTGAGGCACAGAGCTTTGTGGGATGAAAGATCTGGGCCTAAACTGAGAAAATAGAAGGGTACTTACTCTGTCCTTACTGGCTTTCAATCTCTTCTGCTACGCTTCTATATACTTTCTGCAATGTTGCACAAACAGTAATGAGAAAATAATTGCCTGGTTACTTTTGGACTATGGCTGGTTGATCATACAAAAAAAACCCCAAAGTCGCAATACTCAGTCACGGCTGGATCTGCTAGGTGACCAGAGACTAATGCGAAAGCCTAGTTTACAATCTGGAGAAGACTGAAATTCCAACCTGGGATGATAAAAAGCAGAACACACCTGGAGAGACAAAGCAGGATCCAAAGTGTGGCTACACTGATGGCTGCAATATATACAACTCACACTGCAGCCTCTCACTGCCAGGAGTTAAGTGAATGAAAAACTACACGCATATAGAAAAAATGGGTTTATATGCAAAAAGTCTATAGTGTCTTTCTGACGGTGATGATTTCTTTTTTTTTTTTTAATCACAAACTAAAGGAATTATCCAGGAAATATGGATTTGTTTCTTGTTCTTAACATAGTACTTGAGGTACCTGATTCTGCATGGAGGTCAG
The DNA here is from genome assembly GCF_000708025.1 of Charadrius vociferus. NCBI lineage: Eukaryota > Metazoa > Chordata > Aves > Charadriiformes > Charadriidae > Charadrius > Charadrius vociferus. The sequence goes on along the minus strand of NW_009648876.1, from coordinate 10,100,837 downwards.
CTGAGGTTCACTGCTGTCTCTAATGTGTCAGAAGTAATGCTTCCTTTCTTTTCTTTTCCACATATTTATTTTGTGCCTTTTTTTTCTTTTTAAATGAACTGTAATTGCATACACCGGACTCCTATCTCACTCCTACTGTTCAGGGTGACCACATGCAGGACTTGTCACAGGAGCTTGCCACAACTTTACATCTACCACAGGGTTTGAACAGAAAAGTAGGATTGGCAGTACAATCTGGAGTAGACAATACAGAGCACAAGCAGACCATACAGCCCACAAAGAACCTTACTGAACAGCATCAGGCCCCTGAAACCTTCACTATCTGTGAAGAAATGTCTAGATTGTAAAGTGCTGTCCACGTTCTCAAAATACAGGGTAAAAAACACCTCAATCTCACAACAGAGGCCTCTGAGAAGACCCTACAGAGCTAACAATGACAGTCTGTGGCCTTCTTGGAGGCAGGAGGCACATCACACACTTGGGGGTGTGTGCTTCTCACTGCAGTCTCACACCATCCAGCTTCTCTGCTGACAATCTTTATTCTAACCCTATCCTTGGAGGAAGCAAAGCACTTGGATTATTTAGTGAAAGTGTGAGGCAGACATTAATCTACTGTCATACAAACAAGGGATGCTATTGTCCTCATGTTAAAGTAAACATTCAACAAAGACAGCCTTCTAACAAGGATACTGCTACTAAAACTCCACACAACCCAGCTGTTGCGATGCTATACTCCCAGCAAACACAGGCTCTTTCTCTAAGCCCTGAGGTGTTACTGAAGCTGTTGATGGCAGCTTCACAAAATGAATAGTAAAAGCAAAGTTCTTTCTCCTCTTTGACTATAGAGCCAACTGGGCACCAAACTCTGATCTGTGCATAACACGTGGAAATCAATACGAGTCACTCATCCAATCTCCACACAAAGCTCCCATGCATGCAAGTGGTTCTTGCTATCACATCACAGTGCAGGTATTTCCTGCGCGTAGCAGAGTCTCCTCTGCCCTGCAGAGCCCCATGAGAGAGCTTCTAGAGCACGTTTTCAGATTCCAAAATCATGAACAGGTCAGCTCACTTCTTCAATCATCCAAATCTCATAGGTCTTCATGCAGCAGTAAGCATTCCAATAACGTAGCAATTCCACTCCTAAAAGTCTGTGTGTGGCAAAAGCAAATGAACAGATTTTCTTCCAGTTTTCCATGTAAGCATTCTAAGCAGAGACGATGTGATCCCATACATCGCATTCTCTATTTTCATACTGAATCACATGATATCTGTGCCAGAAAGAGTCCTAATATGTGCCAGAAAGAGTCCTAATATTTGCCAGACCTGCTGAGTACACAGATTTGATAATGGCAACATGCTTTATAGGAGAAGAAAGCAATAGCAAGTAAACAAGCCAAGGGGAATTTATTTTTCACTCCAGAGAATTAGGATTCACCAAAATGGGAGCATTAGGCCTCAGACAACTGCATGTGACACTAGGTTGATAGCTGCTGTTCATTGCATGCCTGTCAGAAGAATTCAGTTATATCCTCAACTGGAATATTAGCCAGGCTTTAGCAGAGGAAGACATGAAAGTGCTCCAGCTAAATGGAAAAAATAGTTTAAAAAAAACTAGGGAGAAAGATGCAGTTGACAGCAGACATTTTTACATAAAGACAATTCCAGGAATATTAAGATGTGGGACAGGTTGCATGGAATGAACTGGATACTGTCCTGGTCAAGTGGGAAAGCATGAAATTGTGAACATCCGTTCACACCTCCAGCTGCCTCAGGAAAGGCTTAACATTGCAGGCAATCCCTGTACTTCCACATGCTTGGGTAAGAGGCAGAAATGTCAGGATCTCTGCACAGATACAGAAGAGAGAACAAAATTTACTTTGATGAGCATATTTCTAGAGCTGGAACTAGAATTAAAGACATTCAAACCTTTTCACTGTAACAGCACCACCAAATCCAGCATATGGAGCAACGGGCAGTTTACTGGGAGATGATCATTCACCCCTTTAATCTTTACCCTGTGTTCCAGGCAAGATGAGAGACTTGCTTCTAAACCCAATTAAACTCTAGCTTTATATTAACTGAGAGGACACGCAAAGTGATTTTATTTGATTCATCTGTACTGTTCAGAAGTCTCTCTAACATAAGTTTTCAAATCTCCACCTTCAACATCCACTTGCCATCTGAGGTCCACTTCTCCTATGACCTCCAGCGGTAACATTTAACTGAGCTTTTCACCCATAACCTTATTTTCAAGGCTAGGCAAACAATAAATGGCACTGGGGGCAATTTATCTTTTATGTTCCTCTCTTATCCTACCTGCTATTCAAACTCAAATTGAAGGGAACACTGGCTGTAGGCTCTCCTGAAACTCTTAACCTGCCTCAAGGGAATAACATTCCACCAACCAAGAACCTATAACGTCTTCCCATCGATAGAGTCATTGAATAACTAAAATCTAACAAGATATTCCATTTGAGCCTTTACAAAATCCTCTTAATCAGAAGTTCAAGAAGAAAATTCTGCTCAGACCATTCCTTTCTCCCAGAGAGGCAAATGGGCAGAGGGGAAAGAGGAGAAGGATCACTTGTGCTGTCCATGCAAGTCTCTACTTGCTTGCTTTTAACAGCCTGCATCATGAAGCCGAAACCTTAACAGACAAGACATGATTAGCAAACGCTTTGTGCTCTTAAAGGAGAGTAATTATAGGCATGTGAAAAAGGGAAGAGATCCCTGAGGTACTCTTCCTTGCATGCCTCCCGAGAGGCAGCAGGGCCATTAAAAATTCCATGATGAAGAGGAAAAACAGCCTGGGAACAGCCAGGAGGCAATACAGCAAATTAATACACCAGCCGTCCCTCGGGAGGATTGCAAGAAAGCAGGAAACTCTCCTCGCTTCACAAAATAAAATTACACCACTAATGATAACAGTCACCACACACACAAAACTGCTTCTAATGATGGGTGTGAAATTCCCAATGCTGTGCATACACTTTGAATGAAATCTCTTCTCATCACAGACATAAAGCAAGAAAGGTAATCTTGGTAGTGTACAATTTCTACAGCCTTTCAAATAAGACTTCCCAAGGAACTCTCCACATAGATAGAACCTCCCTCCTTGACACTGAAAAGCCTTTCTTGAACACCCCCAACTGTGCTCAGTATTCTGGCCTTCAGCTCTCCTTAAATTAAGCACTGAGTTACCAGTCTTCCAGATGAATTGCACCAAAATCCACCATTGAGACAAAGTAAACATTTTGACTGGAGAGAAAAGACTTCACCTGGTAATTATATTCCATTGCACACATTTGTGATAGCAGAAACTAAGCACAGAGAGGTAATTTTCCATGGCATGGTGGGCATCAGGTTGAATAAATTGGATGTCCATACCATCAAGACAGTTTCTTCTCTAACACATCACATCATTCTCAGGGAATTAGCTCTCAAACACACACACCATTCTGACAAATTTCTGAGTAGAGAATCTCCAGGATGAAGTGCAAGCTGTTACGAGCTTACTAAAGCACAAACTACCAGAACTGACTCTATGGCAAAAGAGGAAGATGTTAACGGGGGCAACGGCCGAACAACGTTTACAGAGATCACCTGACCCTTCTGTAAGAAAATGGACTACTAATAGGCTTGGCTCTTCAAACACCTAAAGAACAACTATCGTCAAGAAAACGCATCTGTGAAGGAACAATTTCCTTCTGTGCCCTTGGCAGCATCTTTACATAAAGTAAGCACCTTGCACCAGAGTTCAATCCTTGCCACATACATGAGGCCACATAACACAGTCATTCTTTCCATGCTTCTATCTTCTATAGAGATTATTGAGCACGTTTCACAATAAAACAGGAACTACTTTCTCAAACTACAGGCACTTAAAAACTCAACCACCTCTGGGATGGGACAACTTTTCTGCCAACATTCAGTAATCAGAGATTATGTTTGTCAGGACACCAGTCACCTGTTCATTAGTGGAAGAAATCAAGCATAAATTCATTGGTTAATTAGACTACATACTCAGTAAAACCAAGCAAACGTCATCCCTCCAGGTTTAGAAATCCCTTGTCATAACCAGTAGCTTTGGAAAGGGCCTGCACTGATCGTCAGGCAGAGACTTTGCCCTGTTTGAATTCGTGAGCAGGATTTGTCTAGCTCTCCTTTCTGGAAGACAAACTTCTGTAGAGCACTAAGTAAAACCCTCGAGGCACAAAGATTATCCTAGCTGTAAATGAAGAGACCAACCAACCTTCTTGCTTCTTGGGCACAAAACATCCCCAGAATGGGGCAAAAGCAAAGAAAGGAACCAATTTGCTGATGCACAATCTTCTGAATTATTTTTACTCTTATCCAGTTGAATGTTGAGGAGCTAATTTCTTCCTCCCTCCCCGTTTCCAGCTTTAACATGCTAGCTACAGCAGCATGAGGTCATGGTGCGACATCACAAAATTCCCTGCAGAAGCCAGTGGGAGGAGAGGCTTTGCTGGGCAGATGCCAAGCTTTCGTTCAGACACATACAACCTCAGTACATTTTTCATGCTCTATTTGCTAATTAACAAGGGAAAGAAAGCCATGAAGCTGGAAGTCCAGACGTTTCTTTCAGATTTAGTCCTTCGTACAAACACATAAGCAGAATTGAGTCCCAAGCAAGACTTTGTCTCCTTGCACAGGGAAAGAGCTCAAGGGCACCTTACCTTTAGACAGTCACCTGCAGCACAAGAACAGGAGTCACATCCAAGGCCAACACTTGAATTTAATTTAGGATTAGTCAGCAGAAAGTGCATGAGTAGCATATTAACCCCAACTATGCAGACTCAAATATACCTCAACATTTAGCCAGACCAGATCTAAAATTCAGATACACCAACAGAGAGAGATATCAAACCATTAGAGGTCACCTCAGGTGAGCTCTGTATCTGCCCAGAGGATCTATTTTAGGCACCCAGGACACGAAAATGCCTCAGCATGTCACCCACACAAGCTTGTCAGCACTTTCACTCTCATCTTGTTCTGATTTTAGTAGTGGGCAACAATACTATGCCCATTTGTACCTATACAACAGACTCGCAGCAACTTACTGCACAATCCAGAACAGATCACATTTATTTCTAAAAGCACAGTATGTTCTGCCTGTCTGTCATATACTGTTTCATATACTCTAGGTGCTTTGTGTATTGAGACTCTCAAATAATCTGCGTCAGTATGTTTTATGCTAAGTTTGAACACAGGCCTCCTGGGGTTAAGTGAGTTAACTTCCAGGTCCATGAGTATTGTTCAGATCACATAGTACTACTGAAGATAACCATGGGAGGGAAGTGACACAACCCCAACAGAGCAGAGCAAGGGAGTTACCTGGCAGTGCAGTGTGCTGGTGAGCATCTTCGGTGGGAAGCATCAGCAAGCACATCCAGAGAGTACAGAGGAGATAATGGATTGAACTGGAAAGTCAAGAGATTTTATTTAAGCAAAGCGTTAAAAGAAATAGTTTCCAGATACAGCTGCTCTGATCTATTCCCTATAATTCATACAGTATAAGGAGAACTTTCTGACATATCAAGGGGTGAGACTAGGTGAGAACTGACTCTCACTTCAGACAAAAGGCTAGCACAGGGTGCAACAGCAAATCCGATAACCATCTTCTCACAACAGGTAGCCTTATGAGCACACTCTTCTTTCAACTCGCATTATTAAAAATGGTGGTTGACTAAGAGCATACTCAAAGAGCTCTACTGCTGTATGCCATAAGCAAAAAATCTGCCTCCCTTTTGGGAAGCCTCTTGCCTACCTCCATGTTGTAGAGAGAAAAGTCACTGTTATGAATGATGCAAGCACAGAACTTCCCACAGAGCAGTTCCAATATTCCCTATGGCCATATGTATCACTGAAACAGACCTCTAGAAGACTCAGGCCCACCAGGTTCAGTTTACAATGAACTCCCAATTCATTCCACAGCAAGTGAGCTGCTCCTCCAACTCCAAACACACTTCACAAGCTTTCTTTGCAAACTGCTTAAAACAAATTTCCAAAACACTGCATGGTCAGGCTAATCTTAGATCCTTTGTGAGACATATGCCAGACAAATCCTGTAGGCATCAAATCTGTGCAAGACAGCTTGTTGTAGAAAATGCAACTCTTACGATTCTTTTTTCAAAGGTCAGGACACAAACGAAATAATCTAGTCAATCAATGCATGGAGCAAACTTTGCTCAATATGCAAATAGAAGGTTTAGACTGGCAGTTTCTTTGGGGTACCTGCATTACACTTCCATTCAGCACCTCCTCTGCATTTATATTCACACCACAATCAGGAAATTCATTTTATCTGCTTTGCAAAGTGCTACACCAATCTCCAGAACACTTTTCTTGTATACTAGGATTACTGAGGCATCTTTAAATAAGGACAAATGAATAATCCACAGCTGTATCAGGACTCATCAAGAAAGCTATCTGCAACTCTTGAACTCCATACTAGGCCTTTGCCTTCAACCTTTCTGAGAAAGAAGTCACTATGCACCACAAAGCTACTGCTATCAGGAAGCTCCTCCTTCAGTTGGACTGTTAGTTTACTGTCAGTGAAATATCACTTCAGCTGCACAGTAGGAAGAATCACCAGTAACCCTCTGCAGCCGATTCAAGTTCATTTAAGAAAAACGAAAGTAATTTATTTTGTTCATTTTAAAGCTTATGTAGTTATCATTCTTATCTTTAGCAATATAAAAGTACTATGTGAAATGTTCTCATGAACAGAAAATATACAATTGCACAAAGCCCTGAAAATTATTTACCATATATGTATTTTTAGTCACCTGAAGGGTAAAACACATTTCAATTCTACTGCTCACCAACCAAAAACCAACTTGCAAAGGAACAGAAGGGAGTGTGCACAGCTAGGAGCACCGTTACAACACCACTGCTCAAATGGAAGATCCTTTTTGCTTTCTGCTATCGAGAACCTGAGCTCTTACAACTTAAGTAAAAAAGCCTCCTAGCACTGAAACTATGAAACACTAACTGGAGAATATAAAAGCACACAGACAAGAGTTTCAGTTACAAGCATGCCTATTTCTCTTGCTTATCACCCCTTACATTTTCCTCTTACGGCTGCTATTTAACTACAATCAGCTCACTATTTTTTCCCTTCTCTGTTGATGAGACTATCAGGTAGAAGCCTGAGCCAAACAAGGCAAAACAACTCATTTAAAAAAAGAAAAATGTTCCAATTCTTATGGAATTTTGAGAGGCCAAAGCTCCTCCTGCCAAGAGGCATTTTCACTCCCACTCACTGTCAGAGAGGAAGGCCTACACTAACCTGAAAGAGGGAGATAAACAAAGGAGTTCCTGAGCTACTGAGTTTAAATAAACAATATAATGCCTGAGACATGGGTTGTGTTCAAAGCCCAGAAGACATCAGTTACCAAAATGAGAAAGGACAGGGCTGCCTTACCTCATGTGCACAAGCCACAGTGTGTGGGAAATCAGAAGCCAGCACTTTGTTCTTTCTAGAGAGAAGGAAACCAAGAAAATAAAAAAGGTAGAGCAGAGTCAGCTTACCTGGTTGCGATCTCTCTTCCCCATGGATGGTAGCCAAAAACTGGAAGGAGGCAGAGTCGGAAGGACAGGTGGGAGCAATGCCAGGGAAGGAATGAACACAGGGGGAAGGTTGGGGGTAAGGAGAGAAGAGGAAGAGAATAACAAAGATGGAAGGAGAAGGAGAAAGATTAAACATCAGCAGGACTCATATTAAAAACAACAAATGTCAGATCGAAGGAAGAAAACTTGATACCAACAGCTGGTGAAAGCTGGACCCACTCCACTACAGTCAAGAGGTACCACCCTCACCTACCCATTGCCCAACAATAATCAGATTAGAGGGATGCCAAAGGATAGGCAGCCTGACTATTTCCGGTGCTGACCACAATTTAAATACACTAGTTGGGGAAAGAGACAGAACACCAAAGAAAGAGAAAGCAATTTCGCATGTGCCTTGTCAGCATCATCTCTGCAGTCTGGGTATGCGCCCATAGCATGACTCCACAGAGAAGCTTTTTAAATAACTAAAATATAGGGCGCAGTCTTCTCATACTGTGCAGAAGATCTGCAGTTGTTACAATGGCACATGAAGGGGGAAAGAAAAAGCTGTAACCAAAAGGGTATTTGAGCAGTGTCCACACACTGGGGCGGCCTTATAAACAAAAGGGAAGTCAGCAATTGCAAATAAGGAAACAGAGAAGCTGTCAGTAGAGGACTGTCTCCCATTCCACAGGTCACTGCATGCTTAAGTTACCACCAGCTCTTCATTCCCTTCAGTCCCAGGAGGGAAGATGACCCTATAGTTCTTCCTCCCCTCCCAAAGTTCTACATAACAGCTGTTGAGGGCCTTACTCTTTCTGGCGCGGATCACTAACAATATGACCTAGCCTCTCGGTGCCCAGAGTGCTCATGGAGGTCTCCTGAAACACAAAGACAGGTAAAAGGTTGCAAACTCTCACACAGTGAGCAAACATAATAGTTTGTTGCTGCCAATAAGAACAGATCTTACTCCCCTGGACCACATCCTTTCCTTCCCAACCCACTCTCAGCTAAACATATTCACCCTATCATTTTAGAACCTCAACTGAGCTGATAAAACTAATTACAGTGGCAGAAAATCATTCAGTTTTATTTGTGGGGCTTTGCTTTTATTATTTTAGTGACAATAATTGCTTGCACAGGGGCACAACAAGGACTGGACCAGTACAAAGTATGGAGCACAAGGACACAGGGGAAATGGCTGAGAAGTCCTTATTTCCAGGTTGTTGGGGTCAGCTGGGCCAGAAACAGGCTGAGAGACAGGACATCACACTGTCCCACTAACAATGGGGATTCACCAAGCACAGGTGAATGTAACAAGGAGTACTCATAAGGATGTCACCCTTTCTGAAAGCAGCAATTCAGCAGCAGGACCTCTAGCAGCTAAATAAAAGACAGATCCTAGAAGAAAGAACTTGCTCTGGGAGCACGCTTCTCCCTGCAAGACACTGCCCTGTGTATAGCTTGATGCTGGCTAACAAGTACACACACAGCCTGAAGCACCAGCTGTTCATATCTGCACAGCAACTACCTCCAAGAAAATAATACACTTTGCAGTAAGGGTCTGAAGATGAGGGTAAAAGGGTTTCACAGATAAGATTCTTCACAAGTTGTGTCAGGTACATAGGCAAAACATAAAGTTTGGGGGAAGTTGTAGCAGCAGGGGTGAAAGAGGGGCTATTTGTTACAGCAGGAAAATTATTAACTTAAAGTGCTGTAATGTTTAAATTTATGGTTTATTACTGTGTAAATTACAAGCCGTACTTTTGGTAATTAGCAGCTCGCTGGCGGGGAGCTCTGAATGAAACTCATTATTTATGATTACCATTTAGAGAGAGATGGGGAAGGGGGAGCAGTGACCTCCGCTGCAAATGACAAAGATCCCTTTAAGGTGATGAAGATAAATTAAACAAGTAAATATTATCCTTCTCATTTGGATCATTAGAGGTGCTGCCAACAGGCCCAGCCACTTGCAGGTGGCCTGAGGAACCCTACCTAAAGCCAGTCCCTTGCCAGTTGAGGATTCATATTTTAAACACTGGTTACAACTAAGGTGAGTGGAAGAAAGAAGGAGCAAACAAGGATCTTTCAAGTGTGACTGAACAGAAGGAAGAAGTCACGCTCCTCTAGACTCCAGGACCCTCTAACACACCTTGCTAACAGACTCTCTAAAACTAGTTCGCTCAGAATATATGCCAGTACTTTCAAAAGCACAGAGCACATCCCAATAAAAGTAAAGCCAAACACAGCCAACGCCTTCCTTCTCAGGAACATCTTTTACAACAGACAGCAGCACTCAACACTCCAAGATCCAGACCCGACCAGGTATATCCCTCCCTCTTTTACACAGGCATATGCAAAGTATTGTTTATTCCTTTAGAAACAGGACTAATATTTTGATTGTTGTTTGCCCTACATACAATAAACTTAGTCAATGGCTTTGGGTAACTTTGTCTACATTATTACATATATCCTTTTATTATTCTCTCTCCCCACTAAAAATGCAACAGCTAAACCACCTTCCTTTGCTGCCATTCATATCAGTCTGCTTCTCTATCTAAAATTTCGCCTTCTTTCACCTTTGAGTCACCTCTTTGCCCTTGTAGTCACAGATTATGAGCATGCACAAGTCTCATGCTATCATCATTTTCCCCTACACTCGGTCTAAATCTTCTTGATATTTACACTCCCTGTCATTCGTCTTCAGACCTTCTTTCATACTGCTTTTAGCACTGATCGACTGTCTTTGCTACTCCAAATCTGCCTTAAATTTCACTTAGTCACTCAATCAACTTCTGACACTCAAAGCAGTTAAACAAATCAAACAATACATGAAACAAAAAACGTACAAGGCCCCTCCCTGCAGAAAACAATTCACATGGTATCTTAGAACAGTACTTTAGGACTGATCAGTATTGGAAATACAAAATTATTATCTTGCAAAAAGGAATACCTTGCCAACAAGCCTCCTCCGACCTTTTCGGAGACAACGGGCAGCAGCTCCTGGAAGGCGATTCAGGCGAGCGTGAAATCCTGAAAACCAAACACAGAAAAACTGAGCAACAAATACAAAAGATTCTTCCTGACAAAACCACCAGGAAAAATAGTTAGTTCAGGAGTCAAATCAGATCCTCTGTCTCTTGTTTCTCAATCTGCAAGACGGTAGATATGCCATTTTATTCACAAATCATATAAAACCCCTATTTAAAATAAAAAAGACTCAAGAACGTGGGCAGCTAGTGTGAGTATTGTAGTACCGTCTCCAGTAGTACAGTTATTTTTAACTGGATCATTAAAACAATGGATAACTGATATCAGTTTAAATTGCAGCACCTGTGAACAGAATCTACCCTTGCCATCACATCAAAAATTCTCTAACACATGGTGTTCCTTATGGACCTCACCTCTCTGAGCTGGCCGTGAGGGCAAGAGGAACATGGAATCTGAGAGCTTGTCCAGGCCCGAGTCAATTCGCTCCACTTCAGACCGGTGGTCAGCTCCCCACTTAGGAAGGAGGTTGGGGACAGTGAATCCTGGAACACATTCTCCTTCATAAAACCAGTCACTTTGCTCATCATCTCCTAAAGAAATAGGATGGAATTAGCCACAAGTAACATCAATGTGCCCTGTGACAGTCCCACAAAATACTACAGGTAGGCACTTCTGGATGTGAAACAGCTGAAGTCTCATTAGGAATTCCTTCCTGAAAAGTCTTATATTTGTATTCTGTTTCAATGATCTGCAGTAACTATGGGGCCTCACTAAATGCTTTAAACTATCCAACTCATCAGTCTACAGAATTTCCCTATAGAACAAAGCCCTCTTTATAGACCTGCCTAGGGCAGCTTTAGCACGCTGTTGCGGCTGCATCTCATCAACCTTAGTTCAATGTTGTGTGATGTCTTATGCACAACTCTTTCTCTGAAGTAATTACTGTGACAGAGGTAGAGGCCAATCATTTGGCACAAGTTATAAGCTGTCACAGGAGAGATTTCACAACAGAAGACCAGGCTCACAGAGCAAGCAAAAGAAGCATACTCACTGTTGAGAAAGATCCCTAGTCTACTAAGACAACAGCTACTACTAGAAACAGTCACTCTGAGTCTAAGTACTAACCATGCTGTGAATACGCCTCAATCAAAATTTCTTAGAATCTGCAAGAACTACAAACCCTCTGCAAAACTAGAGCAGCAGCAACAGAAGTCATGACCAAAGTTTCCATAAAGCTGGGTCACTGTAATTAATGCAGCTGCAGTCTAAAACTGAACAGCACCAGACACCATTCATGGTAAATCTGCCTGGCCAGAAATCCCCTGAGAGCAGTAGCATGTGAGCAGCGTAAGAAAAGAGCAGGAAGAGGGCAAAGAACATGACACACTTAGCTTTTCAGTATCCCAGCTAACAAATGCTCCCATGTAATTGCAAGGTGCTTCACCTTGCCTTAGAAAACTAACACACCTGACTTAGGGAAAACTCTCATTTGCCTACCATTAAGTCTCAACTTAAGCATCCCCACTTATTCTCCTTTCCTCACCAAGTTACATTATCCCTGACTGAAGTCCATTATGCCTACCTATGTATCTTCCCAGACAAAAGAAAAAAAAATATAAGAAAAAGAAAAAACTCATCCTGATAAGAATGCTGAAATCTTGCACACAACAGAAGAAGGAACACCTAAAAGCAACTCCAATTAGCAACAGGTAATACAGCCAGAACACTTCATCCTAAAGCTCTGACATTGCTTTTTACTTCTGTGGTATGTCAGTTGACCTAACATGCTTTTGACAAATATATTTTAAAACATAAATATCCCTACCCACCTTATAGTAAATTAAAACTAAATAATGTTGGATAGTTCTTCTAAGTGATCATAATTTGTGCAAAAATATCCCTACATTTTTGAATCTATGAGCATAACGCACTGTCATATCTCAAATCACTACTCTCACAAGACAAACTTTAACAATCACAATCGTATGCTGGCACTGCAGTAACTTTGACTGTGAGAGATCCCCATGCATTTAACAAAAAAAATTTACCATCAAATTATAAACTAGGACCACTCTGCTCACAGAGGTGCACTGGCACCTGAATTGCTAAGACAACCTATTTAATTGGCAACAGCACAAGTATTACATGACATAACCTCAAAAGAAGGGAGGGGGGGGAAATAACAGATTAAATTTAAGTACACTGCTACCTTAAATTTCCCATTATTCAGTTTGGAATTGTATTAGAAAACTACTTCTAAGACTATGACCTGTGACTAAAAAAAAAAAAAGGTTTTGTGCTCTCTGCACCTCTCTGAAGTGGACAGCTGTTGTTTATTATTTATTTTAGGACTTGAAATTTTCTACAAAAAGGAAAGGGAGATGTTTCTTATTTAACCTGAAATCACAACAGTTTTTAACCCTTTTTTACATAACTGTAACCTAAAACATCTTGGCCAGAAAGCCATTGTAGTACAAACTGTTTGAACAGAGGCCTGATGACTAGGATGTCAAATCACTTCTAGTACCTAGACAGGGCAGGCTGTAATTGGATTTTATTAATTTATTTAAGTAGTATAGTCTACATGCTTTTGTATACCAGGTATCTTACTTCTAGTAGCAACTAAAAGTTAATGCCTAAAACAGAGTATAAAATGAGGGCAAGTATATAGGGCAAGCATACAGGCAAGTGTAGAGAGAGGCAGATATATATACACGCGCACACACACTTATCCAGTCTACATCAATCTTGCCTCGGGTGATGAAGTAAAAATTCAACACTTCAGTCACCACCCTGCTTCGTCATCTGATATGCAAGTGCTCACTAATTTCAGCTCCCCCAGAACAGTCATCAGTAAAAAGAGAAGACGAAAGATTTGACTTTTCTGTTGCTTTTGAAGGATGGGAGGCTGGAAATGGGTTGGGGTTTTGTTTTTTTTTTTTTCAACAAAGGTCAAAGCCGATATTTTAAATACTTAGTCTTAGGGAAAGTATTATAGCCACCTAAGATCACAACAGATCAGCCCTGCAGCCTAACATGTCATCAGAAAATACATAAGCATATTTGCTATCATCATGTTGCCTCACACACAGATACCTGGGTCAGTAACAAGCTAGTGGAAGTAGCATTTGCTACTGAGTTACTGATACTACTTCCTTTAGCACTCACATATTCCCAGAAGAGATCTCATCCAAATCTTAGCTTGTGAAATGTGACAGAATCAGAGTGCACACCAGCAGAAGCTGCACAGAATTACAGGTCTCTAGAGTCACATTCCACCTGCTCCAAATAGTCCTGAGTGCCTATGTGCCTACTACAACCTCTTTCACACTTACTTCTGCCATATCCCCCATAAACTGGACACCGTGATGTCAATGATAAATAAAACCAGATCACACTCCAACCTCCTAAGAAACCATTTCTACAAGAGATTGAAAATACTAGGCTCAACTAATGCACACCAGAGCAAGGGAGGAATGTGTATTTAAAGGAATAAACTCTATCAGATATTACCATTGTCTTCTTAGCACAGTCCATTAGGTGACTTGTCAGTACTAACTGATTTCTTTTTCACATTGTCTCTTCCTGCCCATTAAAGAAAACAACTAACAGATTCAGGCACTAATGGTATGTAGACAACAATTAAAACACCTATAGAAACAAATCATAAGCTCTGTTCTTTCATTATGGAGAGCTCTAAAACTCCACTTGTATTTCTGTGCATTTCTATAATACCAGCTGCTTCTATTTCAAATGGATCTGATACACAAAGAATTTCAGAAGGAAGAGGGTACAGTTATCAAAATCACACCTCTGTAGCCCTCAGTTCCCTTTTTAACTCCAGGCCCTGCCCAGCCATTGGCCTTTCTCCCATACTTCCCTCTCTGTCCCTCTTCAAACACAGATCTTTCTTTGTATTTGTAAAGAAACTAAGAGAAATTCCCCAGCAACACATCAGGAAAATCACAGGACAGTTGTTACCTTGGCGGCCCTCATCATTGGTAAACAGGCCAGTATCACTGCTGCTGCATACACTGCTGGTTTCACTGGAAAAAAAAACAAACAAACAAAACCCCCCATTGTTACAATTGCAGCAGATACAAACAAAAAACCACTTTATTACACTTTACTAGCTTCTCTGAGCCCAAAACGCTTTACGTATCTCATAGAAATTGCATTTCAGACACATGGCTGGCTCTAACACGGGACATAATTGCTTTCAGTTAAAACCTAGCAAAGCTGCACCACTTGAGAAAGAGGAGAATCCTGTATCTTGTCTAGTTCTAAGTTATCAAAAAGTAATTAATACAATGGCACTTGCCTCGGGTACTAGAGCTAATAACCTAACTATGACATTGTCTAGAATACTCACTAGGAAATCAAGTGCAGTTAAAAACTCTGTCCTTGGGTCACTTAACAGCCACTGAAAAGCCTCTGAAGTTTTCTACTTCAGATTCCTTTTTCTCAAAAATGTTATACAGTTACATAACCCCCCATTCAATCTGCAGCAACTTTTATTTTATTTGGAAGGAAGAGCAGCTGGTACATCCACAACTCTTCAGCCAAATACCTTAGCACAGCATGACTTGCTGCTGCTGAATACAACGTCCTGACAGCATGCTTTGCATTTGCTGAAGCAGTTACAGGAGACTTAATTCTTGAACCAAAGAATTAAACTAGAAATTAATGTGTAGGAAGCTGTTAATTGACTGTAAAGCTGGATGAATATTTGCAGCAGAAGTACATGCTCAGGTCAGTCCCAAGCAACTGATGGCTTTAATGCTGATATTAAATCAATCCTTGGACGCTTTGGGCAACACTTCCTCTGATTTAGCTGAGAGATATCAGAACAAGAAGAAACCACTTACTGCCCACCCCCTTAGCACTAAGGCCTTAGATGCGAATGACAGGTATAACTTAGTACTAGAATAAATCTCCAATCAGGGCATGCTGTTAGAAAGCATCTCTGGGTCTGTCTTTTCCAGGGAAATTGGGTCATATTAGACACCAGTATTAACTGGATACCCCTTGATTCAAAAGGCTGAAGGATCGGGGATCACAAGATGCATAACCCCAAAGAATTGCAGGCACCTAATAAAACCCCATTTTGTGAGCCTATTATTGCTCTCAGAAAATGCACTCTATAAAGTGTAGCCAAATCAACTCATCATGCTGGATATCTACAAACTCTGCATCTTCATCATTGTATAAAGGCCATTTAAACTTAACCGATGAACAGGCTGTACATCATTCCTACATTTCAGTATGTAAGTTAATATCAAATTCCAAATCAATCCATTACAAAGTTTGGCCATCCATTCACCCTCCCACATATGCACCATAGCAATTAAGGCCAAGGACTGAGAACCATGAGTCATTTGTTTCATTCCTAGCTCTCCTACCACTCACTGTATGACCCTGGGCAAATCTCTTAGCGTGTCTGCTTTCCCTTTTGAAAGCCTGGATTAATAGTCCTCACAAGCAGTAGAAGCGAGGATTGAGTGACTGCTTCATAAGGGTTTTAGCATCCTCAGAAGATAGGTGCCTGAGAAAGGAAAAAGCATTAAGTCAAGATTCCAGATCATATTAACAGTACTTTAAGCATCCTGTTGTACTGAGAGCTCTTTAGTTCCTTACAGATACACATTACTGCCAGTGCTTTACTGGAAAGGACTTTCACACATCTCACCCTCTTCACCACCCCTTTTACACTCCAGGGCTGAACACAAACTAGAATCCTACACAAGCCTTTCTGCAGGTCCAGTAAGCACTGATTAATGACCTCCGCTTGCAAAGGAGGCTACTTACCTTAACCATGAAATAATGAATGCTATTGATCCGACAAGCTACTGCTATAGAGTGTTATTGATCACCCAATCTTTGGTTAAAATGGTCCTCATTTAGCAATTTCACTGTCGCAAACACCTGGATCAAAGCATGCTTATAATTAAATAGTTTGGGGGAGTTAAAGTGAGATGTGATGGACAGAGATCTCACGTTTCCCCCATTTATTCTTTCGCCTGAGCTATTGTTTGTGTCAGGAGGGATATTGATTTTCTATAAAAATAAGAAAACAAGAGGCACCGAGGGGCTGCAGAAGGTCAGGCTGAGCTGGAGAAGAAGGGGAAGCTGAACACTCTGTCTTTGTCACTTGCCTTCCGAGAGGAATTTTTTCTTTACGGAGGGACTGGCCTCCAATTCATCAGCTTAGCCAGGTTCTTGACTGCCACTGCAGGCTGTCATCGAAACAGCTCCCTTCCAAAGAGCAAAGCGACTGTACTGCACACTCAGGACGAGCAATGGTTACACTCCCAGACCAGAACTCCGTACTGATTTTGGCCGGGATAGAGTTAAATTTTCCTCATAGTAGCTCTATGGTGCTATGTTTTGGATTTGTGACCAAAACAGCGTTGATAACACACTGATGTTTTAGTTATTGCTGAACAGTGCTTAAACAGTGCCAAAGTTGTTTCTGTTTCTCACACTGCCCTGCCAGTGAGTAGGCTGGGGGTGCACGAGATGCTGGGAGGAGACACATCCAGGAGAGCTGACCCAAACTGACCAGGGGGATATCCCACACCATATGACGTGGTGGCTCAGCAATAAAAGCTGGGGGAAATAAGGAGGAAGGGGGGGAACATCTGGAGTTATGGTATTTGTCTTCCCACTAACCATTACACATGATGGAGCCCTGCTGTCCTGGAAATGGCTAAACATCTACCTGCCGATGGGAAGCAGTGAATGAATTCCTTATTTTGCTTTGCTAGCATGCATAGCTTTTGCTTTAGCTATTAAACTGACTTTATCTCAAGCCACAAGTTTTCTCACTTTCCCGATTCTCTCCCTCCTGCCACTGTGAGGGAGTGAGCAGGTGGCTGTGTGGGGCTGAGCTGCCTATCTGGGTTAAACCACAACAAACACATCAGCATCAAGCCAGTGAGGTCACACAGCATTGGTGGGTCAGTACAATCCCCAGTTTGAAAAAGTCACATTAAGAGTTATAGCACTTGAGAATGGATTAGACAAACTGCACATCTCTCACTAGTAAGCACATCATTCAAAGTGATTTTTCAGACAGTTCTTGTGCTATGGTTTGTTCTGCCCTCAAGCCAAACCCAGACCATTCTGGGAGTACTCAGCTTAGACCAGCAAGAGAAAGAACTGCAGCACTCAATATATAATTTGCCTTTGCTTTATTATGGCTGCAGGGAATCTCAAAGCTTTAAGGGACAGAAGGGCATGTTACTTCTAACAGTCTTAGCCGTTAATTGTCTCCTTTGTACAAATTTACAAATGGCTACCTAAACTAAGACCACTTGCTTCCTCTGTTGTTTCCTCAATCATTTATATATAAGGCTTTGACTCATGTCATTACTCAATTTAGAACCATCATCGTTTCCTCATCATGTTCCTGCACATCTTTCCATGTCTCAATTTGTGTTCATCTCTTGCCATGTCTGACAAACAAATTCAAAGATTTCATTTCACGCACGCTTTTAACCACAACACTGCAGCACATCTTCCTTCAGGAAAAGACTGGGTGCAGTCCCACGTGCAAACTATAAAAACTACCTCCTCATTAAGGATCCATATCCAAAACTTTCTCAGTGAATGGGAGTGGGGTTTTGATCTGATTTAGGACAAGGAGCCTTCTAGAAAGCAGAGAAAATGCTGGATATTTTAGCATTTACAGAGATTCATTCCTATGTAACAAAGGACAGCAAGTGTCAGTGGAGGGAAGGAAAAAGGTGGTAAAAAAAACCCCAAACCAAAACGAAACAGTTCTGAATATACAACATAGTTTGCCTAAAACCAAAGTTTTTTTACACTCCCCACTGCTAGATGAATAAACAGTAGTGGAACCAATTCAGTATCAAAGTGTTTCGTAAATCACTAGATTACCACAGACTTCTTCCAAGCCCCACAAGCTATATCAGTCACTTTCCCTCCCATCAGCTTGTGATGACAACCACACCATTTGCTCTCCTAGGCATCCAATTTTCTTCTCCCTTCCTCAGGATATGCCCTTGTTATACATCTGTGCAAAGTACTTCTCTTACAGTACCAGAAAAAGCAGCTAGAGCAGAGTGAGAGTGAGGTAAGCACAGCCAGTTTCACTCTGCTGCTAGCAGCAATGTGCTATATTTAGAGCAGCAGAGACCAAAGCATGATCCTTCACTGCTGTGAGGGATACTCTGCAGTGAAGAGGGTTGTATGTATTTCTCTCTCCAGCTTTGACCCTCCCTAGTGAGTCATAGCACAGTTCACACATACGGTGCTGGAGAGGTCAAATATTTCAACCCCTGGCTTTCCAAAGAGAATCCCAAGGATTTGGCAGCAGACGGTAAATGTCATTTGATGCAGACACTTGCACAATAATTAGTTTGAGAGCAAGGGACAACTGAGACAGAACAAAGCAATCTCCCAGCATGGTCCTCAAGTAACAGTCCAGACAAAGCTGTTTATTTACTCTTTCAAAGGCTGGCACAAATAAAGGCTGGATGAAAGCCTGCTGGTTTAAGTTCAAGTTTGACATGATGGAACAGACTCTGACTGGTGGAAAAAAATCCTCAAGGAACACTGTCCATCACTGCCACATCAAGTAAGGGTATCTCTCAGTCCATCACCACTGACATCCAACATTCAGGGGCTACTCAGCACATTCCCTTTCCCAGCCTACCAGCAAATAGCTCTAAAAAGATAAAAGTGCTTTAACATCCAGTAGCAAAAAGACATCCACTAGTCTCTTGAAAAGGCTCTCTTTGCACCCAATTTTTAAGCAAACAATAGCCACTTTTTAAGGAAAAAATATGTCCACTTTTTTTACTAATAGCCACTTTTTAAGGAAAAAATATGTCCACTTTTTTTACTACTTCCACCCCGTAAGGGTTGCGTACAAACCACACTGATTCAGTCAAAATGCAATAGTGATCCCCTCTCTGGGGGAAGGTGGTCCCCTATAGTAGTCCCCTGTCAGGGGATCGGGACAGTGAGGACATATTACAACCTATGCTTTTCACAGTCTCCTAGAAAATACCACTGAGAAGTTTGCACTTCCAGCTATTATCCACAAAGCCTTCAATAACCAAGTGCCACCTGTCCACTCTGACAAACTGCAGGAGCGAGACACCCAGAGCACTTAAATGAACCTTAACATATTAATAATTATATTGGATCAAACAATTATACTTTCCAAATCTACTGTCCTCTGTCTGACAGTGCCTATTACAGTGGATGCTTGAGGAAAGAATATGAGAACATGACAAATACAGACTGTTTCCTCTGTATATTCCTCCAGCTTCTAGCAGTCAGCAGTTTAAGGACTTCCTGAGCCGGATCTTCCATCTGGGCTGTAATGCTTAACAGCCCCTGAGATCAATCTAAGTCCCACAGCAGAGTTCCAAATCTCATGTTTTATGAAAATTAGCAAATTTTTGGTTTAAATGTTTCCTCAATGTCTCCTGCTTCTTACACGATGATAATGAGCAAATAAACAAATCTATTCACTTTCTGTATGCCATTCATTAAGAAACCTCCTCCATTTGATTCTCAGCAGTTGTTCCTTTTCTAACCTGAAAAATCTTTTCGTACAGCAGTTTTATAACCCCAAACCTTCTACGGAGAGAATAAAAGTCACACTCAAGGGGAAAATTTCCCAAGAATGACACACAAATAAATTCAGACCATGACATTTACACTTATCATTTTCATCTCTGGTATCAGATTCTGCCACAAATTCATCAAAGTTCTCCAAAACTAGACACGAAGACATGCCAGACTCCACTGTTTCCACAGGCTTATCCTGTAAGTTTTAATTCAGTTTCCCCAGCTCCCTTATCATCTCGCTCCATTTTCCCCACAGCTCGCCTTTCAGGACCTTATTCCAGACCCACAGCAGAGACGCAGAACTGCAAACAAGATGTTTTGACTGAGGTTCACATAGTACCTGCACAGAGGGCTAACAGTCACAATGGGATCTGTCTGTTCTCTATTACTACTTATAGTAAATTCTGAAAACAAGAAAATGAGATCAGTTCATATCAATCACGCAACACAAGTGCCAATGGTGGATTTACTCTCCAAACCTCAGGCCACAAGCATGCCACTTTGTAGCTGCAGGGCCACAGACATTTCAGAGGGCTCCTTGTGTAACTGGAGCCAGAAACATATCAGCTTGCCAACTTTTCACGGAAGTGTTTTGGGTCATGAGTACAGCATTGACAGGAAAGACTTGGAGAAAATCTACAGTTTAGAAGCAGCTGAGATATTTCTCCTCTTCAAAAAGAGAACAGCACTGAATCATTTTGATAAGAACTTCTAAAAGCAAGGCACAGAATTTGCAAGCAAGGCAGCCATCTGACTAGCGCAGGGAAGAAACCGAGATCTCACCATTCTGACATGTTTTCATCTGAGCCCTGTTTCTGTTCATCAGCTTCACACTCCATTCGCTCCTTCCTTCCCCCTTTGCTCAGGAAGGGCCTGCTCTCTCCTGATTCACAAAGGCCATGACCAGATGATGTCCAAGGGGTATTTTCTTTCCAGCGCGAAAGACGCTGTTTCTTGGCTGACTTGAACCTGCAGCCCCTCTCGTAGTTCCACTCTGACACCCTGAGCTTTTGCTGGAGACTGGCAGCCACCTCTGATGTCACACGTTTGACTTTCCGTCGGCGCCTGAGAGGTCGACAGGGTGCGTTCTCTGTAAAGGAGTCTGACTCATGCCACGAGTGTTGCTTGCTCCTCAGGGTGGCACTGAGAGCTGGGTGTCGTTTGACCACTGCCATGTCATCAGAGTCACTGAAATTGGCTGTCAGCACCTCACGGCAATCCTTGACAGCTTCGTCCAAGCTTGACTCTGAGGCCTCGCTGTAGCAGCAGGCATGCTCAGCCTGATGAGTGAAGTCTGAGCGTCGTTTACGACCCCGTCTCTTGCGAAGTTGACGCCGCTGCTGCCGTGGGCTTAGGGCCATCTCTTCCCATAGCTCATCCAGCTTGTTTTGTTCTGAAGTCTGCTCTAAAGCTGAGGCCAAGTCATGCACCAGTTCATCCATTGGCAATGCCTACTAAAAAGGACAACAAACAATTAGCTCCAGATGTAAACGCTGCTACCAACTGTATCGGATTTGCGTGGCAAGGTTTTGGTAGCAGGGACGCTACAGGGGTGGCTTCTGTGAGAAGCTGCTAGAAGCTTCTTCTGTGTCGACACAGCCACTGCCAGCCGGCTCCAAGACGGAGCTGATGCTGGCCAAGGCCAAGCCCATCAGTGACAGCAGTACCACCTCTTTAGGAAGGGGGGGAAAAAAACCTACGGAATTACAGCGGGAGAGAGGAGTGAGAAAACACATGAGAAAAAAACTCTGCAGACACCAAGGTTGGTGAAGAAGGAGAGGGAGGAGGTGCTCCAGGCACCAGAGAGAGATTCCCCTGCAGCCTGTGGTAAAGACCACGGTGAGGCAGGGTGGCCCCCTGCACACCATGGAGGTTAACAGTTCAGCAAATATCCACCTGCAGCCCATGGAGGACCCCATGCCGCAGCAGGTGGATGCCCAAAGAAGGCTATGACCCCATGGGAAGCCCACGTGGGAGCAGGTTCCTGGCAGGACAGGTGGCCCTGTGGAGAGAGGAGCCCATACTGGAGCACATTTGCTGGCAGACTTCTGACCCCGTGGAAGGGACCCACAGTGGAGCAGTTCATGATGAACTGCAGCTGATAGGAAGGACTCACATCTGAGACGTTCATGGAAGACTGTCTACCGTGGGAGGGACCCCATGCTGGAACAGGGGAAGAGTATGAGGAGTTCCCGCCCTGTGGAGGATGGAGTGGCAGAGACGACAAGTGATGACCTGACCACAACCCCCATTCCCCACTCCCCTGTGCCACTTGAGGGGAGGAGGTAGAGAAATCAGGAGTAAAGTTAAGTCCGGGAAGAAGGTAGGGGGAAAGGGTTTTTTTTAAGATTTGTTTTTATTTTATTATCCTCCTCCGATTTGATTGGTAACAAATTATTTTTCCCCAAGTCAAGTCTGTTTTGCCTGTGATAATAATTGGTGAATGATCTCTCCCTGTTCTTATCTCGACGCATGAGCCTTTCGTTATATTTTCTCTCCCCTGTCCAGTTGAGGAGGGGGAGTGATAGAGCAGCTTTGGTGGGCAACGGGTATCCAGCCAGACTCAACCCACCACACCAACAAATCATTAGGCTTCAGTATGCCACAGCCTTTGAAACATTATTAACCAAGTTAAATACTTACTTTGGAGTTGCCCAGGAGAACCCAACGCGGGACAACTGCCCGTTCTTGGGCTAACACTCACTCCTTCCTTTTGCAAGGGTTAAACCCCTCTTCTAACCACGGCAGCAGAGATCTCGCTACTGTAGCAGTTGGGTCAAGTGCTCTGTGTCTGAAAAGGCCTTAAGGTTGCATCTTTTGTATTGAAGCAACATGGTCTATTACACACCTTAAGGGTATGACAGCCTGCAACTAGTTCACTACCCAGTGTCGGTAAGCCAGAAAGAAGGGTTAAGCCTGCTCGGCAAACAGATCGAGTCTTCCAAAAAGTACACAGGCAGCAAAGCTGAGAGTAGAACAGACGGTAAAACAGGTAGTTTGCAAGCCAGCATCACTTCAACAGCAAAACAAGGCAGGCGGGACCCTGTGCTCCTTAGAACGGGGCGTATGAGACCGAGCCCCAACTTCTACTGCCAAAAAAATCCCACCCCATTCCACCTCCGGGCTGCCAGGCAGCCAATACCCGAGCCCTGGCCAAACCCCGCACCTCACAACCTCCCTCTCTCCACCCGTGCCTTGCAGACGTGGGATTTCCCTCCCCGCCTCTTACCGGGAGCTCAGAAACACCCGCAACCCCATCCCGCTGAAACACCTGCCGCCGGCAGGCCGCCTCCCTTACCCCCCAGCGCCCTCAACCACCCGGCCGTACCGCCTTCCCTCCTCTGAGGAGAAACCAGCGACTTCTGCCGCATAACCCTACCGGGGAAGCCGTGCCCTCACCGCACCCCTCGCCCACCCCCCCTCCTCCTTCCTCCTCACGGACCCTCCGCCGGGCCTCACCCCGACCTCACTCACGGCCGGGCCAACCCCTCTGCCCCGCCGCCCCTCACACCGTGCCGCGGGTTTTTCTTGATGGCTTCTCCGCTGTGGTTGGAGCCATTAACGACCATTTACCTGCTGGGGGCGGGGAGGGGGGGCAGCCCGTGCCATACGCTTACCCTTTAAGTCCTTGTTTTTATATATCTATATTTAGTGTTATTTATTTATTTTTTTAATAACTCCGTACCCAAACTCCTCCGTTTCGCTGCTGGCACGCTAATCACCTATTCTATCAGGATGGAAATTAGTTACCTCCTAAGTTAAACCGCATCGGGTTAACACCCCCTTCTCCCTTAAGCCTCGCACCTCTGTCCCCATCATGGTTATACGCCATCAGCGTAAAGCCCAGTGTGACCCTGCCACTGCCCCGTTTTGCTCGGCATT
>NW_009648876.1:10066376-10076761 GCF_000708025.1 Charadrius vociferus | reverse complement strand
GTTGGTTGGATGGTTGTTTTTTTTTAACCCAGGTGGCTGCATTCGCATTCAAGCCAACACAAGTTCATTTTTCATGTAACATTTTACGAGGCAGCATATCAAAGGCTTTGCCGAAGTGCATACATATTACATTCGTGGCGTTCTCTTCACTAATTTTGTGAATTCAATCAGAGGAAGTAATCAGGTTTGTCTGACGTGATTTGTTCTCTATAAATCTACACTGCTGCTTATTGCTCATAGATCTCTTATCCTTTGTATTATTACATTTTTTTCCTGCCCCTGTTTATTCCATCATGTCACCAGGAGCAGAAGTTACTCTGAAAGGGTGATAATTGCCAAGATCACTGCTTCCTCCCTGCCCCCCCAAAAAAGACTGGTACGGCCCTTGCTTTTCCTCAGTCCTCTGGCACCCTCCCTAGTTTGCTAAGATACTTCAAAAAAAAGAGAATCTTGGAGTTCGGCGTTTATTCCTACACCCCTATAGGACAGTCGTCGTTTTGCTTCACTGAGCTCTCTCTACATGCTGTTTAACTAGCCCTTTATGTCAGTCTGAGCTGTCATGTTAACATTTTCATTACCTTTCAGTTCTCTGAGAAATTTCCTTGGAAAAGAAATGTTAAAAGAAGAAAAACAGCCATTGGGTAGATCATTTTCATCCCATTCCCAATAGCTGACTTCATTTAAGTTACTTTCTCAGCACCGATTTGTCTGAAATTCTGTCCTTTTGTCTTTTTAACCCTTTCTGTGGCAGTAAGTCACCCTACATGTCTGCAGTATTTTGTTTTCCCTGCCAGTTTCCTATTTCCAATACAGGGGTTTTCTTTTTACTCTCAGATCTGAGAGCCAATCCCTCCTAAAATCTAATCCTGTTTCACCGCTGCAATCCTTTTACATGCTTCAGGATATAAAACAGCTACAAAATGTCTGGGTTAGAGAGAAACTCCCCTGATGGGAAGGTTATTCTGTAAACATCCACTTCAGAGCTTCTTACCCCTTCATTTCAAGCATTCGGTACTGGCTGCCATTCCAGGCAGGATAACAAACCAGACAAATGATTGTGTACAAGAAATCCTGTGTTCGGATGTCCTGGGGAGACAGCAGCAGATGCCCATTCTAATTTCTCTTGTTTTCCTTTCATTTTCCCAAATAGTTATCTGCTGTTTCTGTTGGTGAACAAACTGTTTTGCAAATGGTATAAATTTTACTTCACCTGTCCAATTTTTTTAGCCATTTTCAACACTTCAAACCAAATTTCAACAGATGTTGGCAGTGTTTGGCCTCAGTAAAGGCAGCAGATTGGTGTGTGGGGTTGATTTTCTGGGAAAGGGCAAAAGCAAAAGGTAGGGGAGAAGCTGCTTTTGCAATTGCAAGAGTCCCAAGAACTAAAAGGGTGCAGCAATGGAGCAATGATGTGTACAGAGAAAAAACAGAAAATTGGGAATAGGAGTTGGAGAAATACAATGGGGCAGTTGGGTTAATCTGGTTTTGAGCGGTTTATGGTATTTCTGTCCTGTCTTACGAGGTTCACCATGAAGTGAGCCAGTGACCATAAATTTTGAATCCTTGCCTGCATTTGACTTTATCCTTTGTCCCTGGCAAATTATCTACTCTCTGTGCAGTTTGCAGGTTCCCTGCATGGACAACGGGAACTGGCCCGTCTTCTCAGCACTAGTTTTGCTCGTGAAACGCTCCAGGGATGCAAAATGTTCGTCACTCTTACCCTGAATGGATTGTTACCCATTTCTGGGCTTCGTACATCCAGGTTTCTTTTTCCTGCCCAGAGGCTGCGGTCACCAGCACTGAACTGCTGAGCCTGGAGGCGGGAGAGGAGATGTCAGTGGTGAGGGACATTTCCGAGGTGAGCAGGAGAGGAAACTTGGCTGGATGGTAGCAGCGTGCGGTTGTGGTGCCTTTGCCCAGGTCCCTCTCTGGCGGGCAGCGGGAGAGGCAGGGCCTGGTCGGACCGGGGACAGGAGAAGGGTCGTTGCTCTATCCCAGCAAATGCTCTGCCTGGTCCCATGGTGCTTCTCAGCGAAACCTTCCAGGGGTTAAAAGGAAAAAGAGAGAGACAGAAAGGGGACAAGAGACAAAGGGAGGAATAAAGTCAAAAAATGTGCCGTGAAGCTTCTCGCAGCAAAACGCGGAGAAAGTCATTTCCAACTTCTTTCATCTCGGAGATGAAGCCACTAAATAAAAGGGCAGCGCAGAACACAAGGGCTTTTAATCTGTCTCATCTCCTTCATAATAACTGCAAATTTTCCCTGGGCTCCTGGGAGTGAGCCTCTTTCCTCTGTCTTTGCCTTATCTCCCCCCTCCATATTTCACAGCCGGCTCGGCTCCCCTCACTCGGCTGCCCCCGGCCTAGTCTCGGAGAGGCCTGTGGGAGCCGCCAGCTCCCAGGGCCTCATTGTTCCCGGCTTGGGAGGAAGCTCAGGGAGGGAATTGAAGGCAAGTCAAAGGGAAACGGCATCATCGCTGCTTCATTAATGGGAACCTTTCAGCAGAAAACATATCAGAGCGAGGTCTTTTCAGAGGCAGTAATTAGCAATTTGGAGCCTTTCCCCCCTCAGGAGATGCAGCTGCGATCTAACAAGTGGGAGCAGTGCTCGCCTCCTTTTACGCTTCATATTTATTGTTTTTCATTTTCTCCATCTTCCTCCCATTGTCCAGCCTCCTCCTCGCTGCCAGATAAGGGCCCTTTATTAATCGCTCCCTTTTAATTCTTCATTAATGATAATAACTTTCTCTGGCATGCAGAGAGGAGTTAATCTTTCCTGGGTATTGAGAAAGGACAGGGCTGAAAGGGAGGGAGTGAAGAAGTGCATGGTGGACAAGGCTATACCGCCACGCTTCCCTCCCGCCCCACCACCCGGAAGGAGTTTCTGAAGACTGGCTGTCGAGCTCCAAGTTGCCCACTGGAAAGTCTTGGGCTGTCAGTTTGGTCAAGCTGTGTGGGTTTGGTGGGACGTGCCCTGGCTCAGAGATACAGCCCTTACCAGAAACAGGTATACTTGGGCCAAAGGGAGAGAAATTCTCTGCATGTCTCTGCAAAAAAAAAGCCCTAAAACCCAGTGTCTTAGTGCGACTAACAGGCTGTGTCTACTTGTCTTGTAAGAACACTCCCTCAGACACCTTCAAAGCCCGGTTTCCCAACTGCCAACACTGTCCAATTTTAAACAGCACCTGAATGTGGAAAGAAATAGTATCTGAGAGGCTGTGCACGTGACCTCACCATCCATGGAGCCTCCCCCCAGCAGTGGGCACAGTCTGCCTTGGATTGCTCCTATCTGGAGGTGCCAGTCCACCAACATGGACATCTGTGTGAGGTGACTGCCACCAAGCTGGCTTAGCATGAGCAGCCCAGTGACAAAAGCTGGATGAAAATGGCAGGAAGGGAGGAGGCTGTCATGCCCACTGTGGCTGTGTGCATGGGGCTACAATCAGTGAATACCAGCCCCAAGAACATGGCTAGGGAGAGAACAGTGCCACAATACCCAACAAATTTACAGAGCTTAGCTTCTCTTCCTAGTGTTTTGTACCACTGGCTTCATGGGAACCCCTGCTAGTGAAGGCCATGCAACTGATCTTGCCGTCCAGTGGTAGCCTCAGCCCTTTCAGGGTAGCTGAGCATGCTGCTACCAATTAAGAATATTTTACTACTATCAAATACAATGAAAAAAGGGACAAATGCTACTGTCACCAGGATAGGTGGTTCACAGCCTCACTGAGTATTGTCTAGTTGGCAACAGTGGGAGATGCTTAGGGAAAGGAACAAATAGCATGATGAGAACCCAGGAACTGCATTGCAGGAGCTCGAGCTCATCAGTCAACTGCACAGGCAGTTCTGTGGTCTTCCCTCACACAGTGGTCCCATCCCAGCTTCACACCCCAGTGTCGTTCCATGGGTGTTGCCAGAGAAGCCAGCCACAGTTCAAATTAGTGACTCCCATTTTCCAGTAATCATGAGTCACCACATGCTCACCTGTGACAGAGGTTACCACAATACCATCGATATCGTTGCATGCTGATCTGAGGCAGTCGTCCAGCAGCGCTGGGAACTGGGTGAGAAACCAAGCTGCTGAGGGAGTTAGGGCAGGAGGGAGAGAAACAGAAAAAAAAAAAGAAATTTGCTGTTTTCATTTGCTTCTTCTTTGATGTCATTTGCAGGGCAGATATCCTGTCTGCATTCTGTTACAGACCATGGTCGTAGATATTTTTTTCTCTACAGTCAATGCTCTTTCTTGGACCAACATCAGGACTCTGGCCAATGGCTGTGGGGCAGAGAGGGTCAGTTTATTTCTGGTTACTGTTCTACAAGCATCAACTAGTGTTTCCCTAATATGCTCTGGTTCTTAAATGTCTTTGAGGGTGAAGTGAAACTCAAGCCTACATTAATGTTCCTCTGAGTAATGTGCTGCCAGTGTCTTTGGTGTTCATTTAATGTGGGCTTTGAATGACTCCTGATAGTCCCAATAAGCAGGGATGGCCTGTATTTCAGTGTCCCATGACAGACCTGTGCTTAACTTCCACTGACCCTAGTGCACTGTGGGGAGAGGTCTAAAAGAACTTTCTAGCTATGAATTTGAAGTAATATAGAAAGTGGGGCTGTCCTGTCTGTAAATGTTGCGTTTTGATCTCCCAGTGGGTCAAATTGGTCCCATTAAATGTGGGATGGCTTTTAGGATTTATTGTTTGCCCACAGCATGTCTGCATGAGGCCAAAAGACTTCACTTGTACATAGCAAATGGAAGAGGTTTTCACACTTAACAGCAATAAATTAATTTTGTATTTTAAAACATGCATCTTTTCTTTAGACTCACCGAATCAGATCTTTTCTGGTCTAACACTGCTCCCCTGCACTGGCAGGCCAGCAGGGTCTATCAAATCCTCTCCTCCACCATTGCTGCCCCACTAGCCATAGAGATGCTCTACACCTTCTGAGACTGTTGCCTGCCTTCACATATCTTGGCAGTGGATGGAGACAGAGTGAGCTGAAGTGAGGGGAGCCAGAAGGTTTGTGGAACCTGGTGCGTATGAGGGCCGCCCTCCTTCCAGTACTGTGCACTGAACACTGAATAGAGATGCAGATCCTACCTCAGTCAGGATTCACGGGGACTTTGTGGCTGCTGCCAGTCAGCTGAGCAATGACTATGTGGGGAGCACATGGTCACGACTTGTGACAAGGTGCCACTCCTGCTGATACAGCCAAGTCAAACTCCTAATTGCTGTGGAGAGTACACTGTAAATACAGGTGTAAGGCAATATAAATCAAACGTGATTATTACTGTGAGAGACGAGACAAGGCATCACAGACATAGAGTTCCTCAGGAAAGAAATTTAAAAAATTAAGAGAAATCAGTTTCGCTTGGATTCTTCCATGGAAAGCACATTTAAATATAGCAAGCAGGATGTTAATAATGCTGTAACTTGGAAGCAAGAACTAAATAAAAAGAGAAACTGAGCACAAACAAGGCAGGAGCTGAAGAACCACTAAACAAATTACAGGAATCCCCTTAGTCTTGCAACTGAAAGCCTGGTCAGGAAACTACTCATCTAGCACATTTTATTGGATAATTTTGCTTTATTTGGTAATAGATCAAGGACTTCTGTAGGACTGGAATGATCTGGGTTCTTACTATGATGCCTGTCCACATGCCATTGCTGTTGAAACAACAGTGCCCTCTGAGTCACCCAGAGGGGCACTCGGCAGTCTCCCAGCTGGCCTCAGGGACATGGCTAAATCCCCTGAGGATGCTTTCATGTTCAGAAAAGAAATACATTTGCCATGGCAGCAGAGAGCTGGCAGTGGCACCAGTGATGCTGGTGAGGGCTGGAACATTGTGGATGTTAATGTCGGGTGGCAGGACCTAAGTGCCAGCTTGTCCTCAGCAAGAACAAGCAGTGCTTCAACAGCTGCAGGCCTCAAAGAAAGCCAGCACAGCCAAGTGTGGGGGACACCCACAAGGACTGGGGGAGCCTCGAGGAGGCTGGAATGATGCCTTTTGCCGGTATAATGATGGCAGGTTTTGCTTCCTGAAAGTCCTCTGTGGAGTCTCTTGCTCCTCTCCTGCTGTCCCTGCATCCTGTGATTATCTGCCCGTTGCAGTGAGATTATCTGCCTGGCATGCAGGAGAGCAGCAGGTCTTATGCAGGTCATGTCACAAGTCTGCAGTAAAGTAGGCAGGCAAGGGTTGCCAGAAGGCCTCATTGGATGCATTGTCATTCCTTATTCCAGGGGAAGGGGGAGGTGCTTTACTCGCTGGATGTGTGAACCGGGCTGGGTGTTTCAGCCAAGGGCACACTCCTTGGAGTAGCCCTGAAGGTTGGCTGGCATCCATAGGTTGGGCTGGGCCGGATGGCTTATTTTTAAACGTGGAGCTATTACGCATATGGGATCTATAAATGTGTAGCTGCAATGCAACAGCAGCCAGATCCCTGCCCCAGGCTGAACTTAACCTCGCCCTGCCCTCCAGACCAGCCTGCAGCCAGAGCTCTCCCCCCTTATCTCCATGTACTTGCTCATTCCTCCTACCACTGCTTGCTTTCTGCACAGCATATTTGCCTGGTCCTTAGCTCTTGTTGCTCAAGACCCAAGTAGATCTGCTGCAAGCCCCTGCCCCTTGAGCAGATCCTGCTCACTGCCTTACTTGGCTTTTGCATGCCGGGTGCCCCTGGGAGCCTGTGGTGCTGACATTGCCAAGCCTTTTGGAGGGTTGAGAGCTCTTCGTGGTAAGGAAGAAGGCGGCAGCGTGGATCTGCAGGGAGGGGGAGGGGAGCAGCCTGACAATCCCCTTCGAATTATAAACATATCCTCTTTAAATACATTTCTAAGGATAACATTTGTATTACTGTGTCCTGTGGCTGCTGATAGGGCCCTGCTTATCGCCTCGGTCTCTCCTCCTTTCTCTGGGCCCTGCTGGGAAAGGTCCCTATCTGGAGCCGAGCTGGCAATCCTCCGCCAAGCAATTGTTTCAGTCCAGGGGAAAAATTAATTTCTGCCTATCGTTAATTGAGAGAATTGTGTGGAGAGCTGGGAGGGGGGCTGGCGGGGGAGTGGGGGATGGAGTGGGGAAGAGAGAGATCGTGTTATTAACAGTGTCCCTTTCATAACCAAATACCCTGATTTCCATCAGTGAGATGAGAGGCTCATTACAGCAAGAAGGTGATTAGAGAACTTGGAGGAGCTATCAGGCTAAGCAGGAGAGTGGCAGGGAATTCGGGAGGGACTCCCAGCAGAAGGGCAGCCACACCAACCAACCATCCCCTCTCACCCTCCTTGCCATCTCCTCCACCCCTCCTCTCCCTGTTAGCCTCACTGATCTCCTACCCATACCTGAGGAAAAAGCAATGAAGAAGTTCCAAGGATCAGCAGTTTTAGTGGCTGGAGTCTGGTGGGAGAGCCTGCGCACTCATGACCAAAAGCCCACTGGCATTGTTCAGTTCCTAAAGGCCCAGCTGACAGCTCATCTTAAATGCTCTTCCGCAAAGGCCAATGAAGATGATGCACAAAAGTGTTGGCCTCTGTCCCAGCTACGTGGGGAGGTCATGCATGGCCATTCAGAGTGTCTCTCATTAGCTGATTCTTCAACAGGTGGCTAAAAGCTAGGACCCCGACCATCTCACTTACTCACAGAAATGATGTACAAGTGGAAGAAAACTACCCCAGACTGTACTCTGATCCAGCTTTTGCACCACTGTTTCCATGCATGACTCCTTCTGAGATATTTCCCCTATTTTAGAGGTATCACCGCTGTGATACAGCCCACCAGCCCCCAAGCCATCTCATGCACCATGTGTATGTCTTCATGAATTTGCTGTCCTTCAGCTCACAATCACTCCCCTGACAAATAGCTACAGAATCCCCTTGATTCCTGACATTGCTAGAAATAACTTTCTCCCCCTTCGGGAAGGTAAGCAGCCTTGAAAATTCATCCAGCCCACATAAACATTAGGGGATGGGACTAGGATAAAAAGTTGAACTTCTCCTACCTTGCATGTGAATGATGCAATGAAAAAAAAACCCACCCTATTACTTCAATTTTCCTTCTATTTTCAATATAAACCTTTGGCATCCCAGACAAATTTGTAGCGGACGGGAAGATAATAAAGATTCTACTAAATTAGAGTAATCCATCTAACCTATTACTCCCGTAGTTAATATTAGTTAATGCTTTTGTTATTAGGATTTTTTTTGTTGTTAGTCTATTGCCAATGCTGTACTTAAGAGTAGTGTCAAAAATCCTATTCTGAGATGACAAAGGGGTCTTTGGCAAGGTCCATACTGGAAAGAAAAGCTGGAACAGAGAAGCCAAAGTGCCAGCTGAGCAGCTCCAGGTTGAAAAACAATTATGGGGACTGAACTCTCCTCTTCCTTTGACAAAAGCCATTCCTCTAGGATCAGGATGAGGGGCAAATTATCTCACTCTATAGACTGCAGGAAACTCAATGAAGCATGGCACTTGCAATAAATTGATGTGAAAACAGAAATACTTTTAGAAGGTAAATGGGCTACTTTTCATCTAGATCATGCAGGAGAACATGAAGGCAGACAGAAGCACTCACTGTCACAGCATATGGAGTTCTGCATAAAGTAGCACAAACAACCTTTCCTAACTCCCACCCCAGGCAGATCTCCTGCCTCTTAGCCTAATCCCATCTACCCTGACCATGTGTTGAGCTCTAGTAATCTCCAGCTCCTCTGGGAGGTCCAGACAGAAGCAGAGCCTCCACACAATGCAAGGCCTCCCATTTTAGGACCAAGTTTCTTTGCTGACAAGTAGAGGACATGTCCAGGGATATATGGTCTCCTGCAAAGCTAGCTGGAGGGCAGAGTGGTCACCAAGATCCTTTCAATCCTTAGCAATTTCTCTTCATTCACTTATCCCCATGGGACAATTACAGCAAATTGTTAACAGACAGTTAAGAGGAGGCCCAGAGCCAGACTTAGAAATCTTTGAAGCCAGAAAGATTTGTGAAAGTCTGTATATTTAGCCTTTCCTCTTTAACAAAGTGTCCATTTCTTGCTGATTTCTTGTGCAAATCACCAGTAAAATGGAAATGGAGAAGAATTCTTGTCATAAATAGTTTGTGTGTTGAAATTCTGCATTACTCATGTCATCTTCTAAAGATGAGGGCTTAGCCTTGAATTTCTAGTATCACCAGTCAACTAATGAATAGAGAAGAAGATCCCTTGTGTTAAACCACAACAAATAGGTAGCTCTGGTCTAATACAATTGACCATAAGGCCAATGTAGGCTTCATGTCAGCCCCTCAACTAATCCGACCTCTGGCCAGAGGGGTTCTGGAGACAAAAAGCAATATCATGATAGGCATCCTGACCCAGGGACTAAGTACTCAATCCTGAGCAGTTGGACACAAATTCCCTCTCGCCAAACCTTTAACAGCTGAGACTCCACAGACGCTACTGTAAGTTGGCAGCCTCCACGCCTGGACACCCAGTCTGGGCTATTGTTCTGCACTCACATAGCCCAGGTTGCCTTCAAGTGGGGAAGTCTAGGCCTTCCATCTCAACCAAAAATGATCAGGCATTTGCAAAAGCCTCCGCTACTAGCTATTTTCTTCCTCAGATAGGGTTCTGCAAGGCTGCAGCAATGAGGTCTCAGGAAGAACTTGTATGGCTGCTTCTCATCCTCTCTCTCTCTGCAGCCCATCAGGAAGTAGAAAAGGGGAGAGACTGCACTCTCAGGCTCCCGCTAAACCCAACCCAATTGATGGCTCTGAAGTGTCAATTATAATGACTAGAGTGGAATGAGACTAAGAAAGGGGACAACTGGAATGTGTAAAAGGAACAGAAAGGGGAGGTGTTTGGGGGAAAAAGAGACAAGTAGTGACAGTGAACGAAGGACAGTGACTGAGATAACACAAGAAAATGGATGGGAAAGAGACGAGAGGATTACAGCTTCTCACACAGGGGAAAGCACTGAAAAAGGGAAAAAGAAGGGACAGAACTTAAATATTACAGTGATATAAGAGCTACACAATCATTTCATTAAATGGGTCAGTAAGAAAGCAACATGGAAGTTGATAGATGGTATACAAAGAGAGAGAGAAAAAAAGCAAATTAACGGAGGGAAGGTAGGGAACCAAACAAGACAATACATGCAGCTTCAATGCCACTGAGCTAAAATGACCAATGTTCTTATTTATTATTACTTTCTTGGTCATCACCCTGTATCTAACTCCTCTTTGCCTCTATGCATTTGGTCCATCAGCATGGAATTCAAAAGGGACAGCACGATTATTTTCACCACATTTCTACATAAGCATGCATTACTCTAGATCTTATAACAAGTCAGCTATAAAAAAACCAACAACATAATTCCACCAAAGCATGTGGAAGTATTTCAGCAAGTAAGAAGAAAGCT